>NC_043994.1:2238750-2555625 GCF_902150065.1 Myripristis murdjan
AGAGGGGGTGGGTGGGTGTAAAGCACACTCTAAATGAGAGTGTTAAATCATGCTCGTTTTGACATGGCAAATGTTATTGAATGCTCCTGCTGAGAATTTCACTGTGGAAAAGCCGAGGGTGAGGCTGAACAGGAGCTGGTGTCTGACTTGCTGTTTGGGGGCGACGCTGAGCTCCACCTACAGCTGGTCATAAACACCAGTGGTTGCAGACTAATCCCCATTGTGCTCTGTATGGCCACTGTTTTGATAAATTCACCACTGATTTCCTTCTGTGAGAGGATCAGTTTGGCGAGGGGGACTGAGCTCAGTAGCTGGTTGGGTCTGCTCACCCCTAACCCGTCATGTAAAAGAGGGAGAGTAATGGGTGCAACAAAGCCATGAAAGCAGTACGCAAATTCAGACCAAGACTCCTGAAAATGTCCATATGTGGCACCTACCAACAAAGTCTTTTTAATTCCCTTTATTTCAGATAAGTGCTAACCTTGCCAGGACAGACGAGCATCAGGACCATGGGCACTACGGTCATTACCCTTGAGGACGTGCGGGCACTTGAGGGCAAGGAGGAGCAGGAGGAGTCAATCTTAGCCATGCTGGGAATCATTGGCACATTCCTAAACCTCTTTGTCATTGTGTTTGTTTACATCTACACCACGCTGTGAAGGACCGAGGCAATACTTCCCAAAAAGCAGAGCAAGTAGCCACCAAGATAACAGACATTTGAAGAAAAGTCTACAGCGAGCAGTTGGGAACAGAAGATTTGTTTCAATGCGAGAGGTATTGGGGTGAGACATGAACACCTTCCCCAGAAAGAGAAGTAAATTGGACAGTTTGGTAAAGGATGAAGACAAGGAAGCCATACTATCACGTCATATCCATGAGCCAGGGAGATAACAGAGGGCTGGAAGACACAGCAGGATCAGGGCTACACCGGAAGCAGGATGACCAGAGATACAGAGACATTAGTAAGTCCCCAGCTGGGACAGACTCCCCTGTGGCCAGATGGGAAACTTCACTTTGATCTCATTTTCTTGGACTGGTGGACTTACTGGAAAGATGTGCCAAATATGACAGTCTTGTGGACAAAACCAATACTTTTCCAGTTGTTTTTACTGTATTACAAAGATGGAGGAACTATAATTGTTAACGGCCTAGATGGCCTTTTAAGCGGCATGATGAAGTGCAGACCCTGTAAGAGCTCAATGCTCGGAAGCCATCCTTAAGGAACTGCTGGCCACCGAGTTCAATCGATAATCATCAGGGGCGGCAGTTTTACAGCCTCAGGGCCGCCGTCAAGGAGTGTGTTTCCCTGGCAACGTGGCTCTGGACAAAATGTGATGGACTGTGATTTGCTAAGATACTTGCCGTCACAAACACATAGACAACACACAAACACACAGCAGCAAGACGATCAGATATATTTACACGATCAAATCTATTACCAGTATCCCACACACTCCATATGAACTCATTTGCAAAGAGAGACAGAGCCAAGACTGCCAGTAATAAACACATCTATTCAACTGTACACTTACTTTACTATCTTCTCCTGGATGCATTTCTATTTGAGCCTGCATCTACTACTTCATGACCACATTAAAAATGTGGGATCCACAATAACAGAAATATTCAAAATTAAAAATATTTTTATAAAAATAAACAGATCTGTTACAGTGATGAAAACACAAAAACTAAATTGACAGCAACAGAGCTGATTTACCAATACTTCCAAGACTTCCGCTCTCTCTTTCTGCATCTGTTTCCACCTTTTGGGGTTGTTGGGTGGGTAGGGGTATGATAAAGTCTCTTTTGAAGCATTTGCTGACACTAATTTCAGGGTAGTGTCAGCAATGATGTTTCTGTATACACAGAAAGAAACTCAAAGCTTTTATAAATATATGAACAAATTCTAGATGTACTGTGGAAAAGGGGACATCTGAACAATAAAAACTAGAATATATCAAAAAAGGATAGCCTCAAGCCTTATCTGTGAAAAAAATCAATAGAGGAGTGTGTGTGACAGAGGATGAGTATGATGATCATTTAGTTGTCCTGTACAGGAGTATAGTGCCTACATGCGACATGGATGGGCTTCTCATGACCATATCTGGATTCAGTGCATGTCTTAAGATTCCCTAAAGGTCAGTGTGGCTTAGCCCTAATGACATCAACATCAGCCATATTGCCTGAGACACCCATTTAAAGGTGGACGGGAAAGGGCCCATTTCTTCCAAACGTAAGCTTAAAAGCATGTTGACTGCTAGTGTATTCTGAAAAGCAGAACGCAGAATTGATACTGAACTTGCCCATGTTGTTGCAAGCTTTGCTGTAGACCAACCAATCTGCATGTATGTCCATTTAAGTCCAAATTAATATGGCTCAAGGACACAGAAGACAACCAAATCAGAAGAAATTGTACAATAGAGGAAGTGTTTTTGGTAATTAGAAGTGTGAAAACACCTAACACTACAAAAGGCCAACCAGATGGTATAGTAAATCACAATCTAACCCGTGTTCCTTCAGCTGAAAACTGTGAAAAACATCACACTTGACTCCCGTCACTTCGTCCTAAAGCGTTCCTTTCAACTACTAACTCCTAGCGCTATGGAATATATGAGGAGCAAGGAAAAGAGCGAGTGAGTGAACTGATATGTGTGTGTGTCAGTGTGTGTGCATGTGTGTGTATTCAAGGGGGGAAACCAGTCAAAGGCAGCCCTCTCTGGTATCCATGACTACCATGATGAACAATTGAGGAGGGAGTTCCCCCTCCCCCCTCCCAACTACAACCATCTACTTCTAAAATGCCTATGCACCCAACTGCAATGGGAACAGACTACACTGGTAGAATCAACATTTCCAGAAGTTGACAGGGATACATTACAAATACAGGAAGAAGTGGGTTAGGGTAGTATGGGTTAGGCAATATATCAATATTATACCAATATCGTGATGAGACGTGAAATCACCTATGGATTTTGGATACTGAAATATCATCATATGGCATTTCTGGTTTTTAAGGCCACAATACAGCAAAGGGACACAAGTTTCTGATCTCATTAGAGGGTTTTCCAGTTGTTTTGTTATTTGCCTCAACCTGCTTGATCATATCCACGTTACACAAGATCGGTTATCAAAAATATCTTGTGTGTGAACATCTCATGAAAACACCGATAGTCGTGCATTAAAAAAAGAAAAAAAAAAAAAGAAAAATCATCACAACACGGAGGTATTCACTCATAAATATAGCGATATTTGATTTTGTCCACATCAACCTAGTGTTAGCAGTGATAGTTTTTCAGTTAATCACACAATCAATAACTTTGTTACCTTTTCAAATAAGCAAGTTGTTACTTTACAACATCATTTATCCTGACTCTTGTTGGTGTAAAAATAGCTCCAGCAAATGTTGCTGTATGTAGTATTAATTCACTGAAGAACTACAAAGGAGACACTGCATCTGTCAATGTTGTTATTAGCCTAAAGAGTGAATTACTGGCTATAAATTGACTAGTTAGTAAGACTGATCAATTTGTAATAAGTTACTTTTAAAAGTAACTTTCCCTGCCACTGTGTGCTTGTCATTTTATGTACATACTTTTCTGTATGTTTGAGTTCAAACAGGCATCTTAAAACCATAATGCAGAAACATCTACTAGCGTGGAATTACAAGGAAATTTGTTTGACTGAATATTTTAAAGGTGATTCAATTTCATGTAATTAGTCCATTTTGACAGAAGATTTGTCAGTAGTATTTATTACTGTGTACCGTTGCATGGCCAAAGGGCCATGCAACAACAATAAACATTTGAAAGAAAGAAAGAAAGAAAGAAAGAAAGAAAGAAACAAACAGAAAAATAAATAAACAAATAACTCATCATTGCATTAAAATCTAGAGTACAGATCACACATCTGTTTAGTTGTATGAACATTATGCAACTCACAGCTCATAAATGCAACCAAGTTGCCTGCCCAAGTTTCACATGTAACGTTGGCATTAGGCAACACACACCTGTGTTAGGGGGAACTCCGCATCAAACAACAGGGAATGCAGTCCAACAATGGAGAACTCACTGCCACAAAGGTTTCACTTTTAGTCTGACCATGAATTCCGACACTCTTCCTTTTCTCTGGTGTCAAACGTCATGTGCAAGAAGAAATTAATTCTTCAATTAAAATAAATGAGTATGGTGGTGACATTAAAAGGCATTACCTCTCACTAATGGCTTAACTTCCTGTGATGGAGTGCCAGGCAGCAGCGGTGGTGGGGAACTATAATGCATCCCAGAAGGCTTTGCCAAGACACCGATGACTAATGTGGAGCAATGTGCTGGGGCTGATGGAGATGACGAGCTGTGGGGCAGTGGTGGGATTAACAGGAAGAAATGAAGGCCTGCGGGTTGTTTGGAGAGCTGGAGTGTTACATGGAGCTGATGAGAGTAACGGGCAAGTGAGGGGGAGTTATGAGCTGTTTGGGGGGGATAAATGGGGGTTGCTGAACAATCAGCTGGGAAGGGCACAGATGACCTTTTAAACCTGACTTCATCTTTCTTTCCACAAATTTGAGGGATAATTTAAACTATTAATAATATCAAAATTTCCCATAATGTTTTACAAATTTTGTGATGGTACATCTGTATCTGTATAAACCCAGTGGTAGGTACATCTGTACAATTTAACAACATCTAACTTTACTATTATCATTATTATTATTAATGTTATTATTATTATTATTATTATTATTATTATTTTTAGTAGCAGTAGTAGCAGTATTTGGACACTGATAGAGGTGTTAATTCATTTTGCAGTGTTTCTAAGATGCTGCCCCCCTCATGTATACAAATAGGGAGGACAAGAAATTAGAAACACCTAAATATAATGTAGTTCAATACACCACCACCTTTAACTAAGACCTCAGTAATATACATATAATTAAATTCCCAACTCTGTCGACAAAAACGGAACATTATAAACTTTCTAAAAGTAGAAGTTATGGAAGAGCTGTTGTGATGAATTACGTTAGATTGTACAGGTGGACCTAATAAAGCGGCCACTGAGTGTATATATCCATATCTATATATCTATATCTAGTGTTTGAGCTTGCGGGAAAACAAAGTGCCCGATGTGACCACGGCCTTAGGGCAGTTAGAGAGAGGGTAGGAGAATAAGGAGGAGCAAGTTTAGCCTCTGCTTGCCGGTTGGTCTTAAGAGGATTTCTCCTGCTCAGGGGCATCCTCTGCTCCATAATGCAGAGGCAGGCACTGTTGCAGCTCTGAGGATGAAGAAAGTGGAATGGAGAGAAATAGCTTAGATTTTAATGACCCTATTGCCTAAATTGACACTATATGGTTAATGGTGCTCGGTTTTAGTGCATTGGTATGGTATTTCCCCCTTAATGATGCTAAGGCTTTATGTAGCCCCACTAACAGGGACAGTGCAGGGATGACTGCTTCAATATGATTCATCATTTATTTAAATAACATGATTTATTTTTCTGCGTCACATTAGGGTGCACTAATAATGAGAAAACTGTCCGTAAATGAACAGGATAAAAAGGCCTTTTCCTGATGCCCAATCTTTTCAGAAGCTGCCAGAACATGTTTGTCAGTTCCATGGGAAAGGGGAATATCTTTGGAGCAAATCTTCCGAATCCTGCCAACGTGTTGCCCTTAAAATTATTTTGCAGCTGTATCACAGTGGGAGACATTGTTCTGCAACCAAACTCTTTAAATCGTGCAAAGATTATATGTGGGACAAGAGCTCTTCTAAAACACATCTATTCAAGAAGGCTTCCATAAAGCATTCACTAGCAACTGCTCAATCTTATGAGGCTGTGTGCTCAGTACAGGAGCAGAAGAGAGCAATATTCCATGCAGAGTTACCACACCACAGAGCGAGAGCAGCAGGACACCAGGCTATAAATCTTTGAGCTGAAACAAAGGCCCAGCAGTGCACTCCCACACAAGACAGCATACACCAGTACCAACTGGTAGTACGACACAGAGCGGCGATTGCAGAGTACATGTACAAGCATTTCAAACACATGCAAACACAACAATGATGCTGTATCGCTGACACTAATGCACCTCTGTGAATGATGCTATCTGGAAACAAATGGATTTTTCTTTATCCACTTTTCTGGCACAGCACAGGAAGATATCAAGACCTGGTGGATAGATTAATATTCCAAGACCACCAAGACAAGACAATATTTGGACTGGATGTCACAAACCTGCATTGTTCCAAGATCTATGCGTGTATGTTTAGCATACATACAACAGTGTCTCGGTAATACAGCATCTATGAGGCATTACCAACAGAAAACTGGTAAATAACTGGTAAATAACTTCAACTGGTAAATATTACAAGTAGGACATCTTTGCTTTTTTGTTAACTGATACTTCTTACTTGGTATCCAAATGGCGCTCCAAATTGCGGAACATGAAACCATGCTAGTCAAAGATTTAAAAATAATCTATCCATCGATTTCTGCTGCTCATCTGCATCACGCTGGTAGCAGCCTGAGGGCAAATTTCAAAATAATTATAATAAATGAATACGATCAAAAACGAACAAAAAAACAAACAAAAAAAAAAAACATTGCACTTAGTTTACAGCTGATTTTAAAGATGCACTAAGTGATTTTCTGACCACTAGGGAGTGTCGAGAGCACAAACGCTGTTTGACACACAAAGCCCTCTTGTCTGCAGAATGTGTGTTTTCGGAGAAGCGTTGAATGAAGGTGATAGCAGTGAGGGGGTGAAGAGGAGGGCAGAGGAGGAGCTTGCTGTCGGGTCAATGCAGAAATTAGAAAGCTCAAACCAGGAGATAACAATAGGCTGGCTATAAAATTGCAAGAGTAAAAAACACACATAATATTGCTTAGTTCAGCTGTAAAGTGACCTGTTAGTGCATGCTGTGGAACAGACGATCACTGCAACGACATTATTCAGTGCAGGGATTAATGAATCAAACACTTTGAAACTGTAGCAGCATGACATCATCCCAATCTTTCCCATTTTCCGACATAGCGTGTACATGGCAACAGACACAATGCCTCACGCACAAACACTTGAATAAGCGAAAGCACAATCACAGACGTACAAGAGCTCCAACACCTGTGGTGTCTTCCTCATCTGATGATCTATAATACATAAAGGGGAAAATACTAAAGCAATTTCTGCAGTACCACCATTTTTGTTTTACTTTAGACAAGGTGGGTGAGGTCTTAGGTCTTGTCCAGATTTTCCTAATGGGCAGCCCCCTCCTGACATTTACAAAATAAAAAGATGATCAGAGGAACCCGAGCTGCCTTTTTTACTGGAGGCATCACAACTTAATCAGCTCTATGCAATCCCTAGTTAACAAAGCACAACAGTCTTTGTTATTACAATGATGGTTAAATACATAGATGAACATATGGACTGTGCCATTTTAAAGGCATATGTGTTATTGTAAAGGCTGTGCATTAACAGAGCGAGGGATGAGAGGCAACAAAACGCGGGGCTGTAAACTTTCCATCATTTAATACACACACGTACACGTGAGTGTGTGGCAGAGGCATTAAGCAGATAATGAGGAGCAATTACAAAACTCATCGTCTTATCTGCTGTTATTTAATTATGAGACCAGGGGCACATTAACACACACCAGCAAACATACACACACGCTCCTGTGAACAGAAACACACTAACAATATTGGACACAAAGAGCTGGCGCACACAAAGCTATAAGTGGCTCCGGTCTGGTACGCAACAGCAGGCATTATAAATGAAACACTGATGATGAAATCCTCGTGTCTCGCATTGCATGAAATCAATTCTATCCCAGCTCAATAAAAAAAAAAAAAAAAAAAAAAGTGCATTCTGGGAGGGAGTGGGATAATCAAACAGAATTCAACATTCCGGGAATAGGCTGCGCCTGTGTGGCAGGTAACGGCTGTGTTAGGATAACACAACTGGTTCATTACAGCCTTAGCACTTTTAGGGAGCAAGCTGTGGAAACTCAAGATTTCTTTCTGGAATACAAATGTTCTCCTGCTCCAATGCTCAAGGTCTTGCAGCTACGGTACCTGCAGTATGAAACAGTCCAATAATGGCTATAACATGATGACAGTTACAAAGATGCCACCATTATAAACTGTAAATGTCCTCAATTTCAGGAAAACATGGAAGGGAGTACCTGAGAAATTAAATCCTATCTAACATTGCTTTGCTTTTTCTTCTTCCTTGTTACTAGTAATCTTCTTCCTATTCATGTCTGTTGCACAGCGCCCAATATTTATGACACAATGACTCCGCTCCAAACAAATGTGCAAATGTGGACAAGTTCACGTGTTAGCACCTTGGTTCCAACAAACCAAAACGGAACCAATTCTAGAGCCAGAACTGTCTTAGTAAAAAAGAGATGTAGAAAGTACAAATTTTATACAAAACCTGAGGCAGAAATAGTGTCTTGAAATTATAACTTTCAGTACCAGAAAAATGTACATAAGTTTTTCCAATTCATTTTCAACTAAAATAAATTCTGTTACTCATGAATGCCATTTGTAAATCATCCTAAAGTGTAATATAAATCAAACTGCAACAAAGCACTTGTGAACATAGCTGGACTGGCAAGGGTCAGCCCAACCCTGATAAGAAGCAAGCCCTAAGAGAGCCAAACCTTGATAGAGGAGCGATGGACTGACCTAACCTGGACAGTCACAAAGATTATGGTATGCTGGGAGCTCACTGCTCAGGCTAAAGTGTACGTGTAAAGTCAGACTGAGGTCTTATGAGTATGTGTATGAGATGCCTTTACCCAGTGGACAAAGGATTTGAGGATTACTACTGTAAGGTGCATCCAAAAACAAACTAAATATACAACAGGGCCCTTAGACACACAAGTGTCTTCACAGATTCCATGTAGATGGCTGATTTATTACTGGACATCCTGACTTGTATCACACCTTTCAGATGTAGTGACGGAAGGATACAAGGAAGATAATATTTTTAATGTTTTTTTTTAATGTACATGACACAGCAGTGTGCTCTCTGCTGATTCAAAAAGTCCAGATTTGGAAGAGGTCTTATTTAAAGAAAATGTGGCCACGCTCCTATGTCAGTTCTAAACATTGTAATCCAATTTCGTGCACGATTATAATTAAACCAAGTCATGAGAAACAACTAATCAAATAAAAAGGGCGAGCCTCTGTTCATATGCATGAAAACACAGAATTATAAGTGGATGGTATCTTTGAAAAGGCCGGGCTCCTCTTATTTAAACCGCCAGGATATTATTTTGCATCGATAAGAAGACAGTCAATGCACAAACACAGGCAGACACACCTTTGGTCATACATATTGACTGCAGTCGACAGCCTTGGTCTAAGAAGCTGTAGCTCCATCTAGTGTTTCCTCCAACAACCCACTGCCACAACACACTTGGACATACATACAGAGACAGACACTCACACAAACCCTAAAAAAGACTGCTGGTGAAGGAGAGCATACAGACTACAAGGCACAACCTCTTTGCTGTAGAGATCAAGAACTGAAATCACAAAATCCACTGTCTAAAGTATCAAAGGCAAAAGACTACCAAGGGCTTAGACCATGAGGAGAAATCCATTTTCACTATGACAGACAGGCTACTCAGAGTACAAAATTCAGGGGCTTCCAACAACGGACAAATGACAACCAATCTGATCATTTAACAGCATCACAGTCCTTAGAATAAACACAAATAACCAACAAAACCATGAAGAAACAGACCACACTAACTGAATATAGTCAGGCTAACTGACTATATTCTGCATTTGGAACTGACAGTGTAACTATAATGTAAAGATCGCTTGGTTTTAAGACCTTAGATCAAGGCAGCATAAGTCCATGTAAACCAATTTTTATTTAATGATCACAGAGCTTCTTTTGACATAGTTTAGTGCATATGTTGTGCATATGTGCAATTTTTTCTCCAATTGTTAGACTGCACCTTTGTTATGTCATATGCCAAGTGTTAAAGCTCCATCTTGTACCATTTTTAAACATTAATAAATCACCGTGCACTCACTCGTGATACCTTGGAATAATTACTTTAAACAAATGAAACCATGATTGAGAGGTAGCCTCAACCTCATCAGAGGTAGTCTTTATGATAGGGTTTCTCAAAATTAAGACCATAATTCTTTTCAATCTTTGCTTCTTCAGTCAAGTTTTCCTTTAGGCTTTATTAAAGGACCATTGGCCTTTCACTCCTTCCATAATCTGCCACTGTCAGAAACTAAGACGGCCTTATTACTGTTTGCACAAGAACAGAACTGGCTCCTCTTTTTAGTTTCATCCTGTAAAGTATGGAGCTTTCAGTGGACTGTCAGATATTCCAATGTCAAAGATGGAGCTTCCGAGCTCTTTGCTGAGTGTGTTCTTCTGCAACCAACATGGGCGCCCAACAAGATAGAAAAACTTAGATTTGTCCACTGACAGCAAATGACGAGAGTCAATAATAGCTAATGTTAGCCACTAAAGTTAGCCACTAAGGTTAGCTCTGTTAGCCACAGTTAGTCGTCTTCACTGCTAGTGCTAGATCTGTTCATCAAATTAAAAGAATAAACTGCTATAATTCTATACCATCATACAATTAAGATGACAGAGAATGCTAGATACAACTTGAATGTGTTTTACAATAAAAATCTAGTGAGAAGTAAAGTTTATCATTTACTGTGTGGTCCACCACTTTGTTGTATGTTAAATATGGGTATTTTGGCCAATTCAATTCGAGATTTCAGATCATCTCAGTAATTCCAACAGGAAGTTGCAGCTTAACTGGTGTTCCTTTTCACATAGGAAGGAGGAAGTCAGATTTATCCTTCTTCCAAGTTCAGTGGAAAGCTCCAGTGGTACATTACATATACATTCCCTCTTTGGCACCCAATCTAAAACGAAGTGAAGAGACCAGAAGAGGCTACCAATCTCATAAGCACCAATCTTGTTTGTTTACAGTAATTATGCCACTGCCACTGAAACTGTGCTAAAGATTTATTGATATAAAGCTGCAACAAGTCACACCTTCAATTTGAATGGCGTATGATTTTTGTATGTAAATACTTTTTTTCTATTGTGGACATACCAGAGTCGTTGCGCAGGTATGAGGACATAGCAGGGATAAGGCAGGACTGGCTGAGCAGCTCCTGTAGCACCGCTGGCAGGGCTGAACTGTTTTGGGTCCTGCTGTCTGCTGTAGGGGCTTCACTGCTGTGGCTGCCAGTACAGCCTGCTGGGTTGATGTAGCTTGCCAGGACCTAGTGGATAAAATGCCATGGGTACAAGAGATGCTATTATAGTGTTTTATGAAAGCACAGTCAGTGAAGTACCATCTTCACTGGTTAGTCTGTATGGCTTTGAAATGTTGCTATGTGTGAAAAGTATGAATATCAAAAATGTGTTTTTTTTTTTTTTTTTTAACATTGTATAATATGACATTATCACTGTCTTTGAAAATAGGTCAGCATGTGTAGTAAATATGGTCTTAATACTGAACATGTCATTCTCAATTTAATTTATAAGTGAAACATTTGAATGAAAATGACAATACGTTTCTTAAGTCCAGTGTACTAATAAAGTGTTTAAAAATAATATGAGTGTCGTGGCAATATATATACATATATAGATGTACCTGAAGTAGGCAGGTGACGTGCTCCTCTTCTAGCCGTTGTTTGGTAAGAGCCTGCTCCACGTCCCAGCCAGAAGCTGTTGATCCAGTACCAAAGCCAGTTCCCTTGGCCCAGTACAACTGTTGCTCTTCACTGGTCCCTCCACCATGACCACTGGATACCTGTGGCTATAGACATACACCCAAAGACACACAACCACAAATTACACACCAAATTAGTTTAAGTTTCAAGTTTAAATTCATTATAATGGAAATACAGCAGGTGGAGCACTGCTGACATGAAACAGCAGAGAGGTGGAACACAGAAAACACAGAAATCAGGTTAGGCTAAACAGGGACCTCACAGCAGCTGACTGAAGAAGGAAAGTGTGGGATGCTTGGGGGCTAGGATTAATAGGATTAAAGCCATTCACAAGTCTTTGCGCCCTTGGGTAAAAACTGGCTCATAGACTGTGGGTCCTTGATCACAAGCTCTGGCACCTCTTTCGCCTCTGTCACCTACGTTGTCTCATCGCAACTAGTGACCAGATCAATAAAATTGGTGTCGTCAGCAAATCTGACGATTGTATAGTTGTTGTGAGTGCCAACAAGGTCGGAGGTGAAGAGGTTGTAGAGAACAGAGTTAAGGACACATCCCTGGGGGGTCCCAGTGTTTTCACATTTTGCCTGGGAGGTGCTGTTCCTGATCGTGATGTACTGTGTTAAAAAAAAAAAAAAGGTATCCAAATGAAAATAGTGGGGGGCAGTTCAAAGTTGGGCATCTTCCCTGTTAGTTTACAGGAGAAGATTGCATTGAATAAAGAGCATTCTCACATGGCTGTCCGTCCAAATGGGAAAGAGATGTTTGAACAGCAGTGGAGATGGCATTTTCTGTGGACCTATTTGAATGGTAAGCAAACTGTAGGGGGTCTAATGTGTTTGAAATCTTATTCTAGATATGCAGCAGTCTTTCACAGAATTTCATAATAACTGCACTGAGTGCAAAATTCCTGTAGTCATTAAAGCAAATTGGCAGTTTGGTAGAATATTTGCTTGAATATGTTCTTGACGTCAATATAAGGCTATCTACTGCTACTACCGAGGTTCACTGGGAGCTCTGCTGTAGAATGCACATCAGAATATAACATCAGGGCAACCTTTTGGGTTGCAGATCTTCTTTCTGACCCCAAAATTTGCAAGAAATCAATAAAAAATTACAAGAAAATTACCAAAGAATTGTATAAGATAAATGGACAAATGAATCAATAATTAAAACACAGAAAACAACAACAACAAAAAAACAGATAAACCAGTCAACATAATGACTATTTAAACATTACATATTATAAAGTATTAAAAATGAAATTACAAGGAATTACCATAAATATTAACAACAGATTACCACAAAAAAATTAAAACAAAAAGAAATGAAGTGAATTTTCAAAACAAAATCTTTTAAAATAAAGTTCACCCACAAACTCCTGGGATTCAAAGGGTTAACAAATGTCATTTATAGTGGGGGTCATTATACCTGGGGTAAGTGTGTAAGTGTGTGTGTGTGTGCCTGTGTGCCATCTCGCATTTAAAAGTACCTCAAAAAATACCTCAAGCCTGGGCTTACCAAATATGCCTAATAGCTACAAACTGTACACACTTCACATTTCTGCCAAAATCATTTTTTAACCTTTTATCCAGCCACTGGTTTCCATTTATTCCTTTATGATATAAAAATGAACTTTCAAAGACTTCAAACTTTCTTCATACCAATATTACATCATTATAATAATGTAGTGCACATTAGTTTTCCTAAACGCAGCAGCACTGTTGTGTTTGCTTTATAAAGCTAAATACCAATTAATGGCAAAAACTGGGTAACTTGCAGAAAGAGAACATTGTAAAGTGGGTGTTTCAACCAAAAATTCAATTCAAATTCTGCATGATTTGAAAATGGTTGTTTGCCATGGAAAATATGGGGAAAGTGGAGTAAATGTACCAAACATTTTAAATCACTGGTATGGTCCTTTAAAGATGCATTGTATGAAACTGTTAACGAGGACCCTTTAGACTAAACTGACAAAAGAGGTGTAATAAGTTCAAAAGGTGATGGTGGAGTCTAACCCCACTGCATAACTATGAGTTGATTATGTATACGGAGGTCAGGCCAAAACGTTTTCACCCAACAGCGATAAAATGTCAGTCTGCGTGTGTTTATGTCTTCAGATCTACAAGAGGTAAAGCAAGACTCTTCTAGTTTTAAACCTTCTCTGGAGTGGTATTCACACTGAGCTGTACTTACATAAGCCAACGTGATAATGTGATCAATAAGAGGTTTTTTCTGTTTGCCAGGAGCTGGTAGAATTTGGGGGGAACATTACGTGCCTCTTCCTGCTATTGTCATCTTAAGCTTGGCTTCCATTGTCAGAATCCAATGTATTTTTGCAGTTCTTTCGGGCAAACCAAAGTGGTGGCTGTCGAGGCCCTGCAGATGGCTCAATAGTCTAATCAGTCAATTTAATGGGCACGACAGTCAAGTGGAGTCCAAGACTCAATTCCTATTCATGATGCTCCGCCTGCCGCTGCTTTTCACCCTGGAGGTGTCAATAATACGAAGGACAAGTCTGACACTTTCTCATCTCTCTCAAAAGCTCTACCTGCCTCTTATCATTCAGGCTAAACAATTAAGCAATTTGTCAGGGGCACACTGGGAGATATGCAGAAGAGGCCTTGACTAAAGGCCCACTGGGTAAAGAACCATTAATAATGGCGAGGATTTTTTTCTCCTGGCCTCTTCAGCAGTGTGAAGGACAAAACATTCACTCAGAGAAAGTGACAGCATGGCCTATCATGTCTACTCAGAACGATTACAGGCAGCACATGAACTCAAAAGGAGTTGGACTGTTTTTGTGTCAAGCTTTCTAGGTCAACACTCAAGCCAAGTCACAGTTCAATTTGGACAGTGTTAACTTTGTTCTTCATGTGAAATCTTCCTTAATCATCAAAAACAACCATCCACGCATCACTCGTGTGACATGTGTAAAGCGGGACTTCTCATCCAAGTTACTGTTTTAATGGTTTGAAGGTCCTTATGTCCCTGTGCCTGTCAGGAGAATACTGAGGTTGTTGTGGGCAGCTCTCAGTGGCCAAAAAGGTTAAGAATGTGATAGTAATAGGGAGAATAATGCCAAGTGTGGAAATCTATGAATATAAGGCACTGTTTTTCTGGAAGAGAGCATGGTGCTCAGCTGACTTTCTGCAGACAGGTAAAGGTTAAATGCAAATGAAAGGCATCTAAGTTGGGTTACAAGACACCACAAGCATGTCAACACAAGAAATCCGTTCGATCCAGCATCACTGATCTGACCTTTAAAATATCATTTTGCCAATTCTAAATTTACTGTTCTTGCCTTTTGTCTCAATTTTTCTTTACTTTACTTTATTTATTTATTTACTTTATTAATTAATTAATTAATTAATTATTTGCTAATTGAAAAAAAAATCAAGTGAATTTGCACAGGTTTTTAAGGGTTAAAAAGGTTTGTCCCTGTCTGTCCCTGTGAGTGTTTTGGACCTGCACAGTGAGGACAGTCACTGTGGCTGGTCCTAGCATCTTCAGGGGCTAGCTCAAGGTCTGGGACTGAATATAGTCAACTGAAAGTCCTCAAAAGTATACACATACAAATATGTATTTATGTGTGTGTGTGTGTGTGTGTGTGTGTGTGTGTGTGCAGCCTGTACCTCAGAGGCACTGGTGCTGGCATTGGGAACCCGAGGTGCGTGGTGGCTAAGAGCTGACAGGCAGGCCAGGATGAGATGGATGGCGCCGATCTCTAGAGCCATGCGGCGCAGCAGCACCCCATCGTCGGTGGTGAGAGGAGTGCTGCTGAACAACGCCCTCAGGACATGGAAAGGCAGTGTAGGCAACACATTGGCCGATGGAGACTGCAGGATGTGACCTTGGGGGAGACCAAAACAGAGGTGGTAAAACCAAGAGTCTAACAGGATTCGGTGGAGATCAGGGTTCAACAAATGCATGGGTTTGCTAGTGGCCTAGATTAAGCTTAAGTTGATTGGGCTAAAGATTTGTTCAGTCATTGCAAAGATGATGGAAGCAAGGGCATGGCTTTACTAAGTTTCAAATGTGTCAAAAGTAAAAGTAATAGTACAAAACTATGGGATAAATATGTCATATTTTGAAACTGAAAAAAAAAAAAAACTTTCAATGTGTTTTTTTCAACAAATTTTCAAATTTCAGTTACGCTGTTCACTGATATTAGTTTGTGACAAATCTGAAAATTTGACAGTGTTGTCTCTTACAGTGTTGGAGACACTGTAAGAGTGTTGTAGTTGTGAAGAAATAATTTGATTTTTTTTCTTCACTGAAACATTATGCAAGCCTTTGAAATTTTGTTTCAATCTTGCAATTTTTTTTTTTATTAGCTTTCAAGCTTTCAAATACTGAGTTTCAGCCTTTCAAAGCTTTTTCCAGTTTGGAAATATGACAGGATGTTTATCCCACACAAAACCTGCTTCACTGTTCCAAAAGAAGCAGCTAACTCACTGAAAGAATTTCACTAGTATGATGGTTAGAGGTTTTGCTCAACGACACCCCAACATGCTCTCTGGAAGAGCCAGGAATCAAACCAGGACTCCTGCGATTATCTACCTGCTGAGCAACACCAGCCCAAAACAAACAAAACTTAAGTAATTTGCTGCCATAAAAAGGTCAGATTTACCAGTACTGAATATCAGCACAAAATATATAATCAATCATGGCCAAAACATATGAGTACTGTTATCAGCCTTCAAAAATACATGCTGATCAAACTGTACTTGAAGTAAACCATACTTGAGATAAAACTGAGAGCTAAAAAATGTAAGACTACATTGGGTTTTTTGGGGGAAAAAAACAACATTTGAGAAATAGAGGCTATTGAAGTTTGATACCAATATTTATTTAAGTCTGGATTACAGCTATGGAGAGACAATATTTTGATCCAATATTTAATCTACATTCAACCATCTACATGTTTAAACCCCTAAATAGTGATAATAATACTATTATCCATCAATAGCAAAAGATGATGCTCACTGATTTTAAATTAAAGCAAATATCAGCCTGATATCTAGTATCATCCTAACACTTTTAATATATTCGAACAGAAACACTGAAATTTTACATTAGCTTTTGAGAACAATTTCAAGGTAATCTACAGTGTTCCCATCGTGTTTTTCACATGCAAGATGTCTCACAAAAGTAAAGTCATTAATCAAAACAGCAGAAACTTTCAGGTTTTCTGGAGGAATTCTGTTGCTGTGTAGGGCTTGATGAAAGCAGAAACTGACTATTTAGTTAACATAATGGCGAAGGGCAGACAAAGGCAGCAGCCCGATGTGATGTGTGACCAGTATCACTAAATTGCTGGCAAGACACTCTCGCCATCAATCATTAGCAAGGGCTCTTATCTCAAGGACTAGAAAACACAAAACTACAGAAAAACATTCACACGACTTAGGCATGCACACAGAAAGAGTTTAGATAAAAGACAGCAATGATCACAGTTAAAGGGACTGTTCACCTGCTTTGAAAAATGTGATATTATTTCACTTCCCCCCAGCTGTTCTGTAGCACAGTAGTGCTGCTCTCTTCCTCTCATTGTTACTGAGTGCTGGATACTGGCTGGATGCTCCAAATGTGTGTATATATATTGCAAATATTTTAAAGATGCCAGTGTGGACAAGTGAGACGTATGTATGTACACACACATACATTTGTGTGTGTACATGTCTGTCTGTCTGTCTATCTATCTACATATATACATATATATATACACATATATATACCTATTACATATGTGAGACACATGAAATGTGCAAAACAGGGGAACAGAGGAAAAAAACTAGCCACAATGCAGCTAGCTACTTCAATGAAGAAAACACAAGACAGCAAACTCGAGTAATCTACTTCCACTGGCTGCACCTCTGGTGCGGAGTGATACAGGAAGTGCAGATGTTACTGGATCTTTCTGGATATTGATAACGTGAAAAATACAATTAGAAACAGTAATTTGAGAAAAACTACTGTCTGTGCGCCACTGGTAATCATATGTGTTTTTTAGGTTTGGAAAGTAACACTTGTAAAGAGATGTTAAAGTTTGTAAAGTTTGCTATGAAAGCAGTTTTAAGCTATACAACATATCCTACGTAACAGCGAGGGGAGAAGTGAATTACTATAACTTTTTTTTTTTCCAAAATGGGTGACCTATCCCTTTACACAACACATGCATTTCAGACAAACTGCCTGTAATGAACCATGGAACACAGCAGAACACAAGCAACAGCAGAAGATGGTGAACTTGATGTGTTTTTATGTGGACATTTCCACTTCAACAATGAGCTCAACTATGTCAGCTGTGGCATGTGTGAGGTACTCCGACACTTACTGCCCTCTCCATCGTCGGTGACGCCCAGCACCAGGCGCAGCAGACACTGAGCGTGCTTCCTCTCCTTCAATAGCACCTCTGCATAGCCTGGCAAGCGCAGGAAAAGGCCAAAGGCTGCCAGCGAGTGGGCGGGGATGGGTGACATGGTCTGCACAGAGGATGATGACGAGGACTGAGACTGCTGCTGCTTGTTGATGGGTGGCGGCTCAGCGGCAATGGTCTCTGGGGCTTCGTACACTAGCTCACCAGACTGCTCGATGGTGACCCACTCAAACTGGTCGCTGTCTTTGGGCTTCTCCTGTGTGGCAGAGGGTACCACTGGGGCGCTGACCTGTGATCAGCCATCCAGGTCAGTGAACGCAACATTAGCAAAAGAACAAGGCATGAGACAAAACTGACAGACCAGCTAAGAGATTGTTGGCTCTTTTCCTGTGGGCTGGCTAAATCTCAGCAAGAGTATGAGTTATATACTTATAGTTTCGTCACAGTAATTGAAATTTCAACTTGAACTACTTGCATACTGTCGATTTAACTCAGTAATGAATTGTATACAACTTTGATACTAAAATCAAATGCTTGACAAGTTGAACTGCCAGAGGTCATCATATTTGAACATTTTGAAACATTTAAGATTCATATCATATCATCAATTTGAGAAATTGCACGCCCTTATCTGTATTTGTCATAGTTGCATAGCTCCTAAAAGTCCATTTTTCAGTTCAGCTTTTCTCTTTCTGAAGTGCCTCATCTTCCTGATATACATTTATTATGTCTCGTGTTCACAGAAGAGTGAAACATTATTCAAAACTTTGTGCATTTTACTGCCATGTTTTTGGAACTCCAAAAATCACATGAAAAATTATATAGGCAATGTAAACAGGCACTGTTGGCGCCAGGACACCATGATTGGAGGGACTAAAAGTCAGCAAAGCATTTTTTTTTAAACAATTAATTGAAGAAATAAACAAACAAAGCAAAACACACTTTGATGAATGTGGTTATATGATCACATTGATCTAATACTTTTTCAGTCTTAATTCTACTTTCACATGTTGCGAATTGTCATACCATAATCGAAATTTGATGCAAAGGCATTGCAAAGCTTAACAATAAACCATGAACTGAAGAACAACTGCAAACAAAACTAGAAAGAAGTTCCATGGTGCACAGGAATAAAGTACTTGGGTTACTCGATGTTTCCGGTATAACAGGCAGAATGCAGAGTTGTAATGAACCAGTCTGAAGAATATAGAGGCTGCAGATGAATTAATATATGCATCTTGCTGCCTTCAGATGGCTGCAAGGATTTACTGACCTGAAGAAGAGGCTTTTCATATAGAAAAAAGCACTTCACATTCAGACACATAGTGTCAGAATCAATTATATCAATTTATAAATCAATGAAGACCACTTTACTGCTTTAAGCACACTCAACTTTATATTTCTTTATGGTGATATAAATGCATCTATTGGCTGGGGAGTGTTTGATGAAATATACTCCTATTTCTGTGCATTTGCTGAAAGAATTTAGTTTGCTCTTGTTGATAAAATCACCTCAGCGCCAGCGGAGTGACTCTCTTTCAGGAGCAGATATGGTTCTATCAATTCTCAGCACAACACCTCCAAATGGCTTTGCACTACTTTATCTGAATAAACATCACCGCCAGTTTGTTCCTTTCCTCCCAACTGTGCATAATGCACACTGTGTTCAGCACCAAAATACAGACAGACTAAACAAATTCAAGAAACAGTTGGACACTCAAAACAGTGTGTGATATTTCCACTCCTGCCCCAGTCTCTTATTAGCGTCACATATGTAACCACCATGTTCATACCCTTGATGGTTGGTTCTTCATATAGTGTGAACAGAAGCAGAAGCCAATCCAGAATTTCATGGGTTCTGATAAGTCCCAGGTTATGTAAAGTTCAGGGTTGCCCTTGTTAGTCAAAAAGGGTAACTTTCCTAAGACTATGTCGTAGTAAAGAGTAGCACTTTGTCATATCATTCTGTTCATTTCAATCCCATTTTCCCATACAGATCTTGGATTTTTACATATGGGCCAAAAAAGACAGATAAGACTGCAGCACTTCAGTCCTTTTTGCTGTAAACTAGTCGTTTACAGATGAAAATCTAAAATTTGTCTTACCACTACACTGAGCATTATTTTATGTATTTTGGCCCTGGCCAAATGTGGTTCAATAATTGACTTCAACTCACTTTTGGCCTCTTTGGATATGTATAAAGATTAGGTGGATGCGACATACTCACGTTATACTTTCAGGACTCCCACTGTGGCCCTGATAAAAACATCCAAATTCTGTGATTTGAAAATTAATGTGGTTCCCTGACTTTCCCTGAATAAATCCCTTGATATTCCAGATAATCAACTAGTAGAAAGGCTGTACACTCTAAGGGCCATCTTTGGATCTGTCCAATCTATGACAGGCTGGAAGTGTAGTCTTACCTGTTGGATTACATCAGGGTAGAGCATGGGCAGCCTCTCTGCGATGAGGGCTAGGCCGCCCATGCCAGCAAAGACCTGCAGTGGTGACTGGATGGGGCTGGTCTCAAGCAGTGACTCATCGATGGCAGCATCTAAACATTCCTCACTGGGCGTCATTGGTTCATCCTCGGGGCAACTGCTCAGCATGTCGCAATGATCCACTGCAAAGAGAGGAAAGACAGGATCTGCTGTTTGTACTGTCAGGAATCTGTGACTCTCTTAACTTGATCTAAGCTTCTGTATGCTGAAGCCTATGAGATATTGTGAGGAGATCAGTGACCAGAGAGGAGAACCATACAACAAATTCTGCTTCCTTCTATACACACACACATATATATCTATATATATCTATATATCTATATCTATATATATATCTATATATATATATATATATATACACACATACACACACACACACACATATATATATATATATACATATACATATATATATATATATACACACACACACATATATATATACATATATACATATACACACACACACACACACATATATATATATATATATACACACATATATATACATATATACATATATACATATATATACACACACACACACACATATATATATATATATATACATATATATATCTATATATACATATACACATACATATACATACATATATATATATACACATATATATATATATATATATATATATATATATATATATATATATAAAATGACTAGCTAGGAAGCAAGGGACTATACATGTTGGTCAGTCAATCAGCAGTTAGATCCAATCACAAAATCTGTTTAGCGGATTGCAGTGAAATTTGATGCCAAAATTCATGCAGCTTAGAGGATGGACCAAAATTGTCATGATGCCCCCATCACATTCCCTCTGGTGCCACAAACAGGCAAACTTCTTAATACTGCATACTAACATGTCAATTTTTTTTGTACTGCCATGAAACTTGGTGCCAACACTGAAGTTGGCTTCAGGACAAAATCTGGCCTTTAGTGACCCCATGACCTTCTCTCTGACTCTGCTGGCAGGCCCAGAGGAGCATCCGTGTTCAAAATAATGGGCTTGTTCAAGTGTAATATGACAAACTCTGACTTAATGTCAGAATGTCAGACACTTAAGTCAATATACATATTGTCTTGTACATATCGGGGTGTTCTTGATAATTCTTTTTTCCACTGAAAAACAAAACAAACCCCAACAGCCTACACATTGTCAATTTTTACATAAGCATTTACAGAATTTTTTGAATGAGTAGAAATGCAGTGGGCCTTTGGTTCATGACAAATTAGAGCATTTTCAGGTGGTTCACTTTGCCAATAACGTGCAACAATGTGCACTGATGTCACGGCATCGGAAGAAGTTTGTTTACTTCTGAACTAACTTAAACCTGATGTGTGGCTAACAGAAACATTCTGTTGTCACAAGAAAATGAATAAAAGAACTGTGAAAATATCCCTGTGGCTCTTGATTCAAATAAAAAAGGGTTTTGGAAGAGTTGAGTTTTACCTGGAAGTTTGTTTATGTGGTGGCTTTGCCATAAATCAACTCTGTTTACTACAACGCAGATAATTAAGATTATTATAGCTACAAAGTCTAATTAGCTAATATTAACACTGGCATGAGAGGCTATGAAAGAGTTTCCAATCATTAATAAAAAAAAATTTAAATTAAAAAAATTTAAAAAACAGGCAGCACACCAATAATTTTAATTAATTTCATGCATGAACTTTAACTTGCACTTTCCGTGACAGAGACAGAGAGCCATCAAATGGCCAGGTGTTTTTTTTGTCACAGTGGACATGTCTATTAAGTCAGTCAATCGGTTCCTCAGAGATGGCTCCTATTAGGTTCATCAGAACCACCAGACTTTTTTTTTCACCTCATTTTCCATGGCAACAAGGAGAGGCCATCTTTGTTCATTTTGACTTGGTGCGACAGCTAATCCACTGTGTTAGACATGGCAGAGCCGCCCATTTTGAAGGTCTTCATGATCAAAGTCATAGGTTCAACCCTGGCACAGTTAGATTAAGCAGAAGACACCCAATGTTTTGGTGTAGGATTTGTGTATGTTTAGTTCATATATAATATGTGTACCAGCCATTTCTAGTTTCTAGCTGTTGTTAATTTAGTTAACTTGCTAGCTTCAACTTTATTTACTTTCACTGATTAGTTCCTCCTTTCTGATACAATAAGAACCTGCAGCCTCTTCGCCCTCCATGGCACATGATTGGACACCGCTGTCCTAGATGATATCTAGGCTCATATCAAAATTTTGATATATCTGTATGTCACCCAGCCCTACCTCCTACTTAAAAAAACAAAAACACTGGAGGTATTTTGCACCATTAAAAAATGAGAAAACACAAGAGTCACCTCATCCCAAAGTCAACAATCCTAAGCAGACTGAAATTATAATATAATGATAATTCATGATTCTCATAATTATCAAGTTCAAGCAACAAAGAGGAGAGCAGGGGGAATACAGTGCCTAACATTTTCCAATCACCAGAGGCCAGCATACTATTTCAACCGCTGGCTGTTCATACATTAACAGGCCTTAACTTGTGTACTTGAGAAGCGGTGCCCCACCACTACATGAACTACGTGCTGATTAAAAAATCACCAATACAGGATATGGTCCAAGTGCCCTTGTTTACACCTACAAGGTGGCATTGGAGAAGAAGTCAGTCTGTCAAATTGGAATGCAAGGTGAATGGCAAAAACATGCCCCTGCTTTAACCAGTTCTAATCCATTACTGTTTTTGTGTGATGGCGGGACCTGGCCATTTTATGACAATATAAAGCTCCATTCGATTGATAGGTTATCTTCCAAAAAGCCAGGCATCATCTCTCATAGAGGAGAAAATAAAAGATGATTCATTGCTCTTTTCATCTAACTGAGGGGATTTTTCCCCTCCCCTTCGCTTGGTGGTGAATTAAAAAGTCACCGGGGCTGTGACTAATAGGGTTTCTAACAGAACTTGTGCTGTCTGGACTGCTGAAACAGGATTAGATGTGCGGGAGAGAGAGAGTGCTCTTGTTTTTTTGTTTTTTTTTGTAGGACAAAGCAAAGAGCAAAATTCATCAGTGTGCTAGAAGCATATTATAACAGCATTTCAGCCATGAACTTCATTTCATTTCATTATTTTATGAAGGGAAGAAGGGTGACATTATGCTGCCTTGTTAAAAGTCAGTACATTCTAGAGCAAACTGATAAAAACGGAAAAAAATGTTCAGTTACTCTGTTCTTCATAAGCAAAAATCTGAATGGGAACCAAGACAGATGTTTGGTTTTGGATGTTTGGGTGTTTGTTGTTTTGGTTTCTATAGGACAGCATTTATTTCATTCTGACTTGGTGTATTTGCAAAAGGACTTAAGAGCTGCTAGTTCTGGGACAAGTGTGGATGCATATGTGCATGTTCATGTGTTTGCATACACTTGGAACAGGCTGAGGTAAATGGATTCCACATTATAGCCCACATGATCAAAGCAACAGCAATGATTTTAGAAAAAATCTTTCTTGCCATGTCCTCCATGTTTTCCTGTTAGGAGGGATCACTGCCATTCCCCTCCATTTATAAGCCTCAAGGGTTTTTCAGGTTTGAGGAGAGGAATCTGAAAGGATTTGATTTTCAGAAATCTTTCTAGAGAAAAGTGGATTAAAGCAAGACATGACATGAGTGCAGTAGGGCAGACAGAATATTATTCAGGATAAGTTCTTTAAAAGCAAAATAAATGGAATGTACTCATGTACACGGGACCCTAACTTTGGTTTACATGCTGTCCAGTTCCTAATCTCTGCACTTCAACGAAATATTTAAATTCATAAACCAGACAGGGTTGATGCCACACTGGATGGGTAAAAAATAATAGCTGATCAAGTGTCTTGACAGTGGTCACATTCACCTTGTTGAACTTGGGGACCAAGAAGCAGAGATTAAATTAGAAGCAATGGGCAGGTCCCTGGACTTTCTTGCTAAATTTAAGGGATAGTTCAGTTCATTTTAAGGCTGTTGGAGAACACAGCACAGTGGGTGAAATGGCACTTTTTATTTCCTTTGTTTAATAAATAGGTGTAAAGACTGCCAGAGCAGGTGGCCAATAGATTTAAAAACAGCTACTTGTGTCTTCATATGGTTAACTGTGGGAGTGGAAAAGAGGTTTATGCACTATATTATTGAGTTTTATAAAACACAACGATGTGTATGCACAGCTTTTTATAATAATCTAATGAAAAATGTATGTGCCGAAAAGAATACTGCACATTTCTGCTCTGCTAATTGTCTGGGACAGCAAACTTGTGGGTCTTGTGAGCGTTTTAAAACTGCCGCGTGTGTGCTATAGACTGGGTGCTGCACTGCCCTTGCATTAAGAGAAACACTTTTCATGGTCTGTCAACATAATGTTAACATTAACATTACTAAAAGGGATTTTTGCAGCTTTTGAACCACATATACACATACTCATCACTGCACTGTGGAGGCTCCTCAGCATCACACTTGCCAAGTTTGAAGGTAATTGGATGTCAATGGCAGAGACAATTAAGCCACAGACACACATAAAGACTGAGATTTCTCCATTAATAGATAGATGTTAGCATTTGGAGCATCCAGCCAGCATCCAGCAGCCAGTATCCAGCACTCAGTAACAAGGAGAGGAAGAGTGCACCATACTGTCCTACACAACAGCTAGGGTGGGGAGTGAAAAATAGCAAATTTTTCAAAATGGGTTGACTATCCCATTTGCAGACAATATAAACAATGAACAATACATGGTGGGTGAATCAGCTGCCACTGCAACCTGTAAAGACAAAAGCTATATGACTCTGGGCTTAAAAGGTTATCTTCTGTCATGGAGATGTATAAGTGCCAATGGGTGAACTGAAGAGGTAGTAAAAGATGCAATGCAGAGAATGTACCAGCTTTGTAGACTCTAACCATGGTTTTAGAAAACTAACCTCAGAATATGCTGGATCACTGAAGGCATGAACAATTAGTATGAACATGTTGAGGAGGTCAGTAAACACCCTGAGGTGTGGCAAAGCAGCACTAAGCAGTCTAAACATTCCACACAAAAAAGCTTTGTAGTCATGCCACCAAGCATGGATTCTGTGTTTACTATGGCCATGCTAGCCTGCAGCGAGAGAGAGAGAGAAACAAGGCACAGAAGTAGCTTTTGTGCCTACAATCACTTAAAGGACTACTTCAGAGAGAGGGAGAAAGTATACTGCATTCTGTCTAGGTTCAATGAACACGACTGGAACAAGTGTGAGGCAGACACAACGTTATGATCTGACCACTATTTGGACTTTGCTTGTCTTTGTACGAGAGCATATCTTGACTTACTGTGTCTATTTTGTCAACATGAATGCTGCTTCTCTTGCTAAGCAGAAGCTGACAGGAAGTGTTTAAACATTTTCTAGCCACTGCAAATGAACACAGAGCATAGTGTGACTCAGGGATGCAGCCATTGTCAATGATCTGAAAAGAAACACACTGTAAACATGAATAATATACCACAAATCATGGCAACAGAATCTGAGGCTCTGTTTCAGGTCACCAGAGAGGTCACCTTTATTATATCCTATCAAGCATATGTCGGTAGTTGGGGGTGAACAGTATAACTGTTCAATATCACGTGCTTATTCAGTGTATTTTTTAATTTCCAGACCAAAAAAAAAATCTTGTGATTGAGACTAATATGACGCAGTAAAACTATGTATGAATGAGACACAGCCAGTTGACAAAAGAGCAATTTGAACAGGACTGCACATTTGCCAGCGCTGACATCATCAAAGCCGAAAGTGCACGCCAAATGACGACATTAAAAATGAATCTGACCTTGTGTTGTCACATCCGTCCTAGTACTGATCGTCAAGCCTGCAGAAGTGGATGGCTAAATATAACCGAGTTCTGAAATCACATCTTTTACGGGGTGGCAGTGTTGTCTTGCAGCAAGAGAGACCATCCCACAGCAGGAAGGTCACCAGCAATCCCAGCGACAGACGTACGTCCTGACAAGGTGTCTTTGAGAAAGATACTGAACCCCTCCCTGCTCATTCATTATTAGTCATTCTAGATAAAATAAGTGAAATATTAAACTAAATGACTTAAATATAAAATGTAAATGTGCTCCCAAAAATTACTGACAACATTCACCATAGCAAGAGAGGGATTAACATTGTTGATTCAACACTTATTCCTGACACTGTGCAAATGAGAATCTTAGTGTAACATCTAACAAGCAATGGATATTGCATGAATCCACTATCAAAGAATGAAGAGCTCAAAGTTCTGGAGGACTGAAAAGGTGACAAATTTCTCCTTACCAGAGGACCGAAAAGGTAAGGAGAGGAAAAAATGGTAATGGTGCAGTCCAGACTACAAACCACTCCAAGAGCTTTTAGGCTTAAAAGCAGCCCAAGACAGACCACAAGTGATGCACACCAAGCCCTAACTAAGGTGAAAGTCCATTAAAACTTGACTGAAAAAATGTCATTACTACCGGGCTGTATTTATTGCAATGTAACAAATTTATAATGCAACAATATTTAAACCCTGAAACCTTTTCTGCTATTAACACACACACACACACACACACACACACACACACACACACACACACACACACACACACACACACACACACACACACACACACACACACACACACACACACACACACACACACACAATTCTGTACAGCCAATGTCCACTGCCCAGCTCATGACCAAATCTGAGGGATCTGAGCAGTAACTGAGAAGAATGGTCTCCTCATCTCCTTAGTCTTCATCATTACTCTGCACATGGTGGCAGGTTTCAAGATTACCCACAACATGCTAAATGCCAGTAAAATTTGTGCTGGTTAAAAGATCAATAAGGGTTACCCATTACTTTTGACAGCAGCAGAACAAAGACTTCATATCAAACAGAATCCTGTCTGTCTGTTACACTGGCTCTATACAGTAAGGCCATGTTCACATATGGCATTTTCTTCCCAGCTGCCATAGCCTGTATTACATGGACATCTACAGACCAGCCCTTGCATATTCTGCCATAGCACAACAAACTTGCATTTGCAATGAGTAACTATACCTACACCTGGAAAGTTGGGGACGGCCAGTGGTAAAGTGCCATTACATATTATGCCATTACACATAGGCTCTGTGCACCATGATGCACACGGTCCAGTCTCACGGAGGCCACCCAGTGCTGGAAATACTTCATGTACAAGCAGCCAAGTCAGGTACAAGCAGCCAAGTCAGTCGGATAGCTGACGCCATCAGCCCCAATAATCGAGGACATAATCTGAGAGCCTACACTTTCTTTTTGTTAAACTCCTTAGGCAACAGAAACAACACTGTTAATTATTTTAGATTTAATATAAAGGTCTACACTGACAAAGTTCTGTAAATAGCATAATAATTAATTAAAATAACAGCCTAATGATAGCATGTGATAAAAACATAGTTAATGTTATGTTAATGTTAAAGTTAAAGAAAAGTTGAAGAAAGTGGCCTATATATGAACATTTTAGTGTTTATAGACTAAGGCTGTAATTTATGTGATTATTGCTCAGTCTGTCCCAAAAAGGTATTCAGGACAGCCCTTGCTTAAAGACTTAAGGTATTTGTGTATAATAAAGATTTATTTCCTTAGCATAAACTAATTAATAAATAACAAACAAAAAAAATAAATAAATAAAAATATCGGTATCATATCACCTATTGGGAAAATTGTTATTTTAAACATTGGTGTTGGTATCATCTCAGAATTTGTCAATTGGTTCATCCCTAGTGGAAACTATATTCTCTGATTATTATCAGAATTACTTATAAGAATGGTGATTTTTTTAATGGGCTGCAGGAGCATTTAAACTTTTGTTTCTCTACCACCTGGATGGTCAACAAGACATAATAACACAATAGGCATGAGGTCACCAGAAAAATTGAAAAAAACAAGAACAACATTAAATCACTAACACAAATAAATATCTGTTGCATAAGTGAGTAAGTTTTATGTTACAACTGCTACCACTTCACTGAAGGATACACTACCCAATATCTTTGATTATAGGAAAGGTGACATATCTCTATGAGAAAACTATACTAATTATTATGGCCAGTGCAAATATTTTTGGCAGCTAAATTTACTTTGTTTACCAGCCCTTGGCAGGTGAGCCAAAAAGTTGATTTCGGACACTGCATAGGAAGCGCAGCAGCCCCACCATGGCTCCGCAACGGCACCTTTAGACATCTCTGGAGAGACAGAGGAATGGATGGAGAAGAGAGAAGGAGGCTATAAATCCCCTTGGAATGAGCTACCAGAGGAGTTGCAGAAGTGTTCAGTTTTTGGATTTACCTGGACTTGATCTTTGCCAAATATACAAAAGAGGAGCAGTGACTGAGAATATTAGGGACTGATTATTCACTGGGGAAGCAGTACAAACCTACTTTTAGCTTTCATGTGGCCAATTTTAAGTGTATCTCTATGGGTGCCCTCACATTGATATAGACACAAATGTCGGCATAATACAGCGCAGTCTTATTTGAGCGCACAAGTGGAGATATATACTGTTTAAACTGGGTATGAACAAAATAACAGAAATACCACAGTAGTCAGCAGTATGTCAAAAGACAGGTTACAATAGGGCAGAGAAATGGGCCAGTTACAAAAGTAATGCTGAATTTCCAAAGAGGACTGACAGTCGATGCCCAAATTACATAAACAGTCTCAAAACAAAAATTAATTAATCAATGTAACATGGAAAACAGACACATATCTATTTTATTATATCTACCTCTGAGAAGTCACAAAAAATGTGTATTGGCCTTGAGAGCAGGCAGTTTCACTAGGGCACATAACCTGATAAAAGTAGCACAAAATCTGAACGCCTGCGCAGTGGAAAACAAACGCTTTATTTCTAACACATATGCTCTGCTGTGGTAGGCTGCCAGGTTTCATCCTCTAGGTAACCAGTGTTATCACCAAATTTAAGAGCAATCCATCAAATAGATTTGGAGATATGCCCCTCTGGATCTAACTGCCGACTGACACGTGACATATCGGTCCTCACTTTCCAGCAGAGCAAAAAAGTAGTCTGGTTTAATGAGTTGAACTTTTCCTCCATCCAAGAGATGCTTACAGTTAGAAAAAGCTCAAAAAAAGCCTTTAACCCACAATGTCTGTTGCCAGCTGGTTAACATGGGGGTGAATCTGTAACGGTATACCACCATCTATGATTAGTCAACAATTACTCTGCATGATCATCTTATTGCCAAAGCATATAGAACCATCTTACAGGATCAGGAGCAACCAACAATGCACACACTGAGAACTCATGATGTAATATTGATGTAATATTCCAAGATGTTAATGTCCCCCAATACACTGCTAAACAAATTAAAGCCTGTTCAAAAAACATCAAAGTCCTTCCATGGCCTCCCCAAGTAAGATCTAAAGATAACTGAACATTTATGTTTAACTAACAAATTACTGAAGGCTTTCCTTTGTGGAAAAATGGTCCAATATCCCACTACACACTGTTAAGGACACAGTGTAACAGCAGGATAAGTGAAGGTGTTCACTTGGTACTTGGTCAATGAGTATATTCTGATCTTAGCAGGTTTGGGGTGCATTTGCAAGGAGAAACTTTCCTAAAAATGTTAACAATGACCAGAAAAATCATATGGAAAATAAATCAAAGTAATGCAACAGTTTTGTTTCCAGAGGGCTTTTGCTTGGTGCCTGTAAGATCATAATCTTGTATATCCCAAGAGCTAATCTGATGGTGTAGGCTATGTTGTATTTCAGCTTGTGAGGTGTATTTTCTCCCAACTTTTGCAGTCACTTGTTCCTTTCTAGGAAGATCCCTTGCTGAACAATTATCTAAAGTGGGCACTGCTAGTATTGCCTTGGCTTGTCACATTACAATCTTGTTCCCCTCTTTCCCAAGCAGACAGACGTTCTCCTTAAACATTTCTTGGGCACTTCCCAAGACTTTGGGATGCAGGGAAAACCCTGTCCACAGGGTAGCCAACAGATGCTTGCAACAGATGTTTCTGTGGTTCTGCTAAAGAGCGAAGCATGAATGTCAGCTACACACCGATCTGGTTTAGGGCTACAACTAACAACTATTTTGACAGTCGAATTTTGCCTATGGCGCCAACATAGGCAGGGCCGGCACTGCCAGTACAAGTCTGCAAACTACAACCTTAAAAATTATTAACATTTTTTTATTAACAATTGAACATTATAAACTTTATTAAAAGGCAGAATTAGACCGCACAGGTGGAGCTGAGAAAGCGACCACTGAGTGTATATAACTTAATTCATTCTTAATTCAAAAATGTCTTTTATTAAACTCTCTGCTGATTTAGCCACTACTAATACAAAAGAAATAAAAAGAAAAAATCAGTATCAAGTTTTTTTCCATTCAAAATTAATAGCTAAAGGTATTTCTTCAGTAAATGAATTCAATTAATTGCCACATTATTAACTGGAAACAGTTGAGACGGTTGCTTAACCTCCATTATGGTCATGTCTCTAGTTGTACACACAGTTTTATTTTTACATGAGTAAAATTAACGCATGCACCTGACTAGGTACAACTGCATTTTTCTAAAGGTTTCTTTGGGTGTAACAAAGCCCATCGAACATTGACGCAGAGCGATGGCTTGCCCAGATGGGAAGTCACGGGTGGAAGGGGTTAAAAACTGATACAACTCCATCTTGAAATAGCTGACGTTAGCTAGCTGAGAGGTTAATTATTTTACCTGGATGAGTCTGTATCAATATCATCCACATGTCCAATGTGCCTTCTTTTCAAATGATCACACGTGACCGACATGCTCCAATGAAATGCAAGGTCTGCTTTACAAACCCGACAGCCAATCCTCATCTTTGCAGGGTTCAGGGCGAAATGCTCAGACTTTTGGGACATGATGGTGTAGCATCGGCCACTGCCGTTTTGCTGTATTTTGTGTTTACCTGTTGCTTCCCTGTCAATGTTTGGCACGCCAAACTCAGCAAAGGTAGTAATGATGCAAGATGGCTCACCCCTCAGCAACACAGCTCCGGAGAAACACGTGCAATTATGTAACCCACTAATTATCAACAATTAAATTTGTCGGAAATTAATTTTGTCATCGATTTTTGTTGACAATGTTTAATAATTGTTGCACCCCTAATCTGGTTGCAGTTATGCAGAACTATGTTTTGACAAACTTGTGAATTTTGCTCACAATAACATAATTTTAAAACATTTCATGTCAACTGAAGAAATATCTAGCGAGAAATATCTTTGCTAAGTAACAGTGTAATAACACAGATAATGTACAGGAAGCCCCCACTTCACTTCATTCACCCTGTTTTCATCAATTTAGCGACACTGACAGATTAACTGTAAATTATTGCCATCTCAGTGCTTATTAGTGGTTTCCCATATTTTGTCCACCCACTTTATAAATGTACGGGCACCCATGTGTGTGATTTCTACAAACAGCTACAAACATTGACCATTTTTGCTGGAGCGCTATGCCATTGTGTACATGAGCAACCATGCAACAGAGTCTGTGTTTACATTTAGAAGGAAAACTAAGTCTCTTATTCATTACCAGCGGAACAAGACAGCACTGTTAGACAACATCAAAGATCTAAATTTTGGTTTTTGAGCATGAAATCCTCTTGTACACAAACCTCAACTGCACTGTTAAAGAGCATTAAGATAAGAACAATGTGCCAAAGGAAGTAGGTATGTTTCAAAAAGATAGCAATGCAAAGACTGAAATTAGAGGGGAAACCATATTGTTTGCATGCAAACAGAAATGAAATTATAAACCATGGTCCAAAAGATGCACCTTGATTCAAGAAACAATGAAACTTCTTTTAACAAATTTTGCCTCTGATGGATTTCCAGCTAAACACAAACTGATGCAACTGATGAAGTCATTCACTCATTCATTCATAAAAGTGTCCTGTACCTTTCTCAGTGCGTAGCCTCTTGAAAGAGTCTGTCTTCGAGAGTCCAGGGTCAGAGATGACCTTGGAGCCCAGTTTGACAGTCAGGTCAATGGAACGGTAGCCCTGAGGCAATTTGCGGTCATATAAGAGGGTCAGTAGCTGGGCCAGGGTCATCTCAGCCGGGAGGGGCTGACCTGAGGACAAGGGTGACACCACGGTATTAGAGGCTCTTATAATCAGGGTTATATTATATTTCAGGCCAACTCAGGACATCAACATGACTGCTTTAGTTTGCAAGTTTTATGAAAACACTTCATTTTTATAATTTTACACAAAATATCACCTGATCATATCATCAGAATTTCAAAATATTAGGATACACCACCTCTTCATCAATTACAAATGATCAAGGTTGTTTAAAACTTTTGCACCAGTGATCGCCCAACCAAATGTACATGTGCTACCTGGAAGCAGCTTGTGGTACAGGTGGAAGACGGGCACACTGATGGTTTTGGCAGAGGGGTCCACACTAGAAGAAGCAGTCAACTTGTCGCTCATCACCCGCCCCCTACGGGATGGAGGTCGAGGTGGGGTAGACAGGGCACGCTTAGACTGGGACTTTAAGCCTGGTGGAAACAGAAAAGAAGAATTCATTTATAACAATGAATGAACAATGACTTGCTAAACGGTTGCTATGGTGTTTTTCAGGGTTGCTAGGGAGAAGCCAGGTGGTTGCTGAAGTGTTGCTAGGTGATTGCTATGGCATTTCAAGGACAATGCTAGGTGGTTGCTACGATGTTTCTAAAGGTTGCTAGGGCATTTCTAGGCAGTTGCTGTGGTGTTGTTAGTGGTTGCTAAGGCATTTCTAGGCAGTTGCTGTGGTATGTGGAGGTGTTGCTAGGTGGTTGCTATGGTATCTAGGGGCATTGCTAAGCAGTTGCCATGGTGTTCTGGGTGGTTGCTAGGGCATTGCTATGGTGTTCATAATGGTTGCTAGTGCACTGATAGGCAGTTGCTATGGTGTGGGTGGTTGGTAAGGAGTTTCTGATTATTGTTAGGCTGTTGCTAGGTGATTACTATGGTATTCTGGGTGGTTGCTACTGTGTTGCTAGGTAATACTATGGTGTTGGTGGTTCCTAAGGCATTGCTAGGCGGTTGCTATTGTATGTGGGGTTTTTGCTATGCGGATGTTACAGTGTTCTGGGATGTTGCTACCGCGTTGCTACGGTGTTCATGGTGGTTGCTAAGAAGTTGCTAGGTTTGGGTAAGCAGTTGGCATACTGAGATGATATGATATAGACTTTCATTCATGTTGTGGAAATATAGGTGTTTGCTAGGGTATTGTTAGGCGATTTGCAGGGTGTTGGGGATGGTTGCTAGGGTGTTGCTAGGCGGTTGCTATGGTGGTCTGGGTGGTTGTCAGGGTGCTATCAACGACGTGGAGACATATGTTAAACAGATAGGTCTCTCTACCAGTCTGTCAGAACTAAAGAAGCTTCTTGGATGAGAAGTGAAACAGATTTTCAAAAACTGATTTTGACATGAATGATAAATTGACTGCATTTCTATAGCACTTTTCTTGTCTACTAACTACTCAAAACACTTTACAATTATTGCCTCACATTCACCTATTCACACACAAATTGACACACTGATAGCAGAGGCTACCATGCAAAGTCCCTAGATGTCCATCAGGCGCAGTTAGGGGTTTCAGTGTCTTGGAAAAGGACACTTAGACACACTCTGGAGGAGCTGGGGATCGAACCTGGAAACTGACCTGGAAACCTTGCCACCTCCTATGAGAGACCCATCCTAACAAAAAGTGATGAGTCATATGTGTATGTTGGTTAGAAATTACAGCCACGGAAAGCCATAAACAGGCAGCTATTTGGACCAGGAAGTGTTAGTGAAACCCGTTTTGAACATGAAACCGCCGGCTTCTGGCGGCTATAACATGCAAAGCAGGTGTAGGTTTCCTTCACAAAAATGATTGGATAGAAGAGAAGACGCTGACCATTTTGATAGGTAATATGTCTATATTTAGTCAGAATCACGGCCACGATGAAGAAGAAACATGATCTTTATCTGTCTCAATGAGACAGACAATGTAGTGCGCGTATTCAGCAGTGGATGATGTCACTCGGGTCCGTAGACACTTATTATTTTCTAATTATATTCTCTGTAATGTTCTTCGAACTTAAACTGTGTTTTAAAACCAAAGTACCACAGATATCAAGATGATAGTTCAAACACATAAAATTCCACTTGTGCTGGCATATTTAAACTTCAAAATAAAACATCAGATCACAATCCATCATATTGTAATCTGATATTTTCATCAGTATCCATCAAATAAATCCCCTTGAAGAGTAATAGTTGTCTTCAAAAATATACTACTACTACTACTGCTATTACAACATTAATAACAATGACTACTTCCAACAAAAATAATGACACATTAATGCATACTTGTTTGGGATCTGATCAGAAAGTCACACTGGATTCAGTAAAGGCCAGTATTAAATGGAAGAATTTACAGAAATGCCAAAATAGTTACTGTGCATTTCATTAAAGTGAAAGTTAGATCTTTGACATTTTCAACCGTGTGCTTTTGGTTCCAAGGTACATTTTAGACCTTGTGTTAAAGTGACATGTACTTATTTTTTTTTGCAAAGTGTCACTTGCAAACCTTTTACTTTCAAGCCCTGAACACTGACTAGTCTTCCAGCTTTCATCATAATTCTTATACCTAGACTGACAACATTTAATGTATTCACGAAATAAGATCAAGAAAGGCCAGAATGTGCCAAAAGGTTAACACTTCACTTTGAGTGGGATACAGGGATGAGCATGGTGTCTTGCAGAGATATGATGAATAGCTGATGCATGGGCTGCCACTGGTTGAGATAGAACCCAGTCAACTACCTGAGGCCACGACAACACTATAGTTGTCCTGGAAACCACTGTCAGCTTTCATCTTCTCCTTCTCTTCATGATTTTTCTTCTCCTTATCCTCTTTCTGCTCGTTGATCAGCTTGGCCGTAATGCTAGGTGTGTCTGAGATAAAAGATGAAGAAGACAAAAGATTAATTAAGTAATGGTGGTGGTGGTGAAATGAAATTGGATACCACCTGGTCCACTGCATCAGACCCACAGATAATCCATTTACCACACCACTTGCCACAATGTGGAATTATTTAATTTTATTTTTCCTCTATTGGTCAAATTACAGCTAATTAAAATAAAGCTCTAAGTGGCAATGGGCAGGGTCCGAGTACAAAATGCTAATTTGCCCAAAAGACTAGTGGCAAAGTACGTTTTCAGGCTTCCTTGCAGATGTCAGGAAGAAAAGGATGGATGCTTGAGTTTGCACTGAAATGCCGGTCTTCTATTATTAGCATTTACTGTTTTTACATATATACGTATATCAGAAACCTGATATTTTTTTGCCATGTAAGCCCTGAGCTCTGACGGTGTTTTACATGTGGATGTGCAGGAAAAAAGAGGGGATAAGGAAACTGACATTTCAGTCATCAAATGCTGTCTACAGAGACATCTTATGACAATAAAATAGGTTTTACCGTCCACTTCTGCATGTGTGGTGCATTTCATTGATCCAAATCAGGCTTTTTTTTTAAGTTATTACAGCTTGTTCTAAAGGGTGGTAAAGGTTTTTTTTTTTTTTTTTTTTTAAGTCAAGCATACCAGATACTCGGTCCAGGACCTCGGCTAACGTGGTGGAGATGGGCAGGTGGAGGGTTCGGTACTTATGGCCGGCTCCATACATGGGATGCTGGATCACGTGGCTGGTGGCATTGATGCGTCCTTTGTACAGCTGAGAGCAGAAATAAAAAGAGATGGATGACAAAATGTTTGTGTTAGCATGTTTTAGCAATACGAAAAATTAGCTACAGGAATACACAGTGACTGAGAGATACAGTGTGTATTAGGGCTTGTCAGATAGTAAGACCAAGTGGGCAACGCGGTATAAATGCCATCAACTGACATATCCACCCAAATGTCAACACCTAACATAACGTAGGCCCCCAAATGATATAACAATCAGAGACTAGGCCTATTAGAAGTAAGATGCTTTGTGACAATCTAGCTTTGATCTACATTACATTAAGCAAAACCAAATCTGACTGACAGGAAAATCTGAATTTCCTATTTTTTGAAGGCATATCGCCTCGAAACAGAATTTGAACCTGCAGGCATTAAAATGTCCTAAATATTGAAAATGTGACAAGTCATAATTTCAGTGCAGATGAACTCAAAGAGCCCAGGCAATCTAAGTGCTGGTGCTGACCTTTGAAAACCAAACAGAGGTTTGTTTAGAGGTTTTTTTTCCATCGAGAATGAGGCTCAAGACAATCCTTTCTATGATCTTATCTGCATATATTAACTAACAGACCTGTCACTTACTCATTCCAACCAAATGTGGCTATGTTATGCAATTTAGCATTCTATAGTGTAATCTATATTTGTCAAACACTTTGCTCAAATGCAGCAGCAACAGCATGGATGCTAGACCAGATAGCACAACAAATCAAGTCACTTGTCACTGGTTAAAGCAGTTTTAGTGGAAAGATGCCAACAGAAACCTGACTTGAGGTAATCAAAAAGGAATTTACTGGATAAATATGTGACAAGGTGGGAGACTACAGCTCTATCTAGCAGACAGAAAGGGCAGGAAGCAGACTGGCCTATAATTATTTAGCACTTCAGGGTGAAGATTAGGCCTCTTGAGTGGTGGTATTGTAACAGCTGTTTTGAGGGCTGAGGGAACACAGCCAAAGATAAGTGACCTGTTGATGTTCAGAACATAGTAGTTTAAAATTGGAAAGCTCTTTCAAAAAAAAAAAAAAAAGGAAAAAAAAAGGAAAGAAATCATGCTTAGACCAGGAGAAATCTTATGTCATTTGAGCATGAATGAGTTAATTCAAATCACTGAAGAATTATCACAGCAATGGGCATTTCTCAGAGAGCTTACCTGTGATTCAGAAAGATCTAGGAATATTTTGGTATTGCTGATGAAGCACAAAAAGTAGGCTGTCCTGGTGGTTCATAGTATGTGTCTGTATTCATGTATAAAACATCCACTCCATGAGGTCCTTGAGTTTTGTTTTCGCTCATTTTGTTCAGAACTTGTTGAAAGCGCTAGCAGTTATCTGTGTACCATGGTGCTGCAGTAGACCAAAAGCTCCTTCTAGTTCTAAGTGGTGCAACAGAATCAAATGCACAAAACAAGCCAGACATTTAGACCAGAGGGAGACGATGCCACAACTTTGCCCAGTGGTCCATGGTCATCTCATCATAAATGTGTGTCTTCATGACATGCCAAGTCACACTGATCCATCACTGTGCAAAGAAAATGTCCATGACCTATGCCTTGAGTCTTCATCAAAAACTCTTCACCATTTAAGAGGAACAAAAAACAAGAAGCACCTAGAATAATGAGGATGAGACAGCTTGGAGGTTAGGAAGAAATTGGCTTTGAGCAACTGAAACCAATTTCTCTGAGCCTCCCCTCCACTGCTCTGGTGACAACTAATCACTGAACCTTGTGAAATATGGAACATTAGGGTGCCAGCTTGTACACAATATACTAGGTATACATCAGTCTGGAGAAATGAAAGCATGGGGCAGAAAAAGGAGGATTCCACTTTGTAAAGTCTGACTGTCCCCTTGTGGGCACATGGGAATATTACATCATTACATTCTTGTATCTCAGTCAAGCCACTGCAATCTGTTCACAAAAAAAAGCAGTGCAAGGTTCCAAAAAAAAAAAAAAAAAAAAAAAACATGCCAATACCATGTCACTACAACACTCCTCTCTACCAGTTGATGGTGAGATTCTCTTAGGCATTAAATGGTCTACTCAAAGCTACAATAGTATTTTTTAATCTTAAAAGCTCCTGGCACAGCACGCAGGCGGCCACGCAAACTGGATACGGGCCTTCACCAAGCCAAAAAGGGTTTTGCTTAAATCAATTAGATTTGTATCCAGATATTTCCATACATTAACATCAGATCGAATAACTGAATCGCAGTTTAGAAAATCAAATTGTCCAAAAGACAGAAAGAAAGAAAGAAAGAAAGAAAGAAAGAAAGAGAAAGAAAATTCTCCTTGAATCGAACACACAGTGGTGCATCCAAGTGATGTTAAGCCACACACCATTATTACGCACACATTATCAGATGTTTTCTTGTGTTCCATCCAGAGATTTACCCACCGGACATGGAGACTGTAGGAAGACGGTGACTTTCTCATCCTCAAGCATGAGCTGCAGGAAAAGCCTTCGAATGAAGCCCGAGATGTTCCCAGAGATGGGAACATTGCCTCGCTGGGGTGCTGACTGAAAGAGCTCACAGAGAACCTGTAGCAGAAGAACAGTTTAAATTTAGCCCACTGAGAGACTTTTTAAAATCAATTTGCATGAGCAATTCATATTTATACATCAACACAAAGCCTTCAGCGATTTTAAAGAGTTTTTTCACTGGTATCACCAAGACAATAACTGTTCCAGCTCATTTTACAACACAAATATAATCCAAATCAAAACCAGTATACAAAACTTTAGCTAATAAAGCAAAACTGACTTCTGAGTGGTAAAAATAAAAGTCTGAAAAGACAGTGAAGCCCTTCAGTGTCGTGTCAAACCAGAAAATTAGGCACAATGCCTTACAAAACAAGACATGGTGAAGCTCACAAAGTTTAAACCACTCAGTTGTGATCACAGAGCTCAAAACCTGACCTGTGCCATAAGCCGCTGGTTGTTAGGGTGGCAGGAAATACACTGGAGGAAGAAGGCTACAGTAGCATTTTCCAGAGCAGTCCTCTGCTGCGTGGTGAGCCCTCCTGCCCGTCCAGATGATGCCAACGAGTATCTTGACCCTGAGGGCTGAGGCTGAGATTGAGGAGGGCACGCCGTGGCACCGGGCCCTGCTGGATGGGAACCTGTGTGGGCACCAGCATTGCCACCAGCGCTGGCACTGGAGTGACACAGCAGGAAAAGCAGTGCTGTCCACAGTGGGTTGACCTCTGGTCCACCCAGCCAGTCTTTCATAGCGTGACTGTTCCCTACCTCGGTTAGGAAACGCAGCACTGGAGCCGCCAGCTCTGCCGACAAAGATGGCCGACTGTGTGAGGATGAGGAGGATGAGTGGTAATGGTGATGGTGCTGTCGTCGCTCAGCCTGAGCAGCAGGCAGAGGGAGGTCAGCACTGGCCAGGAGGCCACAACAGAGTTGGGCCAAGCTGCGCACCAAAAGTGAGGGCAAGCCAGAGTCCAGCAGCTGTTCTATTGCTCCTGGAGACTGTGAAGCAGCTGCTAGGGTGGTTAGCTGTGACTCGGACAAATTAATGGGAGGTCTTGCGTGCTTTGAGTCATCCGTAAGCCCTGCTGTAGTTGTGTTGGCATCGTGCTGCTTCTTGCCATCATCAGTCATTGCCAGGCGGTGGTGCTGGGCCTGTGAGTGGCTGACAGTGGGCACTGAGACAATGCCCATCCATGACATGAGCAGGGAAAAGTAACTGGGGTGGATGTGGCACATGGAGCACAGCAGACTGTCCACAGCCTTTTTCAGCACCATATTGCAGGGCAGCGACATTGACCAGTTGTACAGAAGTCTAAAGGGAAGGAAACAAAATGGATCAAATTGTAAAAGCTTGAAGAGCAATAGTTAATACAGTGCCAATTAAATCATTAAAGGAATAATTCACTCATGCTGCCTTATTTTTGTTTCAAGTAGTCACTGTGTGTTACCTTCAGTCTCCAAGAAAATTTTTACTCACAAGCCTTCAGGATAAACTTGTATTCCAAAAACACATATCATCTCTGATCCAATGGAAAAACTGAGGCTGTAATTTTACAATTTTACAACAGCAAAACACTACACTAGGTCATGAAGCTTGTTGAGACCATGAGACAATTTTGCACAAGTGGTTCTTGCAACAAGATTTGAGCAAAAATATGTATGTTTTGGAAATACTGAGCATACAACTGTCAGCTTCTTAAATAGAAATTAGTTTTCTTCTGGAAAAAAAAAAAAAAAAAAAAAAAAACGTAAAATTACGGCCTCAATTTTTCCATTGGATCAGAGATGGCTTGCGTTATTGGAATGAGATTACGATGAACATCATGGGTGAAGTATTCCTTAAATCTATGTCATTACTAGTTTGTCTAAAGGACTGGAATATGTCAGTTTAGATTCAAATCACACAGGGTAAAACATACTTTCATGGAAGCCATTTGTGTTATGAAATATCATCTCCCTCTACAAATAAGCCCACAGTGATTAAAGTCATTGTGGATCTCCCTCTGGCTTCCATATATTTAGTTTTAGTATCAAAGCACATAGAGTTTAGGTTATGATGTCCCTTTGTGCTTTCAGACTATTTATGCTTACATAGCAGCTATTCAGTATTGATACCTTGCAGGCAAGTCTACATGTCTTAAGAGATCAAGACGCTTAAAATGTAAATATTCAAAACCAGATGCTCTGCAAACACAGATGATTATAACCACTTGAATGTTATTTTAAAAAATGTTATTAATAAGACAGAAAAATACTATGACTGACTCAAAGAGTTCTCTGTTGAGCAACACAGGGAGGTCATAGTCAACGGGCAGCTCATAGCTGTGCCACAAGATAGCCGCCACACAGTGGAGGTGGGAGGGTGAGGGCATGAGGAGCCCGTACTCCCTCGAAGAGGAAGAGGAGGAGGCTGCACTGGCGCCAATGTATCCAACGGGGTTGCTCCGCTTGTGGGCTGCCACCCGAGATGAATCATGGACCCACTGGAGAAGAGCCTGGATCCTGGAGGGTTCAAGTGAAGCAGAGGGAAGCTGAAAATCTGCCCATACCAGTGATTTTTAAATGTTTGGCCCATGAACTACAATTTATGCACATTTGACATTGCAACAAACCATTCTGCAAGTCATGTGTGGGTACACAAGATTTCACAACATATAATCAAAATCGCTCAAATTTCAAATTTGAATTTTGGACGGAAACAGTGACCTTATAATGTTCTGCTTCTGTGGCTAACTAAGTGATTGGCATTCATAAACCACAGAACTGATAATTGGTTATGGGAAGCAAATGTTTCCCCAAGAACTATTTTCCCTGGCAGAGAGCCTGTTGCGCTCCGCCCAGTTTCAAGCCATCAAAACTCAACAGTCGTGCTGCTTTTAGGAAAACTAATGTGAACATCTTTACTATGGTGATGGAATATGGCTATGAAAAAAGTTTGAAGTCTCTCAAAGTTCATTTTCATATCGTAGTGGAATGAAAAAAAAAACAAGGGCTGGATAAAAAGGAGTAAAAATGATGTTGGAGTTGGCTGTTGGCTTTGGGAAAAGATTAGCAGAAATGTGAAACTTTATAGATATTACACTTAACAATGCAGAATCACATGATTCTTTAATTCATGGTTTAAAAGAAGGGAAGCTTGATATACCTGTCTTTTGTTCCAGGATCCTGTGTGGTGCCCAGTTGGTAGAGAATATCTATGGTGGAGTCTGACGAGAGGCCATTTAGTCGCCCAAACAGCAGAGGACTGTTTAAATCTACACCAAGACAGATAACGAAGGCAGAGGAAGGATAGTTACCATGCTTAATAGTTCAAAACACATTTTTCATGTAAACTGTAGGTCCTCTTGTGACCTCATTACAACAAATAGCCATTTAATCACTTCAAGAACACCTTATCTCAAAAAAATCCAAAATTGAGCTTAATGACTTGTATATCTATGGAAACATCAAGACACTCATAACAGGGTGAAAATAAGCTTGACTTCACTTTTGACTGAAAAGGGTTTCTACAGGTAACAGGGAGTTAAATGTCATGTGTTTTAAAACAGTTTCAAGATCAATTTTAACACAATTTAAGATTGTTTTTTGGGGGCTCAGGTGGGGGGCAATATAAAGGTTAAATATTGTATATTTGGTCTTGTGCTAAGGTCAGTTTTAGGTAAGATTATGGTTGTTACTGGCAAAATTATTACATTACATTACATGTTTATCTTAGATGGCTGCTGCTGTGGGAATAAATCTAACCAGGACTTTTTTGACTAAATATGACAAAAAGAAATTAAAAGATGGATAAAAGAAATTAGATAAAATGTTTAGGTGGAAATTAAGATGTCAAAGATTCAAATTTAAGACTATTTATACCTTTTAGGCCTAATTTTTATTTTTAAAAATGTAGGAGCATTTTCACACTTGCTTGTCTTATGAAGACAAGCTGCCTCAGAATACCTCAGAATGTTCACTCAACAATTCCTTCTGTGAAGATGCATCAGAGTAGCTTGATTAGGTGATATTATAGACATATTTATCATCCCAGCACAAGTTCTTTTGTGACAACAGTGAGTCGCAATGCATTCTCACTGCAAAACAACTGCTCCAGGGTTTGACTGAAAGCAAGCCAAGACCACCCATTCTTGGCGATCGCGGCCTCATCTGAGTGTCAATGCTGTGTTCACACATGCCCAAAATCACTGATCTTTGGGGGGGATACGCTCCCGGTTTCAAAACAACTGCTCCAAACAAGCCAGCTGTGAAAGTAACATTATATGTTTTAAGACTTTTTAAGGATGTGCAGACACCCGCTTGGAAAAAAATTTGCTGCCATCGGTGGCCGACTCACTGGCAGGGTCGGTGCCAGACGCAGCACAGTTCCTCAGCAGAATGTCGATGAGTTTCAGTCCAATGCGGGTGGACTGCAGGCCAATCTTCACCAGAACAGCCTCAATGTTGGGTGAGTGCATGCCACAGTAGGGTGACATGAGCAGCGCGGCGCAGGTCTGAAGCAGGTTGGCGGTGGGTGCTGCAGCACTGGCCATCATGGCCTCCAGATCGCTGACATGGGTGAGGCAGTGGTGAAGCAGGCGCAGCCAGCCAATACTGCACGAGGACAGGAGAAAGGAGAACATTTAGAAGTGTTCACTGCAAGCAAACTGTAGATCATTATCATTACTGCTACCTGTTGTAAAAGAAAAATCACCGTCCAGGCGTTTCATTGTCCAAATTTACATTTGAGACATTTGTGAGAAAATAAACACAGAGGGTAAACAGCAAGGTGCAAACCACTGGCATCACTCAAGAACAGCAAAGACAGATTAGACTTTCAAAAAAAAAAAAAAAAAACATCTAAAAAAGCCTGACCAATTCTGGAACAAGGTTCTTTAGACAGATGAAACGAAGATGAACTTGTACCAGAATGATGAGAAGGGAAAAGTGTGGAGAATGAAAGGAACAGCTCATGACCCAAAGCAGAGCTCATCATCAAAAGAACAAAAGCGAGTGGGAGGGGCAATGTTTCCAATAATATGGATTCAATTTTCATTTTCACTGGATTCGTTCAGTTTGCTAGTGAGAGCAAACGGAATAAATCCACAGCATTTCACATGCATTTAAACACAAGAAGGCTCATGTCAATCTTTTCTAGTAATTTTCTTGGAATTTGTTTTGCTTTTTTTAAACTAATATAAGGTTAAACATTTGTTTAATTCAAAGCTAACTTTATGCTAATACTGTACATTTTGACACTGCAATTGTCAAATTCAGCACAAATGAATACTGGCCCTAAATAACAGCTATCAGTATCCTTGATTACTAATAATTGGTATCAGCCCTGAAAAATCAATTGCTGGTCGATCTCTTGTCCAGATGTATTTTCTACCTAGTTTTGGAGACCTGGTCCTCAGAGGGAAGGAAAGGGTTGTTGACGGTGGCAGAGGAGGTGTTGCCAAATGCTGTCAGCCCCAGGAGTTTGATCTGAGACAGGCCAAGGGTGCTGGCATCACGAGGCCGGTGCAGCCTCAGACACACGGCCGACGCCACTTCCGCCTTCACCAGCTGGATCTTTATGTATGTGAGACCACTGGTGATGACCGGCGTGGAGAGCGGCAGCATATTGACACCATCAGCGCTGATTTCCACTGAGACCGAGGACGGACAGGCTGGTTAGGAGGAGGAGAGGACATAGAGAAAGGTGAGCGGTTGATCAGTATGTACAGTTGTGACTTACAAGACAGTCGATAGCTAGATCTCCATCTAAGTGTTCTAGACAAATTAGAATTTAATTAATTTGAAATTAATTTGAAAAGTTAGATGGAGACAGAAAATTTCACTAACATTTGCTTAACAAAGGTGTTAGGTTTTTTGTGCTAACAAAGTAACAAAATGCAAACAATGGTGATGGGAATACATCTGTCAAATAGATAATGGTTTGTTTCACTTTTATTGTATGACTATTAAACAACACAGATTTTTTTTCTTTTTTGTTAAAGATGATTTTTTGGGGGGGGGATCTGTGGTCCAGATATTAAGAATAAAGATAAGCAGATAAGAGAGACGGTGGTTGACATGCAGTTAAGGGCCTGAGCTGGAATCAAATTTCGGCTGCCACCTGACCACATATGGCTGACTGCTCACGGGGTGGAAGTTGAGGCTCGTGCAGGACTGCAACATTTTAGGTAGATGCAGATGTGCATAAACACAGTTTTATAAATCTGAATATTTCTTGGCTTGACTTTGAAAAATCAATCTGGGTACAATCTGGTTATGCCAAAAAATGGATTTGGGCTGGCAGTCTGAACAAGGCCTCAGGTTTCAGCAAAGTAAATCCACTTGTATTTGTGTACAATATTTCAGTACTGCTTCTAAGCATGTTCTGGTGATGAAAGTGTCCCCAAGTAAAATTATTTCAATGTAATGGCACTAACAGGAATGCATCCAGCTGTTCTTAAAGGCAGCAAGGTCCTACTTACTGGCCAGAGAGGCGAGGTGTGGCTGGATATGGAGCTCTTTCAGCAATACAGCAGCAGGAAGGTGGATGGTGAGGTCGCACCAAGCCTCCTCTGGCAGGAAGATGTAAGACCAGGCTGCCGAGCGGGCTCGGCGGTGAGGTGGGGTGGCCTGGAGCAGGACCTCTGCTGGCTGGGCCGTTGGACTACTTGAAGTGATGGTTCCTGCAAAGGGACGAACATCGTTTAGAATCAATGAAGAATCAGATGTGAACATTAGGATTTAGCAATTACCAAAATGCCCCACATCTTGGGCGACAGTCTGGTGGGATCTGTTGGATAAAATATCACTTACGGTGGTAAATATTGTGATAACTGATATGACTGGCTGTCATATCAAACGCTGGTTAACACAGCGTTCAAGTAACCAGGAATGACACGAGCACGTGTTTCACTGCTGTTTGGATCTATTTAGTGTATATGTGATCTGTACGCTTCAAATTATCCCCTGCTATGTTTTGACAATGTCAGCCTCTGGTGGCTTTGTAGAATATCTATGGATTGCAAGACATTTTGTTTTACCCCCATATCTCTCGGTGTGTTACATGCCAGTTCATAGTGACACTTGTGTTGAATTTTTTTCCCCCAGTCCTTTTGTTTTTTTTTCTCTTGCTGGTACTTCTTGTTGAGCTGCTCTGATTGACTTATCTGAATTCTGCTTTGTCAAATCCTGAAGCTCCTAATTGCTGCTTAGATAATTAATGGTCCAAATCAGTCTCATACAAGCACATGAATAAAAATAGTGATGAATATAACTGATCCACAGAACCTAATAGGAGCAGAACAGTCATGGAGTTGTTTGCCATTCATAGTCATTTGACTGGTACAGAATAATAAGGCAATTGTCATTAGTTACTATGGTGATAATGTACATCAGTCAGGCTGTAAAGTATATCACAATAGCTTAGAAATGTTGTGCGGTGGCTGCTTGCTAAAAGCTGTTATCAGCATTTATAGTTAACACCAACTGGTCCAACAATCCTCAGTTCCCCTCCAGCAGCAAAGCAACAGAGAAATAGCACAAGACACCTCTCCATGCTCCGTACTCCACTGTTCGTTTGGTCGTTGCTACAAAACCTCACCTCAGCAAGTTAATGACTTCCTGAGTTGTTCTGTGGAATAATTCTTGTTACAATAAGCTCGTTAAAGTAAAGCTGCTAAGTTAACATTCAATCAGTCTCAAATGTCACCTCACTGCCCTGTAAATGTACAGCCCCCCTTTGTGTAATTTTGAAAACTCTACCTATAAGTCATATTAATAAACACGAGTACAGTCACATAGCACATAACAAAGCAATCTGATGAGGAGTTTCAAGCACCTAAAGGGGCAAAGTTGTGGAGTCCCTCTGCATTGTCGGGCTCTGAGGTCATAACACGGGCTTTGAGGCTGCCATCCGCTGCCTTTCCAGGACCTGAATCCAAGAACTTCATTATGGTGGAAACCATGCTGCGTGCTGTGTTCACAATGGCCCGAGTGCTGGTCACCATGTTGTTACAGATTAACTGTACACCACCTGCACAGGGACAAGGAAGTTGTTGTTTCCTTATGAACAAAGTTTTGTAAAACCTACCAAAATCCATGCTTGTGTTCGCGTACTTGCAAGGACAAAGGCACTGGAAAGATTAAGAGGCTTAAGAAATGGGCTTAAGGTAAGTCAAGATTTGAATGAACTGTAATGGTGATATGAATGTAATCAATAAAAAATCCTTATAAGTGCGCTTGTCCAAATGTCTCTGAATACACTCACCCATGTCGTGGAATGCCTTAAGAGCCTCGCTGGTGTCGAGAACTCTGAGAATGAACCACAGTAGAGGTTCAGACAGCTGACATGTAGAAAGAGAGCCCTGCAAAATGGAATATGAAATACATTTTATTAAATAGTGCAAATGTAGATGTTGTAGGATATTGTGATGGGATATCATTTTTCAGTGGGAAATACAAAATTGCAGTGACACTTTCATTACTGAGAAAGATTTGCTTGTAAAAATTAATACATTTCAGCACATGACTTTTATAAAACGTTTTATATATGGTATATAATAATTATTTGTTCTCAATACCAAGTGTGCCTTAAATTTCCACTTTCCTATTTGTTACTGTAAAATTCTATGTACCTTGCAAGTTCAAGTGGCTGTGCCATAATACCACCTCAAGAAATACTGAATGGGTACATTTTATGTATTTAACCTATCAATTATTATTATTATTATTATTATTATTATTATCATGATTATCATGATTATCATTATTATTATTATTCAACTTAAGTGTGCAACAGCCAACTCAACACTCACAAATGGTACACACATATATCTGGAAATAAGCAAAAATAGATCTGATTTGCCATTCTGAATAATTTCCTTAAACTGGAGGGGTCACAAGGAATTTGACCAGTTTGAATCACTGAATCAATTAGGACACTGTAGGTGGGGTAAGTGATTGATTCCCCTTCTTAAACTACTTGAGGTGCCTTTGAGCAAGGGATTTGAACCCCTAACTGTTCCAGTTGAGCTGCTCATTGGCCAACAGCAGAGTAACTGCCAGGTGCAAGTCTTTACCAAGTGTATAAAACTGAAGCAGGCTGTTGCTGAAAAAGAGCATGGTGAACAGTCAACTCCGCATGGATAAACAACTATTAAAAAAAAATATAAGAAACCCAAAGGCTGAAGCCCAGCCCAGATTATTTTTCTGCACAGTATAGTGGTCCCTCCACCTCTCCTCACCTGTCTACCCATGTATCCACAGGCCATATATGTGAGGATGGGCTGTAACATGACCTGGACCGAGGTGGCCCTCTTGCTGAGGGTGGTGAGGATGGTAAAAAGGCCGTCGCCCACTGAGATGGCATCTAGACCACCGTGGAAGTTCTCGTGCTTCGTCAGATGGAGACCACTGGCTCCTGCAATCAGGAGAGAATTATCAGCTCAGCTGCTTCATCACTAGAACAGATGTTATCTTGCCGTTTGCATTGTTTTCTGTCCAACAGGCACTAGTGTGAAAAAGCTTCCAGATTTGCACTTCAAAGAAAAGGATAAGGCAGAAAAAGGCTTGTTAGACACCATCTTTCTAGCCAATGAGTACTAGCTTAGCACTAACAATGCACATTTAATTCAGTGAACAATGCTCAAAATAGTGTCCAGGTGTTAAATGGCAGCTGAAGAGCACAGGTAACTCCCTCCCCATTAAGCACTAAGTGCCTGATGATTAATGATAAAATTTTAAAAAGTTCTGATGATTTTTTTTTTTTTTTTATTAGAAAGAATCTGAACTTGACAAGCAGGTTCACTGATGGATTCAACATTTGATAAACCACAACTACACATAGAACCGATGCTTTTATGCATGGCCACACAAGCAATAAATTTTCCACAAAATAATTTCATTCACTGCAACAAACCTCAGGCAATTTACAACTAGTACTGAGGTCAGATTTTTGGCATGTCACAGATGTGGATTTGTAAAATTAATGACACCCATTGAATCATGAATTCTGAGAATTCTCAAGTAGTCATTGTGAATGTATTTTTGTTGTATGCTATTTTAAAAAAGTAATAAACATTATTTTTGCAGCTTATTTTTGTTTTGAAGGCGTTTTGCTCCTTCCATGTACTGCTGTTATTCCCTCTTGACCAAAACACTTCTGGTTCTTGAAACCAGTTCAGGATTCCTGGAACCAAGAATCCACACCCATTTTTGTCATCCTACATCCCACTTCAGGACCAACTAGTTTTTGGTCCCAGGTGGGAACCAACTTTTCAGACTCCAAACAAATTTATTTTTGGTTGAAATGCTCAGATCAGTTCACAGTCAAGTTCGCAAACAGGAACAGAACCAGTTCCTTTTTGGTCAAAAAGGCCAACAGTATGAGACATCTTTCTTTATTACCAGTGTGACAATCATGGCATCATGCAGAGCTTACCGATAATCATGGCCATGGCACTGCTGTTGCACTGGCCTAGTGCCGACAAGATCTGGCTCATTATCTGCTGGTTGGCAAGGACCAGATCGGCCACACCTGCTGCTGGGCCCTGACTGGACATGGATCCTCCCATCATACCCTCTTTGCTGCCACATACTTTCTCCTCGTCTGAGACACTGCTATCAGCTGTCCCGCTGCCAGCCGGCGGCAGACGTCCACTGAACTCCCTGTCCCCGGACAAAGGGAGCTGCACCAGGACATTGACCAGCTTAAGAAGGTCAAACATTAGCTGGTCACGTGTGGTCTCTCCACAGACAGCCTTGGCATCTCCTGGCCGGATGATGTTGGCAAAGAGGCCACCGAAACATGCCCGGGCGCCCACAGAGCTGTCTGAGCCACTGCGTGACACCACCTTATCAGAGCAGGTGATGTAATGGTGAACCAGGAAGGTGATGGACTCGATGACAGAGGAGATGGTGCTAACCGACACCACTTCAAAGTTCTGCTCCAGGGTGAATTCCAGCAGCTTCACCTGAGCGTCCAGCGGACCCTGGCCTGACTGGAATGGACCCCTGTGGTGGTCAGAATAAACCATTAGTTCATTAAGATCACTCACATCAGTACTACTACTGCTACTCTTCTTCTAAATTAGTACACTTTTTAGAAACTTTTCCTGTTGATTGTTTAAAAAAAAAAAATGACACTTTATATGGACACACATAAGGTAATACAACAAAGTACTTATGTTGGACACTATAAAAGACATTTAAGTTCATTTTAGCAAAACATCTAAAACCTTCAAAGCAAACTGTTCTCCAATAAATAATCTTAATGTTCTCTCTGTGCTTTCATGCGGCCAAATATCCCTAACTTTTTGTGAGTAGCGTATGTCAATGTGATATTTCAGTTTTTTCTTCTTAATAAATTTACAAAAATTTCTACAATTATATCTTTACTTTGTCATTATGGGGTACTGAGTGTAGATTAATGAGAGAAAAAATGCATTTAAACAATTATAGCATCAGGCTGCAACATAATAAAAGTGAAAAAAGTGAAGGGGGTCTGAATACTTTCTGAATGCACTGTGGGTGAAGTACTTTTTAACTGTTCTGAAAAGTGATATACAAATATATCATTATCTTTATTATTATTACAGAAACAGATGTTTAGAACAAATGTAAAAGCTTTCAGGAGTTGGCTATATGATTATCACCGTTATATATTGCTCATCTGTTTGTATAAAAATGCTGAATTTTCCTTTTGCAACATACATTACCAATTAAACAAAACAATAATAATAAATAAGGAACCAACCAAAATAAATGTTGTGAGTTCTGTACCTCTCAGTTGACAGGATGTGCATGAGTTTCAGCAAGAACTCGCTGAACATCTGTGGGCAGGTGGACGACAGGTGGACCTGCAGGCGGGTCAGAAACTCCTGCATGGCCTGGGTGGCAGTGGGTCCCACCTGAGAGCTGTGCTGGCTGGTCCCATGGGTGCTGCTGCCAGACAGGAAGCGCACCAGGACGTGCACAAGCGTGGGATCAGACACCATCTGCTGTGCAGTGCTTTCTTGACTGTTCATCCCACTGCCAGAAGCTGGACAATCAAATATTGATTAGATACACACAAACTTGGTACATAAAAAAGACTGAAAGCCGAAATGTATCTAATGACATATACAAAGAGCTGAGCACTGACCACAGGCTGGCATGTTAGTCATCAGGGTGAGAGAGTGCAAAACCAGACACCAGGTTCTCAGGGAGGTGTTTGGGTACCATGCCAACACTGTTAGGAAACTGCTGATGGAGGCTGAAGACAGAAACACAAATGAACAGTTTAAAATAAAGGAATGAAAATCCTGACATTTGGCTAATATACAGCAGGGGATTAAGAATCTTATTTTTAAGAATGTTTGCTGGAGGGAAGTCCACCTCAAAGGCAGGACACTAACAGTTGGCATTTGGAGAATCTATCCCTTTAAGATGTCGAAAAGCAATGTGGTTGAGCCCTGACCTTGGTTGAGCGGGATGGTGGGGACTCGGCTGGCGTTGAACAGGAAGATGTCTGATCCACTCTCTTCACTGCCGCCGGAACATGAGTTGAGACTGAGGGTCAACCACAGCTGGAGCAGGGACTCCAGCTAAGACAGAAAACATCTCATCAGTACAAGGGGACACACCAGCACAGGCTTACTTTATTATGTGGGTGCACTGGCAGCACTTTACTAATGAATACTGTCTTAACCTTTCAGTTCAATTTGTTGTCAGTTACACTTTAAACGCTATCAATCCTGGTGAGTTTAGAGCAGGGCTCGGCAGCTGCATAAGAATCAGGGATTGGCAATGGACTGAATTTTTTTTTGGGCCAATTTGCACTACCTCAACTGTTGGTGTAGAGAGCGTAGTAATGTAGTCCAAGATGTTCAAATGGGGAGGCATGCACAAGGATAACTGTGATGCTCAATTAGATTTTATGCCCTAATACTTTTTTTTGTACTTGTGCTTAGGCACAGTGGAGAGAGACAGGAAAGACGGGGCGAAGAGAGAGGGGTGACATGGAACGAAAGGCCTGGGCTAGAATTGGACCCAGGCTGCTGCAACAAGGCAAAATTATATTTATACTTTGAAGAGTCTCCATAGCTATATCATGGTATGAGCATTTGTAGATTTTAAAAATTCTGTACCGAGTACAAAAAAAAGGAAGCAATTACGTTTACATTTTATGAAACAGAGAGAGTTCACTCTTGGAGACAGTAGCAGCATCTAAAGTGATATTTTGTCTTGTTTTGCTGCATGAATTTAGTGGTATCTAACAGTCTGTCTAATTTGTGGGATGAGCCACTCAACATCAGAATAGATTTTCAAATGCCCTTGGTTCAGTTCATGTTGTCTTCATTCAGTGGAAATCATCTTGCAAAACATGGAAGCTTGTAGTCTTGTGTTACTCTATGCAGTTGCATTTTCGATGAGGTGTGCAAGTAGCTAATGCTACTGTTGCCTACTACAAGTTAAACTATTTTGGCAGATATTTCTTTTTGGACTGCAGGGATCTTGTGTTATGCTAAAAATGCTAAAAATGTCCCTTTCTTGAGCATTACAAAGCTGCATTTTATTTCAAGTTATTATGCCAACATCATAGACTTTATATCTACAAACTATCACTATCACTAACTCCGCAGTACAGACAATTCTGAAAAAAAAAAAAAAAGCAAAGGTGTAAGGGTCCCATGGCAGCACAAACACATGAACACACACGTTATGGGGTGGGGGAGTGGGGTTACAATACATTACCTCCACTGTTTCCCAAATACCAAGCTGTGGAGAGGAAACGGGTGGACAGGAACAGAGTGATATGCCATAACACATCATTGAAGTTGATATTCAAGTAATATGGACTAAGGACAATTAATTCTGTTTCTGGTGTGTGTGTGTGTGTGTATGTATGTATGTTCAGTCTATGTAATATAAGGTATTTGGTGTAATGTGGCAGACATACAGTACACACTGGTATGTTTAAAAGTCCTGAAACCGTGCTGAGCTAAAGACTATTTGAATCTTATGGTGCCACCTGATATTTTCGTTTTATAGATAAATAAAGCATGTGCTGACCTGGACATGGTGGACCTGGAGCATGGAGAAAAGCTTGTTGAAGCAGGCGCTCAGCATGGGAATGGAGGAGGCCTGGACCATCAGGGTACTGCCTGGAGGGGAGCCGCCTCCATGTAGCCCCCTCAACAAGGAGTCATCAGTCCCATTAGAGGCCTGGGTCACTGGGAAGGCAGGTGGAGACGAGACTGAGGCACAAAGAAGAAAGGTTGACTTCCTGTTTGTCTATTAACCTGCTTGTGCTAGAGGACTATAAAACAGTACAGTAAGAAAACTTTTTATGATGGGTATACTGCAAATTGGATGCTTACACAGCCAGTGTGTTTGACTGTGTGCACTAACTGACTCCCTCTGTTGCACTCAGTCACTCACACACACCACATAATTAACCCACTGCCGCTGTCAACATAGACCACCCTTCCACCTCAGCTTCAAATACCATCAAATTATTGCTACCGAAGCTTTATGCCCAAAAAACGTATTCAGGAAAGAGCTAGTGGTGTGAAGAAAGTCTGAAGTTTCATTTTCATGTCACAGTAGAATCAATGGAAACCAATGGCTGGATAAAGGAGGAGAAATGATATTGGAGTTCTACAATACGACTGCTTGCTTTTGGAAAAAGATTGAAAATATACATTTTGGAGATATTTTACTAAACATGCTAAATCACTGGTATGGTCCTTTAAGTTAGGTCAATGCAGTGTTTCTGCATAAGACTCAGTCCACAACCTTGATTATGTGGGTTTTGTGGGAAAAACAGCTCCCCGCTATTTCTCTGCTGTTCTCTGTGCTCCTGATCACATCCCAGGATAGTCTAGTTAATGGATACCTGTAGGTGAAGTGGAGGTGAGGGCCTGTAGAATGGAGTCAGCCTGGAGGGTGGCCATCATTTTGAGCATCAGCTCAGCCTGTTGCTCCAGGCCCACTTCGAGGCGAGCGTCCAGTGCTATGAAGCAAAACGTAAAAGTTAGATGGTAACCAGGGTTTTCCTCTGTTTTGCAAATCCAAAACCCAAATGCAGTCTCTGCATTTTACCTGCTTACAGCTTCAAGCTACAATTTTGCTAAACAATGTTGTTTTGGATTCTCACATAGTGATAAACCAGTTACCCCAATCAGTAAACTACATTTGCAAAGTTAACACGTCTCTAAAGCTGGGTTGCGCCAACAAGGATTAATTATAAAGATGAAATCATCGTTTACTATTAAATTCTGTTGTAAAAACTGTCTTAAAATTAAGTATTACATTTAAAGCTCTTTTTAAATCTCAGTCTATCTTTTACTCTAAACCTATTTTAAATTTGATCTTGTTGCATCAAAACTTGAAATGGCTGTATTTCTGAGATGGACTGAACAAATGATTGAGTTCCTTCAGTATCAAGGGAGTCTATTTTTCTCTGACAGCGCTGTTGTTGATGTTATTGTTAAATTTTTTGTCATATACAATTTGGCTGTACTGCTCCATTAATTCAGCCAAGAGGTTTTCCTCAAAAATTAAGAAATTCAAACTTCTCCGTTAAGCCATGTTAAGTGGGATACCTAATTGTTAACTAGCTAGCAGGATGCACAGCAAACAGCCAATCATTTTGCTTTGTGAGTGGATACAGAGTAACAATTTTGTTTTGTTTTGTTTGGTAAGCAAGCATCAAAATCGTTCAAAGAAACAAGTAGTTTCTTTGAATTTTGAATATGAAAATTACCGACAGACTGCAAAATAATTGTGCATAAGGCTGCAAAATTTAGCATGTTTGCAGACCCAAATGGGAGGAGAGAGGTGCCTGTTTGAATTTAAGAATTTCAGTGCCCAATAAGGTTGTAACTTTATGCGTGAAGTTCACATTTGTTTGAACATGATGAAAAATCATACTGAACTGGAACGATTATCAGTTCAAATTAAAAACGAGAGAACAGAATGGAAGAACAACACTAAAGCATATGACAAGATTCACTTGCTGGTGTCTAGAGCTTTGCTGGTAGGACTCTATTCATTATTGCATGCATGTAACAATTTCCACTGGTGTCCATACTTAAAAATCTACTTTGGGTAACAACAAACCAAAAACCAAAAACCAAAAACAAACAAATCCACATCATCTCCACTACATTGGACAGAGCACTATTTTGTGTTGCAGTCCCTCTTTGTGATTTAGGCTGAGAAGTTGGGTGTGTTTTAATATTAAAAAATCTTGCCAAACACAATTTTGTATACCTAATACAGTGAAATCAGTTCCTGGTTAAAAAGAACAGAGTCTGCACATTAATCATGTACGGCGCATTTTGACTCCAGACAGTGTTTCAAGGTCAAAGGCACCATGCCAACATCATTAGGAATAAAATGTTCAGTAAGAGAGGTCAAACATACAGAGGAAAAAAAAGGTAATCGTTTATAGAAAATTCTTCTTCTGCTCACCTTGTGACACGGACACTGACAGACCCTGCGAGCCAGGCTTTTCGGCAGCAGCTGGAGGTTTTGACACTGGGATACCAACCCCGCCTATGTAAGGGTTGTATCCGTATGTGCCATAGTCAGCACCCCAGTAATCATACCAGGTGCTGCTTATAGGCTGCAAACACACAAGACAGACAAAGAGAGGAATGCAGTCATTCTGTTTTCAACATAGTCTGTACATTGGTTTTCACAAACAAACTTATGCCATGTTAGTTTGAAAACAGACCCAAGAAACTACTGTTAGAGGACCTTTTATTTGAATTAGGGCTGGGTATTACATTGATATTATGATATATGACTAGACATCTGCAAGGATTTTGGATACTGTAATATTGTGCTACTGTCTTTTCCTGGTTTTAAAGGCTGCATTAAAGGGGTGCAACTTGTTGAGTCCGTTGCAGCTCTTCTGTTATTTGTATTTACCTGCTTGGTCATCATATCCCCATTACTAATGACTGTTTCTCAACATCTCTTGTGTGTGATTGTCTTATGAAAGAACCAACAGACATCCCTTCAATGTTGCCACAATTTCAATAGAGGTATTGATATCATGATATTAGACTTTGTCCATGTCGCCTAGCCCTGGGTGAATGGTTGCATGTAAAAGCTGCACTAAAAGCTGTCATTGAGCCACCACACAGACTACAGCTGATGGCCGAGGCACAGCACAGTCTCTGTCTTTTTGATATAAAATAACTCTAGGGGCCAGAGTGCCAAAGTAAGCCAGAAGTGACAGGATTGCAGGAAGATAAAGAAACTAACTGAGCTTCTTGTCCTCTTCTTAAAGAACAAGAATCCTCTTCATCTTTCCCATTTTTATTTTCAACATTAGTTCCATTGTTACTTCAATTTAGCTGGCTAACACCTATTGAATAGCTTGCAGACCGCCGAGAGTATTTTCACACCTACAGTCCACTTAATGTGGTTCAAATCAGTGGAATAGCTGACACTTTGCTGCATTGTTTATTTGCTCAGTTTGGTTTCGAGTCCATACTTTTCTCTTTCATCCTTTTGATCTTTTATTTCTAATAGAATAGACTTTTGCCAGACATGCCCAAAGATAAGAGTTCTACCTGCGTGTACACAAATAGTAGACAATATCATTGAACTGAATTGAGCTTTGGTCCACACCCAAGTACGATTGCTGGTTTCACATGAACTGCACCAAGATGATAAATGCACCAGAGTTCGATCCAATCAGACAAAACAAGGTAAGTGTCAGAATGCTCTAACGTGGCATCGCATAGCATTGAGCAGGATGTAATGCTCCTTGAGGCCTCTGTGAGATCTTGCTTAAACAGTTGCCTGTGACAAACACAGCCGAGCTTTGAGTTCGACTTGTAGTAATCAGTGTTTTTTATATCATCTTGGTATAACATTAAAAATGACAGTGACCTTCTTCAAAATATGGGTGAATGGTTGCTTTTAAACTTTGAAACTATTTGATAATTGCAATAGTTAGGCCGTGGGCTAGTCTGGACAAGTTGCTTTGGGAGCAGTTGGGCTGAAGGGCGGTTTCCGGGCGAAGAATTTATAGTTCTGTGAAACTTTGAATGCTTCAGATGTCTATTTCATCTAGTATGCTGACATTATTGACCTGCTGTGCTCATTTGAGCTGGTGCAGTACTCATGTGTTCCTCACTAAATCAACAGCGTACAGGAGGATAGTAACATCGATACACGGAAACCATTCAGTGAAGGAGACAGAAAAGAATACAGCAAAACAGAGTCAGACAGGTGAAGTCATGCTCAACATACCTTAAAAACTTTGGCGGCGAGTGGATCTTTTTCCAAATCAATATCTAGAGGATCAATATCAACATCCATCAGGTCTTGTAGCAAGTCAAAGTCTATGTCTTTATCTTTTTCCAAAGATGACAGAGGTGGAGCACCTTTGGATAATGAAAACAGCTTTAATACTGCCAAGCAAGCACACAACAAAACAAAACAGAAAAACTCACAAGGGCCTTTCATTGGGACATTACTAGGCCGTGTTAAGGCTGATCAAGCCACTGGCTCCTTCAGTATGTGAGCAAGAGTCCAGACAATGGATCAGTTGGCTGGTACAGTCAGCAACAGCCTGACAAGTCGAGCTGAAAAATTCTGGCTGATAAATTGCACAGAGTGCATTAGTGTATGAATTACACATTTAACATTTATAGGAAGATAAAGGGGTTGTGTTCAAACGAACAAAAATTACATATATACAAATTGTGACATTTATGTATTTGCATAATTTAGTTTATATATTTATATTTGATCTATAACAAAATCCCATAATTATTTGGATGTCATTACCATTAACAATTACACTGCACGGTGTCATTTCAACAGGCTTTGAATCAACAGTGTTTGAACTCCCACTCCACCAACATAATATGAACAATCAATTCAGAAATTAAGATGTTAGAAAAACTGGAAAATATCCTATAAAAATGGACCATAACTTCAGCACAGGAAGCCATACAATTACTGCAAAACAATAAAGCATTAGAAAAACAATCTAACATGCAACTATAGAAAAAAAGGAGGGGGAGGGGAAGAAAACAATTTTCCAACACAAATGCATTGCATCCAGTGGTCATAAAAAGTGAGGATTCATGGTAAAAAAAAAAAAAAAAAAGTCTGTCTGGTGTTTTGGGAAGGTGTGGATTATGGACAGGCCCACCGACGCACTTTGGAAAACAGAGGAGGTACCAGGAGTACCTGCGATGATATCAGGCGCCAGGGCCTCGTCAATGCTCTCCACCAGGGGGATGGGTGCTGGCTGGGGCATGGAGTCATCGGAGTCAGCCCCTGCTGACGAGGAGGACGCCCCAGCCTCCTCACCTGCCGCCACCTCATCCATGACATCCAGAGAGACAGGTGAAAGCAGCTCACCTATGGGGACAATGAAGTTTACTCTCAGACACCATACCACAAATGTTATGTGCCTTGAGACTGACCCCGCATGTGGCCACATGTGGCCGCATGTGGCCACTGTCAAGCAACTTTGGAGTGGTTTAGTTAACATCTGGAGTGTTGAGTATGAGGGCATGGCCGGTGACTAGGATTGTGAATCTTTGCTTTGTGCAATTTGATTCTAGACCCATTTTTATTGTATTTATTAGATTCAATTTTGTAAAAAGTGATTTGCTTAATCAATTCAACTGAGTAAACTTTTCACCTTACTCAATCATGTGCAATGCTTTTAAAAAGTAAAATCAATTAAATTATGTTGTAAGTGTGAGTGTGCACCTCATTTAGCGGTCTCACTTGTAGAACTACATTATGCATGGTACAGTCTTTATAAATGAAATGGGCAGTAATCCAATCGCACAATATCCCATTGCTGAGCAGCATGTCTAGCAGTCAGTTGTGATGCCACTCAACCTCACAGAACGATCCTATCACCTCTTACAAAAAGTGAAGTCGTCATATGTTTGGGATGTCTATCTAACTTTTCACTAAAGAACTGGCAGCTAGGTGTTGATTTTTTTGTGTTTCCGCAGTACTTATTTTCCATTTCGTAAATCTTACATTCTGCACAACGTGTGTCTAGGCTGCAGTTTCTCTCGCAGAACCCAACAACTTCCCAGACTTTGGACTTTAGGTGCAGTGGAGCTGGAAATATTCTGTCCGTTGTGTTAGACAGCCACTCTGCCACTGTACTGTTGTAGAGGCAGCTATTTTTGGTTGTTGCTGTGCTTAGCATCTCGTGGAACAGGAAGTGGGGTCTGTGCAACTTGCACCTCGTCGTTTTGCAAGAATCGGAAATAATTAGATTCAAAGCACTTTATATTGATTCAGGCCAACATTAGCAAGATTTGTTCTATCAATTTCTTTAGAGTGATCAATTAATTTGAATCAGCATAATTTAAGATCAATTCACTCATACAATGACTGAACTGTTACACCCCAGCTGCTGACATCTGATTGCCAGCAGTTCCGACTCTTCAAGAAGCCTTGCATGATGAAATGAAGTGAGAGCAAATCACAGTCTGAATGGATGTACAGCTATGTTGTCTTATCGGGCATGAACACTACAGAAGGTAAATTATATCAAAGAGTGCAGACAAGTCCATCATGCTTAGCTTTAGATACAGGAATTCAGATTTATTTTCATATACCAAAACCTCTGTGACCATGACAGATTACCAAGACTCTGTCCAACATACAAGCGACTTGTGAGTTGAGTTCATGTGACTTTTATTTACAAGACTTTCACTTCTAACTGGATAGTGTGAACCTGATCAAACCAGATACCAAAATCCAACCAGTGATCCAACTCTTTTTAAAGAAATCATTTCTCAGGAATTTTCATATTTCATATTCAACATATTCAGTGACTTATTCAGTATCAGTTTTGTGTGTTTTGGACCTGTTAAGCCTTCCATACACATGTAACTGCAGTACACCAAAACACAGAGCTGGGTGTGAACAGGTGCTGAAACAGGGTGTCAGCGGCTAAAATGTGCAATGTGACCTGTGGAAAACATGTGAACATCTTAGCTGAGCCTTCCATGGAAGGTATCAACAAAAAATATCCTACCTGCCAGGATGTCCTGCAGCATGCAAGTGAGGGAGTACTGTGCCCAGGCACCACCCCATGAGATATCCCCCCTGTTGAAATCTGTCCCCACTAGAAGGAGCAGCAGGCGCTCCAGCTGTTGCTCAGACACGATCTCACACAGGTGGATTGTGGGACGCGTAGCATTGGCTATCCTGGCAAGGACCTGAGGGGACAAACAAAGCCCAACATTTTATTCATCGACTTGGATAACGTCCTCACATTTTCAAGTGCAGGAATAAAAAGGTATAGAACCAGAACCTATGCAAGGTCTGGACATATATCTGGTCAAACTGCTGACTCATGTACCATTGAGAGCCGTGCATCTGCAAGCTTTCATTCCAACCAAATACATAGCTCATTTCATTTATTAGCACACCTTCAACCAGAGACAAGGAACAAAGTAGTGAAAATAGCTGTTGTAGTGTTGCGTTGGAATAAAAACCTCCATAAAACCACTGCTGAAGAAGCTGGGCATGTACAATGGCCACATTGCAACTAGGATTGGGGAATATGTCAAAATTTTCCTACCGCCCACCATAAGTCCCATAAACAGCAGTTGCCAATATATTCCCAGACACAAAGAAAAACACTTCAAAGAAGAGCCCTTTTGCCATGTTTCTGCATTTAGATGAAATCAGTGTTTTGTGATTTTGTTTGATGAGTGTGCATTAAGGCCCAGAAAACTATTTTCATGCACAAAATTCATGGGTGCCCTGTAGTAGAAGCATGAGAGCTATGAAGCAGTCAGCTTTCTACCTTGCACACAAAGAGAAGGAGATCAGCGTGGCATGTGAAGTCCATGGAGAGCAGAAAGAGGGCCAGCTTCTGAACCACAGAGATGCAGCGCTCGTGGGCCAGTGTGAAGGGCAGAGGCTCCACCTCTGGGGCCTCCTTGGTTGTTGTGGCCTCAGTGTCCAGTGTGGAGCGTGGCCATTCAGCTGTGCGCCGCAGACGAATCAGATCCTTAAAGTGCTGTGAAGATAGAGGGTATACGCTGAGATATGGAGAATCAATAGTTGGGTGCAAAAACTCTGTTGTGTATTTTAATATGTAGATCAGTTAATATAAATACCTATCCAAGTACTACAAAACTTATGAGCATGCATGGTCATTCTATAGCATTTCAACCAGTGGTCCATGAACATATTGCAGGTGGTCCCCTACTATGCATTCAGTTCAAGAGTTTGATGCTAGAAGTTTTTTTTTTTTTTTTTTTTTTTTGGACGCTATACAAATAATTGAATTGAGAATTGAATTGAAAATAATGTCCAATCCACAGGCTCCTGGGTTTCAAAGAGTTATTGCAAAACTTTGATGATCCTTCTCCAAATCAATCACCAACCCTATGAGGTATGAGAAGCATACACAATTTCATTATGCTTTTGGTACAATAACAATAAAGATTTCTGATTTCTGTAATGCGCTGACATGTTTGATGAAGAATATAAAATATGAATGCAAAAAAAACATTTCCCCCTCTTTAAATTTGTATTAGTGCTTTAGGTATTTGATAATGAACTACCTTGGATCTACACTCACCTTGGATGTGGCCTGCTTGAGCTTGGCCTGCTCCACCAGCAGTTTGTAAGAGGAGCCTTTGTTGCTCTGGATCTTCTCCTTCTCGATCTGCTCCACCAAAGCCTTCTGTTTTGCTTTTAATAGATTTAACTGCTGCAATAAAAAGGGTATGATAAATGCAGGCACTGCCAAAGCCCTCACTCCAATACAACCCATTTAAAGCATCAACTTTATGAGAGACCCAAGTAATTCCAACAGCGGTGAAAAACAATTAGTCTTCGGCAAATAGCTTTGTCAGAGGTTTTTGATGCCGGATATTTTGCAAAAATCCAACATTCCGGCATTCTGGCTTGTATGTACACATTCATAAACTCAAGTTAAGTAACTTACTAAGGCACTCTTTTAAAAAAAAAAAAACCTATCTGAAAGTAATTCCTGGTGTTGGAATGAGACACATTTACCTGCTTGTGGTGGACAAGCTGCTTGCGAATCTTGCGGGAGTAAAGTCGGTCCAAACTGCTGTTGCCTTTGGTTGATCTGCTGGAGTTCTGAGACTGAAGGCTATTATTAATAAAGCTCCACTGATTGCCTTCATGTAATGGGGGTAGGACAAATGGGAAAAAGACTCATCAGTTCACAGCTTTTGGTAGACAAGCTAAACACATTCACTTGCACACAAACTCAGATGAAGGCAGTTGGTTCTGGGACAAAAATACTGAAGTCGGGAACATGCACCTAGAAATGCAAAGTAAGGGGACAAAAGTGTCCCACTGACAAATAAATAAATAAATAAATAAATAAATAAATAAATAATTGAATTGTATATAAAATTTCCAGCATAACACTTTGCACTTCACAAAAAGTATATGGGGACAAACAAAATTCTTGTTGAAAAAAGTTTCAAATGATGTATGTTAACATCAGAACAGACTTCTGACATTTGTCATTTGGTACCTGTGAAGGTCCTCTCCCGATCCTTCCCGCCAAGGTGTTTCTTTCCACCTGAGGCCTCGTCTTCTATGCTGGCCACATAGTCCAATAGTCTGGAAACCAGCATCACCACCCAGCTGATCATGGGGATGTCCAGTACACCTATGAGACAAAGTGACTTAGCACTCTTGCCAATGGTTACTGAAGCTGATTAAACCAAATCACAATGCTTCAGGCATGTTTAAAGAAATACAATTGGGTCAGCAAGCCAAAACATAAGTTTTCAACTATGTCAAAGAATTTTTCCATTAGCTGTTGAAATGTCATTTCAAAATTTGGGAGTAAATCAAAATCTCTATCCGCACGGTATAACAGTTGTATAACTAATGTACTGCTGTCAAATCCCTTTGGGTGTATACAGCTGAAGCACTAGGGAATATTCTCAACAAACAACTTCCACTTTGTCCAACTTTGTCCAAAATCTCTAAAGCTAGTATAAGGCTGCTATATTTTTGAATAAAATCTGGGCCACACTGTTTTTTAGATATCTGTCTCCTAGAAAAATCCCCAGCCAAGGTCAGTAGGACAAAATCTGAGACACTAGCCATGTGGTCTCGGGCTAACCATTTGATCCCAAGGTTGTTATAATTTAAGGCTCCTGCTCCTTTGGTGTATAAAGCATAGTGGTTTAAGCTGAATTAGGTTAGAGTCCACTGTGCTGCTAACCGGGTTTGCTATATTAGCAAAGTAGCTTTTAGATGGCCTGCCAGCCAGCAGTCTAGACAGCTATCCAGTGCCTTTTCAAAGCAGATACCATCTTCACCTTCAGTGCGGCGCTGGGTGGCAACAAGTGGTTGTTGTAGTGGGGACAACAGGCTGTCCAGGAGGTTTAGAAGGCCCTCTAAAACACCACTGTTGCTCAGGGATCTTTGTCCAATGCAGGACAGGAGCATGAAAACCCTTGGATAAGAGAGACATTGAAAATAAAGAGGTTAGCACCAGCAGATTCCATCACTTTCTAGACTTTAGCCTAAAGCAGAAATGAACTTTGGTAGGGTTGGGTTGTATAGTAGTCTAGATGTTACCAAGTCCATATGGTGGTGAATAGCGTTGGGTGAGTTACTCAAAACCATAAACAGGTAAAGACAGTCATTAATTTCTATACATCATAAACTGTAATCACATTACTAATTACTGAATCTAAAAAGTAAGTCATTACTAATTACTTTAATTTTGCATTACTTAAAAATCCAATTCAATAAATACTATAAAACCCAGATCAGCCCATATCAGGGGAACAAGACACCAAATTATGTGCTGATCTCAGATCACTTTAGCATATTATATCATAATGAAGAAGATATGAAAATCTGATCCTAGACCAGCAGAAAGGAGACACACTAGGCCAACACCTCAGCTCATGATATTTTACTCTCCCCACTGAGAACTGATGTCTTTCAAAAAAGTCCAGTGATCAAGTCACAGAAGTAATTTTATTAGAACAGTAAGTGTACTAATAAATTACAAATCTTGTAAAATAGCAAATAAGAGCCAAAACAACATCTAAAAACTGATCATTAAAGCAAGTGTAAATGCCCACCTGTCCTGGGGGAAGATGAGCAGCTGTTCAGAGTTGTAGAGCTCCTGCAGGACATTAGAGAGGAACTGACCCCACCAGCGCTCGCCTCCACAAAGCTGCACCAACAGCAAGCCGGCATGCAGGCGGATCTTTGGTGTCCCACTGATGCAAAGGTGCTTAAAGAGCTCCTCACAAGCCTGGGCATGGAATGTACTCTGGAGTACTGAGGGCACTGAGTGGCCTGGAGAAAAAATAGAGCAACAAGATGAAGGATGGAGGAGGAGGGGGAATAGAGCATGAAAAAATTAATACACATGAAAAACAAACAAATAAACCAAACCCCACCATAAATGGCAAGGTTCCAACATATGTTTCATATCGGTAGTATCTACTGCATGAAACTGGGAAAAACAGCAGTAGTGGGTGAAAAGTCGTCTGTTGATGACCTGGAGCTGCACTGGCTAACTTGCTGTCTGTTATGTGGACATACAAACTATTGACTGGCAAGTGAACTATTCTGTTACTACTACATAATTATACTGTGTTGACAACTCATACTGACAATCACATTGTTGCAGTATTGTTACACTTAACAACACTGAATGACTGGTTAATAGCAAACCCTAAAGCTAATATGAGCCTATAATATGAATAAACTGAATAAATATGTTGAAAAGTGTTTACAAGCTTACATAGATGGTCTAGGGACCTGTAACAAACATTATGACTTGTCAAAATCTTCCATGTTGATGGCATGTAGGAGAAATCATGTGGAAGGACCAAATTACAGGTTTCCAAGTCGTAAATCCAAATAAAGAGAAGATGTGAACAATTTTTCCAAGTGGGAAGCTTGTATTTACGCTTATAACGATCAAGCGTGAACACATTGTTGCTGTGCTGGCTGGCTATAGTAGCTATGTTGAGTACATGATTTGCCAGTTGAAAATTTCAAAGCTGGAGACAGCATTAATGCAGACATGCCCTTTCACACTACCTAGAACACACGGTCAGATCCAAACATTAACACAATCATATTCACCATGCACATAACACAAACACATGCTGTGTGTCCAGTGAGCTGCTCACCATTGTTAGAGTGCAGCAGGCTCAGCAGTGTGTCCAGCAGGTAGCGGATGACGGTCCTCAGCTGCTCTGTGGAGGAGTTGTGGATCAGCTCCCGGGCCTCTGGAGCTCCAGCGTCAGGAAGCGCCTTACGGCCAGCACCCAGTGACACGCGGAGCCTCTGGACGGCATGGTGGGCCAGGTTAAGCTGTAGCTGCAGCTGAATGCAGTCCTGATAGGCCGAGAAGACACGCTGGTCCTCTTCCACTGCCTTGTCAGGCTTGCGCAGGAAGTACTGGGCATTGTTGGCGCTGTTGAGTGGCGGCAGGTCGATGTTCTGGAGAAGGGTTTCAAGTCGGTGGCAAGCTAGATTGTACCTGGTGAAGCAGGTAGAGAGCAGGCAATGAAAAGGTGTAGAGGAGCCACTGTACTCCATTTACTCTGACTTGCATTTCATGATTAATTTCCTGGACAATCAAACAACCTGTGAAAAATCCAGCTGAGCAAAATATCAATATTATATTGATATCATGATATAAGACTAAATATCATCTGGGATTTTGGGTATCGTAATATCGTCATATGGCAACAGTGTTGTATTTTCCTGGTTTTAAAGACTACATTACAGTAAAGAGATACAGTTTTCTGAAATTATGGGACTGCTGTACCTGTTCTATTATTGGCCTCTACCTATGAGGTCACCATACTGACATAACTAATGATGATTTATAAAAAGTCCCACTGTCTAAATATTTTTTACAAGAACTAATAGTAATCCCCTACAATGTCATCACAATACTGATATCCGAGTATGTGATTCTGGCCATATCAACCTGGACCTACCTGAAGGAGCAAAACATCTCAGACATATTTCAGTTAACCCAAGTTATTTTCAAAGCCAACTGATTATTATAGGTCAGATGTTCCAGTATAAATATAGTTTTTTGGGGGGTTTTATTGGCTCTTTTGTCACTTTTTACAAATGTTTTTATCTAATACGCCAATTGCATTTTTGTCCTATGTTTTTTGAAGAGAGCAACTAAACTTGCTCAGGTTTCAAAAGGTTATGTTTTACACTACACAAGTAATTTCAAGAAAAAAAACCTCAGACATTTCCCTAAACCTAATCTTGGAGGACAAAAAAAATGCCCTCTGAACAAATTAATTGTACTTTAGCCACCTACATATCAATTTATACATCCTACACCCAGGCAAATTATTTGTTGTCAGTATCATCACAATGGGAATGCAGTTATTAACGACTGCAATATTAAAGTGGAGCAGGTATAGCCGTGATGATGAAGGGTGGCATAGTTCAAGCTTACCTGCATTGTATGTCCTCCTGTAGCGCTACCATCATGGCCAAATGCTGGTCCACGTCGGGCTGGCTGGCTGCCTCGCTCTCACCCCTGAGCGGATCATGCATCAACTTAAGCTCGCTCTCCCATGGCAAGATGTAGGTGTGGCCATAGTAGAAGCCCAATGGGATCTTTGCCCGTGCATTGGTGCTCCCATAGCGCCCAATCACAGTAATCTATAGGTTTAGTTACAAAAACAAACGAGAACAATGTTTATGTAAAGAAATCTGGTAGGCCAAAAGTAACAAATAAATCTCAACTTAGTGATGCATGCCTAACCAGCTTCTGCATTGCATGTGGACCTGAAGTGGGAACACTGATGACGACAAGAATGAGTGTACATTATTCTACAGGGAAAGATGGAGATGAGGGAGAAACCAAAGAGTGTGCAGTGGTCTGCTGGAGAAACAAAACTATGGCTTTCAATTTGGACATCTCCTGGATTTCAGGAAAAGATGGAAGGAGTCCAAGAAAATGTAAATTGTATCGTGAAATTTCTGTCAGTGCCTTCCAAAATATCAGCAAACGGTGTACTGAGAGGACCTAGTGCAAAATGGGACTAGATAGAGTTGTACAAAAGACTATCATGAACTCCTGGAGTGCTGGGTCATAGACGTGCAAACCAGTAGACTGCGGCTGAGTTCAGCCACAGCAATGCTGGAGTCAGTGGCCAGCCACCTGGCAACCCCTCAGTCACAATGATTCCACTCCAAACTGAACCTTGGTTCCAGGAATCCTAAACAGATTTGTTCCAAGAAGAACTAGAACTGTTTTGGCTGAAAAGAGGTATTTGTGACTGCTGGCATTACAAAGTTATCAATTCCATCCTCCCTGAACTCATGGTGCACTGACAGTAGAGATAAAGACAAAGGTGAAAGTAGCATTATGGCATTATGACATTATGACATTGTGGCAGACCCACAAATGCACAAATGCGGCTGAAAAAACAGCATACATTATTTCATAAAAATAACTGATCCAAGTTTTGAAATGCCACATCTCACCTTTATCAGTTATTTCGATATATGTCTGTTTTGGTGTTTTAATATAAAGAATATGTTGCCACTTGTGTGTATTCAGTGATAAAGTTCTAAACAAATATCTGACTTATATTGCTAGCTTGTTTGCTGTCCACTGACAGAAAACCCTACAGAGCAACCAAACACTGAGCTTTCATTTGTATGCTACGTCTATTGACTGATTTCATTCATTCACATCATTACATCAAGATTTTAGAGTCTCTACCAAATTAGGAAAAAAACAGTTGGGACACTTTCAGTTGGAGTGTGGTGTCAACTTAAACCAAAGCAAGAAACAGACACAAACAGACCTTCATGAACCTGCAGACAGGCGGTGGCAGCAGATCATGCAGAATGAGGGAGTGGGTGCTGATGTCGGTCGCCACCACCAGCCTGCGACCATCTACCTCTTCACCCAGCGTCCAGATGTCTATGGACAGAGAGGCCAGGTCACCGCAGGTTGGGATCAGGGCATCTGTCAGCAGCACAGGACGTCCAAAATCTAGTGTCACAAACCGTCGAGCTCCTGGAAGGGTGAAGAGAAAGTAACCATTACCATTCATGCCCATGAGGCATCAACTGAAAAAAAAAAAAACACTCACTATAGCAAGGTTTCACACAGGCTTGCAGGCTTAAAATAGTTTAATTTGCCAATGTTTGGCTTTTGTGGGCTTCAGAATTTTCATAATAGTAATAATGATAAAATGATGTCCTGTTAATTAATGATAAACCTTTTTCATTAGACATTAGATATTATAAACTCCTACAGTTTTTCCTCTGTGCTTATTCTCTCACTTCCTGCTTGGCTGAAAATGTTACATTTTCTAAAACATATCACAATGAACTGAAAGCATGAAAAACCATACAATTAAAAAAAAAAATTCTCCCATATACATCTGAATTGAGTTGTAATGCCGGTCACAAGCCTGGGCAGAGATAGTATGGGAGTAAATCTCTGGCTTCACAATGATTCACTATTCACAAGTGGGTGATTTCCTAGTGGTATAATTTAAAAACGATTCAGTGCTACAAAAATCCTGAGACCCCTAATGTTTTGACAGCTGGATGTGTGTCAAACCCGTGTGGAAGTGTGCTACAAGACATGAAGGGAGATGGAGCCGAGTCTTACCAGAGTGCATCCGCTCTATGATGATGGACTGGTGTGGAGGAGGCTGCAGGAAGTGAGAAGCTTGGGAAATGGCCAGTGCCAGACCACTTCCCATAGGGCTCTGGAGAAGACACATTACTCCATTTAAAAAAAAAAGAAAGGGCAAAATATGTTCCAATTATGTTTTAATTATAACCTGTACCATAAATCCTCAAGCACCATGCTACATCCTACTAACCGGCTTGGCTTTCTGGCTGTTCTTGTTGTGTGCAACCAGGTTGACAGGCCCGGGTTCCATCATGGAGCCAGGGAAAAGGTGGGCAAGCTCAGCACTGAAGGCTGCTGATACAGCCTCATTGGGAGGTGTGAGGGGAGGCGTCATGAAGAGAGGTGTGGTCTTGGGCGTCGGGGGAATGACGTCAGAAGGATGAATGAAGAAGCCTGGGGCCGAGGAGGGGTTGGAAGGCACTGAGTTGTGGATGGGTCCCACGCCAGAGGCAGCAGCAGCGGCCGCTGAGGTGGTCTGATGCAACTTGGCCTCCAATTTGGCCTTCTGTTATTAAAACACACAAAGGCACACTGCTAACTACAAAATACAGTATATTCATCCAGTAGCACAGCAAAGGGTAATTCTTTAAAGAAGAAAAATTCTTTCCTCAGATGTCACACTTAGTTTTTATTAGCCTATAAAGTACAATGCATTCCCTAAGTTATTTTATTCTTATTTTATTTTTAGGCTACACACAAACAGAGACCATTTTTTTGGAAATGCAACTTTTTTGCTCCGATTTGACCTTCCATCCACATGAAAAAACATTTTTGGTGAAAACATAACTTTTGGCAATGTCTATCCAGAGTGTAATTTTCTGAAACGTTGTTTTCCTTATGTCATGTGACAGTCAAAACCACACAGTTTGATAGCGCTGATATCACCTTTGTGACTCTGCCTCTTTGTGCGTGCTCACAGCAGGATTCTTACCTCACACAGGTGTGACTCTGATCATGCAGTTACTTTCAACAACTTGCATTCATGTGTGACTTTTAGGAAGAGCCTAAAGTAGGCCTCAATTTTTGAAAATTGTAAAGTGTTGCACATGCCAGGAGCATGAAAATGCAAATGCCATGGGAATATTGTAATTGTAATAATAACTTAAATCAGTGATTCCCTAACTGTTGTACATGCACCACTGGCTCTACCTAATGGAGCCAGGCCTAACAACAGGACTCCAACTGGCCTTCAACCCAAAACCTAAAAGTTGTCATTTCATTTCATTTTACTACAGACAACAGTTATCACATACATCACACACCACATTACAATTATTGTAAAAATCTGTTGCTAATCGTTTCAGTTGTTTTATAAATAATATCTGCCTGAGCTTAGCTACATGGGGTTGACATCACGTCACATGAGACATGCAACACGTCATTCCTGTGTGGTCCTTGGGAAATTTGGTTTGGCACAAAACTTGGGAACCTCTGACTTAATGTTACACAGAAATGGGAGAAATAGGTTGCCAAGCACAATATTTGGCTGTTTACTACAATTTATCCACATTTTACACTGCAACATTCCATTTCAAATCATACTGAAGATTTCACGACATATAATCAAAATCCCTCAATTTTCAAATACGAATTTTTGGTTGAAACATCCACCTCATAAAATTCTGCTTCTGCGGCTAACAAAGTCATCGGCGTTCATGAACCACAGGACTGATGAGTGGTTGAATAAATGTACTGTAATATAATATGGAAGTCTTTATTACAGTAATGGAATACTGGTGTGAAAAAGTTTTAAGTCTCTGAAAGTTCATTTTCATATCATAGTAGAATGAATGGAAACCAATGACTAGATAAAAGGGAAGAAAAATGATATCATTCTAAAATTTGACTGCTTGCTTTGAGAAAAGATTTGCAGAAATGTGAAGGATATAGATTTTGTGGATATTAGGGTAAACATGCACTGGTATGGTAATTCAAATATTTACCTTGTACATGGCTTCTGATTTTAGTTTTCTTCAATCAGAAGCCATATGCAATACACCTTTCCTTGCCTTCAGCTCCCCATAGCCTAGCTTGAATTTTGCCACTAATAACCCAGGAAAACCTAGAGTGCAATCCTGTTTGTGTGTTTGTGAGGCAATCTCTAACCTGCTGCTGGAGTTTGAGCAGCTGCTGCTGTTTCTCCTGCAGGACCTGGAGCTGCTGCTCTGCTGACACCATGGCATGGGATAGTGACTGGAGCGCCACCTGGGCCGCCGAGCTCAATGCCGTGGACGCCTCACCCACCGTGCCTGTCGACAGGCCGCCCACCGCAGGGGTCACGCCAAAAGTACTTACTGGAGTAGATGAGATAGGCAAGGTCAGGCAATGACCAGCTCACAGCATTAGGTGAGTCAAGTACAGAGTACAGTAGTGCACAAAAATCTTGTTTCTATATTAGAAATTATTATCCATATATCAGAAACTTTGATAGTTGCGTAGTATTTATTTTAATAGTATTTTTAACCACACTGAGTATTCCATATGGCAACACGACAACTGCATAAATCCTCCTATCCCTTAACTGTCATAACATATTATTACAGAAACTCATTTATCTGTTATAACCTCAGGGGATGGAACACACACATACAAATGCATAAAATGCAGAATTTTCTAGTTTCTAGTTTTCTATTTGAAAATATTCCTGGTGTAGAAAAAATGAACAAGTGGCAAATTTAACATCCAGCTTAAGCAGTATTTCTGTCCCTGTGTATGTATCATCATTTCCATGTCAGCATTGCCCATGATATGATGGTCAAAGTTGTAGTGGCCAATACCCCAATAACTGACCATTTCTACGTAATAGACATGGGTAACTACACTCAGTGAAATGTGTGCACTGCATTTTAACTTGTATCTGTGATAAAAAGCAACTTTTTGGACAGGGTATATTGATATTATGCCTAAACTTGTACCTAAGTCATAGTAAGATGACTTAGGTACAGATGATGAAAGAAAAATAACACACATGGAGTTTTTTATGGGTTTGTAGTAAAGGCGGGGTGTTGTTTTCATGCACTATGGTGCCAAGCTATAAATATGCCAGAATGTGTGCTGTTCTAAAGGATGAAGAGGCCAAAAGTAAGTTCTCTAATTCTCTAATTATATAATGTCATTAAAACTCATCTGCACACAGAGAGGGCTACGGGAGCTGTATGAAATAGTAATAGTACATTTGTAGTTGTATTTAAGTTTAGCAAAAAATTCTCTAACTCTAAATTTCATTAACTCTTCCGAAAGGTATTTTTTCACAAATTTCACTTCATTTCTTTTTATTTAAAATGGTATTTTTCCCCCTATTTTGGTGATTTTGTGGTACTTTTGTGGTCCTTTTCAGTGAACATGCTGCTTTACCAGTGAACATGCTGGCGTCGTCACGCTCAACACGTGTGCCGTCACTAGTGGAGATACAAGTAAAGTGCAAGGGCTCAACCTCCAAGAGCCCAGTCAGTGCCGTGAAGCTGCCCTCTGCCGCCGCACAGCTGCTCACCTTTCCATTCCCTACAGACACACAAACACATCCAGTCAGTCAGCATAACCTTTGATATTGATGCATTCTTTTTGGTGTTCATGAAGTTAACAGATTAAAAAAAAGAAATTAAAAAAAAAAAAAAAAGAAACAGCACAATTAACAAAACAATACATACAAAATCTGGTTAACACTGGATGTTATTTTATGTGTTATTTATTTGCTAGCTAAATATGCTGCCCATTAACAAACAATGGCACTCTGATGTACCAACTAATGGTCATACACCAACAGCAGGTTGGAGGTTGCAACAACCAACCAGCTCTCCAACTGTTGTGCACTGACACTGACCTAAGCCTGCATCATGTTTTTGGTAACTGCATCTCAATTGTTTTGTTTTTTTTTAGGTTCACAATATAAAACATTTTCTACCTCAAGCAAGCATAAAAACCCTTGGAAAAAGTAATCAAAATTTGGGACGTGTCAGGAATTCTCTTCATGGGAATGTGAATGCAATTGTGAAATTTCAGATTGGTGTTTTTATAACATGCAGTGGTGGACTCGGACATGGGCTCAATAAATTGATAGGGTTCATTCTGAGGGATGCACAAGTCTACTCAACACACTGTATGGCGATCCATCCAATACACTGCAAGATTTGCTGAATTAAGCCAAATGCTTGGTCTGAAGGTAGAGCTAGACAACAAGTCAAGAGGTTACAAAAGTTAATAGGGTGCATGCTCTCAGTAGCATGTATGTGCTTGCTAAGTTTAAGTAAACCTTAAAATATCAATTTCATATTTTGGCCAGATGTTGGTGCTTGAGTAATGGTTATGATGACACCAAAACTGACAATCTACATGTTCTTGATCCGCTCATCAAATTTCAAGAAAATGCACTCATTAGATTTGAAGGTATCAAATTTGACATTTCGGCCAAAAGGTGGCACAATATGAATAATCTTCCTATGGGGACTACAACTGCACTGACAAAATAACATGCCAATCCACATATGTGATTTTTTGATATCTTGTATATAAGTTCATATTTTGACCTGAACGTGGTGCTAGAGGAAAGATTATGGGGTCACCAACATGAGCAGGCTGCGTGGTCTTGGTGTTCATGAGCATCTTCTGAATAGAATCTGAAATATCACATTTGACATTTTGGCCAAAGGGTGGGTGACATTTGGGTGGCGGTGGGAAGGAAAGTTAATGAGGTCACCAAAATTGTCAGGGCTCATCCTCTGTGTAGCATAACTGTGCTCACCAAATTTTATGGTAATCCACAGCCTCTGAATGTAGTGCTGGACAGAATCACACGGACATTCTTAGGCCCTGCCTGCCAGCAGGGCAAAACTGCTTAATGTGGCTACAACAGTTGCAACCTTATGAGCGTCAGTACACTGCTCATACCTGAGAGAATATCAGAGAGGTCAATCTCATCTGACTGGACTCCGATGCTGCTGTTGAAGGCATTCTTACAGGAGGAACCGCTGACCTCCAGGTCAAACAGCACCGGGTCAAATGGAGAGCTATACAGACCATACCTGGGAAAGAAATTGACAAGCGTGAGGACATGAAAGGTGAGGCTTTCCACGTGAGGAACTGAGGCTTTAATCAAACGTTGCTGGCTAATTTAACCTATCAAATGCAATAGGGTCATATAGTGTCAATCCACAAACAAGAACTGTTGTTTCATCATAATCAAAAACGAATCGGAATTTCAGTCAAATGGTACTTCTGACACAAGAACATAAGTCAAAAAATTGTTAGTATTTACTGAAAGTCTAAGTTTATCAACATCTGGTATGTCCACACTCTTTCAGAGCATCCCAGAGTCGTGTGATACCTAACCCTGTCCTCATGGTGTCCTTCAATTGCAGTTAAGCTCTAAACAAGCTCTTTGATCAGTATAAAAAAAAAAATAATAAAAAAACTGGACAAATTATTTTCGATTTATTCATGTCATTTTTCAGTAAAGCATTTAGTTTTTCATTTGATTGCGGACTGTCTGTGAATAATTTCTTATCAACAAATGTAACTGATGCACTTGTTCCTGTAACTGTTTAATTATAGGATAATAAGAAAACATTTGCCAACTGACTTACTAAAGCACTAGAAATCGAAGGAGCTCTTAAAAAAGGTCTTTGTGCACCTTCAGCTTTTGAGCCCTAATTCAAAGCTTTGGATAAGTACCTGGTCTGGAGCAGTGCCTCTAGTGGAGTGAGGCGGTCCTGCAACTGGCGGGACACAGCAGTGAGCAGGGAGGCGCAGGCAGTACTGCAGCCCGCCAAGTCCTCCTCTTTCACATAGTTCAGCAACACAAAGTACCAGAATACCGAACCTGAAAGCAGACACAGGAGAAGTCAGCATCTTTATTTACACATGAAACCATTTCCAAGACAACTACTAGCCTAAAAGCTCATCCTGGCATCAAGACAAGACGTTCTAGGGAAATGTGGTTTTAATATTGAGAAACAGCAGCTCTAAAGGCTGAATTATGCTTCCGCGTTGGAAGAGCGTACGGAGGTTGTGCGACCGCCGCAGAGCCTTGCCGCGCGCCTCCCAAAAATTGTAACTACGCAGACCCTCCGCAGCCCCACAAGAGCTGTGATTGGTCCGCCGAAGTACATCATTTCCGACATTTCGTTGCAACCGGTATCACATCCTGTTGTTGTGCCGGCCGACAGCGCCGTTTTTAAAACAACTGTTGTGTCTCGACTCGTCGGTTGTGTTTGAAAACTTTGGAGAGTGCTGGATCTCGCGGAAGAACGCCTGGCCGAGGAGGTGCGCAAGTACCCGCACCTATACGACTCGTCCTCTCGCCAAGAGCAGCGACCATACGTCACAGGGTCTACATTGGTGGGAGGAGAATTGCTCAGTGTGTTTCACAGAGGTATGTTGGACACACACGCGCTGCGTAGGAAATGCGTGCTTCGCACAACCCCCGTACGCTCTTCCAACGCTGAAGCATAATTCAGCCTTAATAATACCACTGTTGTTAGATATCACTCATCTCCACCATGGTGTTATGTGTTTACAATAATTATATCTGTATTGCAATTAATTTGACAATGCAGTATTGATGTTTAAAATGATTAATAACAGCATCTTTAAAAATAAAATGTTTGGTGGCCTCATTATATATTTATAAATTGATTTCATTTTACTTAATAGCCCTGGCTGTTCAAGTTTTAGAGCACTCCCATCACCATACTGGTGGGAGGGGTACTTACCACCTGTTGCTGCTGCAGGTAAATAAGGCATATTGTCCAGCAGAGCCTTCAGAAGACCCATGCCAAATCCCTGCTGACTTGGGTCCCCTTTCCCATTACTACAGTGAAGACAAAGGGACACACACACACACACACACACACACACACACACACACACACACACACACACACACACACACACGGTTAGGGCATTATCATGCAAAACAGTCAGGTTTGTGCTGGTTGTTTTAGACATTTTAAATTCCTTAGGCAACTTTTCATCAACAGAGCCAATGATGTTATGACAATGTTGGTCTTTGAGGCTACATTGTGCATCTCAGTGTGACACGCCCTCTGAAAATGTTGGTGTGAAATTATTGGTGGATGGCCTACTCAACAAGGACTGTATACAGATGAAATTCCAATATAATGTCATTATATTCTTTTAAGATGTTCTAATTGCTTTAGCTTGTAGAAACCATGTGGGGCTTGGAGTAACAATTTCTCATTAACTGCACACTGAGGAGCTACTGCAAAGATGCTATGTGTAAAGTTTGACTGAAACTGCAGCTTTTGTTCCCAAAATTTTCATTTTTAAAGATATTTTGTGATATACCACCCCCCATGTAAACTGCTGCAAAGAGCGTCATAAGCATCACTTGCTATAAAATTGCAAGTTATTATTTACCATCAAAGCACACAGATGTATGTACTATAAAAGTTTTGTAGTAATTAGCCAGAAATTGTAGAACATTTTTTAAAATCCCAAATGCTAGAAAAGAAAGTCAGTGGACATGAAAACACCCAACAGGCCCTTTGTACAGCAGGAGTTTCTGCATTATATGACTTAAGTTTTACGTTAATCAGGACTTAAATTAAAAGAATTTGAGGACTGAAAGTTTGACAGATCATGGCACTAGAGGTATGAATCTATGGCCTCACAGATGGCTCTGTGCATGTTTCGAATAGTCCTCAGTCACGTATGTGTATCACCTGCAAAGTTTTTAAAAAGTTACACACTGGACAAAGAGAACTGGTAGAAGCTTGGACCCCTCAATATACTGACAAATCCCAACATTCTTGCTTAAAAAGTTTGCTTAAGCACAGGTTTGCACATATGAGGCCCACTGAAAATGTCAGTGTTTCTTACCTAATACAAAGTGCAAGAAAGCGGGCACATTTGTGGGCTATACTCCTGCCAGCCTCGAAGAAACAAACCCGCACAATGTCTGTCAGCCTCTTCCGTGTTTTTGCCAGCAAACCCTCCTTTCCTTCTCTCAGGCTGAAAAGAAATTATATGAACATGAAATGATATTAATTACTTCTCCAACAATAAGACTGTGGGAGAAGTCATTTACAAATGTTGTCAACCCATTCAGATCTATCAGAGCTAACATGAAAAATAAAATGTGATTCTGTTCCACATAGTTATATTAACAGAGCAGTTACAATGAAGTTTTGGTTTTTACAGTCAATACCAATATATTTTGGACAGAAAAAAAATTCTACCCAGAGGTAAAGCTGGTGTGTCCACCACAACAGTGGTTGTGAAATCAGTCTAGTGACTGAAGCTGGAACAAAAAACTGACCATAAATTAAAAAAATAAATAAATAAATAAAAAATTTAAAAAATTAAAAAAAAAAAAAAAAAAAAAAATTCTCCATAATTTTCCAGATTGGAAAAGCTTCTGAAATAGTATTTAGGCCATGTGACAGTAAATGGATCAATTGAAACCAGGATAACAACACTACAATGTATGCTATTGCTAATATGAGCAAAATTTGCTTTTTATTTTCATAAATTCTCCTGGAGTTTTAAACAATTTCACAAATATGTAACTGATGATGCTATCTTATTAATAATAAATGTATTTACATAGCATTTTTCTCAAAACCAGAGTCAAACAGTGTAAGCCATTAGGAGTGCAACCCAGGCTTAGCCCCACCTGCAGGGTCCACTGGAGAAAACCCCAGCCAGCCAGCACAAGATGTCCAGAATGAGGCTCTGAGCATGCTCAGTGGTGGGGCCATCCTCCACCCGACGACACAGAGCATTCAGTAGCTTCTCATGGAAATCTGGGAACTGCAGCATGGCACAGCGCTGGACTCTGAATGGCACAATGGGAGGGGAAAAAAAGATAAGAGAAAAAGAAAAAATCAACCATGCAAGTTTTGGACCACTGCACTATGCCGCCCAGACAGCTAAGGAAACAAAAGATTACTACATGTGCATGAATAACCAAATCCTATTCATTTCACTGCAAGAACCCTTTGAAACCATAATAAATTCACATCATTGCTTCCGATATGTGGATGCTATATATTTAAGAGTACAAGAAAAAATATTACCATGTGAAAAAACACAAAAATGTGAAAAAAGCAGAAAACAGAATTACCAAAAATATTTTTCAAAAATTACAAAGTAAAAAAAAAAAAAAAAAAAAAAATCAGAAAAAGAATTAGTAGAAATTCCCCACAGAAAGATCAGAATGTATATGTGTATGCACGTAACTATATGGGGCCCAGATTTGAAAAACCTCAAGTCTAACCTGAGATGATGATGTTCCCCACCGCAGCAAGTTACCACTACGCTATTTAGATGGAGCCAACTCTTTCTCATGGTGAAACATTTTTGTGCTCATTATCGTCACTGACTTAACTGTTGCACATTTGTTATGGTAACACTGATTAATTACTTTTGTGAGATTTAGAGATGAAAGATGAACTACTAGTGCTCTATTTATCCCCCCCGGTCTTCTCCTGGTCTCTCTCTTTTTTTTTTTTTTCTTCTCTCATGTCCCTCCCTCCCCGTGTCTGTCCCGTCCTGTGTGTATATGCATTCTACTTGCTGCCTTCTTGGCCAGGCCTTGCTCGTAAAAGAGATTTTTTATCTCAAGCAATTTTTGCCTGGTAAAATAAAGGTCTAAATACATAAAATAAATAAATAAAATATTCATCAGAGCAAGCAAATCATTTTTAACAATACAATACAACTTTATTTGTATAGCACATTTAAAAAGAACCACGGGGGTAGCCAAAGTGGGAAGACAGAGGGAAAACAGTCAGGCACAGTTGACCAGTGGTAGCTGGGTGCTATGATACAATTTTAAATAAATACTTGACCAGAGTGGGTGCAGAACTTGATATACCCACCCTCAACAATGTATAAGGGTATCCTCCAGAGATATGGCACTAAACTGCATGGGGGATCTCACCTTTCTTTGGGTATTGACGTCTTCTTGAACCTTCTGATTGTGACCGAAACTTCCTGCAGCAGGTCACAGCCACGCAAGTTTTCAAGTTTCTTTGAAGGAGTTGGCGGCTCAGCTTTTGATGTTGAGGCTTTCTCCTACATACACACAAATGTTTTAAATAAGTGGTGCACCATAGTGGAATCACCAAAACCACAAGCATGCAGTAGTATGCAAGATTAGCTGTGGACAGATACATATAAACAGTTTGTATACACGGCCACACAGCTGATTCAGTGTTCTTTCCAAGGACTGTGCGATATATATCGTTGTCGATAATATCTTAATTGTTTTTTAAAAATGTACAAAATAACAAACTCGAGTATGTGACTCATTTTGCAAAAAACAATCAAATCAATCAAACTAATCAAAACACATTAATGATTATGATTATAATTATTATGATTAAGCCAAGTACGACAGACTACTGTGCATGCACACTGAGAACACATGCAGTGTTCACGCAGCACAACAAGCTAAGCTAGTGTAGTTGCCTGCATGGCTGAAGTTAAAAATGAGTGAACAAACACAAACACCACCAAGTCTCGGAATCGACATCATTAGATTTAATTGCTAGACATGGATCATCCTCACTCGCATGGAGGTGGGACACATGAATCAGACCCATTGTTACAAAGTCAAATCACCACTCACTTGCCTTTCCACAAGACGTAACAAATGTGGCCTTATCAACTGCAAACCACATCAAAGAGCATGTGCATTAGATATGATGGACATAGTTGGAGCAAATGAAAAGCTGTACCTTGGAGGCCTGTGCCCGTTGCAGCAGGGTGGAGAGCGAATGGGCCTTAGTGCCCTGGGGTTTGGCACTAGGCATTCGCACCACCGGTCGTGGACTCTCCTCCATTCCCTTGTCACTCACCGCCTTGATGTGAACCAGGAAGGAGCGGTATTTCCCTCCTGCCATGCCTGCGGTGGAGGGAGGAGAAAGAGGAAGCATAAGAGCCTTTTTTATTATAACAATGTATATACATATTCAACAGGAGAGAGCACTGTGCTACACAAGGTTCCCACTTTGACCCCGATGTAAAATTCCCTAACTTTTTAATGAATTTCCATGACTGAGCAGGAGGGATTACATGAGCTAAGTATGTTCCCCTTTCTTGGTTTGATAAAAGCACATTGTGTTGTATTCCTGATAGTTTGTAGAAAACTGCATGAATATCAAATTCTTTGCCTGGAATATACATTTCTCCTTTAAATCTCCTCTGGTTCCATTAGTTCATAGTCATGGGTCTTGAATGTGCAGTTACAGCAACATAGATATCAATGTAACCCAACACATATCAAACAGATAGCCCTAAAGAATATTTACAGTCAAGGAAAAAAAGGAGTCTGTGGTGGTGATCCCCATGAAGACGCACACAGTTATACCAAAGTAATGTTCAAATTACTTCACTTTATTCAAAAACATTTGACAGCGCTGATCAATGAGCACGTTTACATGCACACCTTATTCCTGTATTAACCGGAATATTCGCAATATTCCGGTTGCGCACGTGTCATGTAAACACGCACTGAACCCGATTAAGGTCATATTCTGGTTGGAGAAAATTCCGAATAAGACTCCTGGCATATGCCTGTTCCAACCGGAATATTGAGACATGTAAACACCTTAGTTGGAAAATGCCCCGAACCGGGATATTCAGTCACGACTGCGCATGCTCAACTCGCAAGGAATTCTGTGGCGTCTTTGTTGCTATGGTTACCTGCAAGCGGGGGAAGAGCCAGGAGACTGCAGTCCGCCTTCAGTGAATGAAAGACTTAAATATCACAGAGGATATCGATGGGAGAAAACAGAACTAGCGACAGAAGAAGAAGACTTCTTTGTCTGTATTTCCGGCAGACCAGACGCCTATATGCGTACTGCTGCCCCCCGCGGCTGAGTGTCGCATTACGTAAGAGAGTGGAATATGCCGAAACACGGGGGCATGCCAAGTAACATGTAAACGGAATATTCCAGTTGCCGCGCCGCAGTTACCATAGCCGGAATATTGAGCCGAACCGGAATATGGTGTGCATGTAAACGTACTCATTGGGGCAAAAGTCTTCATGGTTGTGGTAAGCATCAAAATGTTGATTGAGTAGGTGTTTTCTGCTGTATGGAATACTGGTAGTAGATAACAAACACCAATTTAGAGCAAAATCCTTGATCTTGAATGAGCAATATATTCTTCATCAAATTTGTTCTCAGAACCACACAGATCATGGAGAATTCTTAATTGGTTTTCCGTGACACAAGAAGCTCATTGGTCATGATGCAATTAGGTTGGGATGAAAAATGGAAGAGAATGACAAAAAATTGCTCATCAGCAGGTCAGTCACACTCAGGCCCAGTTACTTCACTCACAGAGGCAGAAATTCTTATTACCTTTTACCAGCTTGGGGCTAGTGAGGCTGAGCATACCAGCATGGCCAGAGAGATCAAGGCCACTAGCCAGCCAAACCGGGCCACACAGGATGTCCTCCTTATGGTCCTCTAGGAATGGACATAGCATGGAGCCTGAAGGAGAAACAACCACATTTGTACATGGGCTGAAAAAAGCTGTGTTCTCTGAAGATGTTGTCTGTTAGTTCAGCTCTTTACCTGATGTCTCCTCTATGTCCATGAACTGGATATCCTCTGTAAAGTCTTGCAGAAGGGGCTGGCCATTTCTTTCACCGTTGGCATGGAGGACATGGGACAAGGGGAAGGAGATCTGTCTGTCCACTGCCGTCTCTGACAGATGAGAATTCAGATACAAATGCAAGGTTACTGCTTCTGAACTTCTAAACCATGTTATCATGACAAGCAACACAATCAACAAATCAATGGAAGTCCATTCATTTCCTACAGAGTTGACTGCCCATCCATATATTGGCCAGGCATCCCAGGTCAAACGGCTTGTTGTTTCAGACAATCCAACTTTATCATAGAGCTAGCTCAAAGCTTTAAAAAACAGCCATCTTACTCAGTATTTTTTTTTTTTTTTAAGAAGAAAGGTGTTCATCAGTAGTCACTGTGTGACTTTGATTGCCTTAAGTCACTTTGAAACAAAGAAGTAAACAAAAAGTCTTGTGTAGTCGCTGAAAGCTGATTAGTGCCACTATCCACTATCCAGATAAAAGTAATGCTAACATTGCAGGGAGTAATTACTCAGGAAAAACACAAGGCACACTACAAATAAAGACCTATGGTCAGGGTGTAGTAGAAGAGTCACCTCAGAATCAACCTTTCAATATGACAAATCAACTCTTCAGGGTTTATGGGTGTAATTACAAGGCTTTCAAGGAGGGTTTATCAGAACGCAGTATCCTTACCACTGACTTTGCCCAGCCCAGGGGCTTTGTTCTTTAGCAGGGTGACCTGGATCTGAGGAATGTTGGTGATGTTGGCATTCATGACAAACTTGAAGTCCACGTGGCCCACCATGCAGGCCTTGGGCAGCACCAGTTCAAAGACATGTTCGTCCCAACTTGAGCTGGAGAGAAAAAATGTGTCACAAGTTCATTAGACATTAAAGTAGAAGTATGGCAGTTGTCTTTTTTTTTTTTTTTTTTTTTTAGCAGAATTTCCACCCTGGCTTTAATGTAAAATTCCATGACATTCCATGGCAAAGCCCAAGTGCTTCCTCACCCAAATTGTTATCATTCTATCTACTGGCCCTCATCAAAGTCAAAACTGCAAGTAACACTCTGCATAGTCGCTAGCGCAGCTCCATGTCAGCATTCTCCTAAACAACTTCTGTTCAGGAACTGGAACTGGAATTATCTAAAAAGTTGAAAAAGTTAAAAAAAAAAAAAAAAAAAAAAAAAGGGGGGGGGAGGGTCCTAAAAAATAACCATAAAATTACTTCACAGTTCATTTCCTTATACTTTCCTTGATCATAATCATGCCTTTAAATGACTTTACTGAGAATGAGCCTACCTAGATCTAACATATCAACAATCAATCACAGAACAGCATGATGAAACACAAAAGCAGATCCATCAACTAAATGTTTCAGATTACCTATCACTTTGGAGCTTCCAGGTGCGGGTGTGTTGGGCTGCATCTCCATGATGCTGCTGGTGAAGGTGCTGAGGGTGGCGTCGCTGCTGCTGCTCTTGCTGTACCTCCACCCAGCAAGGCGGAACAGTGGCCGAGAAGCGTGGCGTTAGAGTCTCAAAGCGAGTAAGCTCCACCAGCGACGTCAGGCTCTCTGTGGTCAATGTTTGGTCCACCAGGAGGTCCACTCCTGCAGAAGGGCAACAAGTATCATTTCACCCCCTCCATTGTGGAACTTAAATCTCGTTGACAACAGCAAACAGGTCATCCCACACAAATGATGCAGACACTCCTTGGGCAGGATAACAAGAAGATGCATCACTGACACTGGCACTGCAGTGGTTGTGGCTCTTTGAATTTTAAAATTCAGTCCTATATTTGTAGTGTATCCATCAGGTTAAATGGTATGATTTTTTAAATGCCAGAACATAGTGCCACCACGTACTACCTCTGGAGTTGGACAGGGGTTACGTTTGCTTTTTTGTTAGCAGGATGTTACTAAAAGTTATGTACAGATTTGCATGAAACTTAAAAGGCTGATCAAGGGTCAAGGAAGGGCTGATTTACTTCTCACACTGACTGGCTGCAGGGAGGTGCCGTAGTGGGTTTGATTGGTGAATAACCAACACCCGCAACTAACTTAACATGATAAAATTGGTTAGGCGATATAGGGGTCATGATTTGATACATACAATTTAAGAATAAAAAAGTAAAACTATGCAGGATTAAATTTATGTCTACAATTTGCTAGAATGTAAAAAAAAAAAATGTTGAATGTTGTCAGTATAAAATGCAAATACAATATCAATGGAAACACTGCATGAACTTTTTGAAACCCAAAAGCCTGGGGGTTGGCTTTTATTTTGAAAGGTTTTATTAAACCCTCTGAACAATATTCATGTTACTTCTTTTTATTTTTTATTTTTTGGGGAATTTCTTTCTTAATTTTCTGGTTATTTTTACATCCTTTTCTGCAGTTGTATGGTAATTTTCTTGTAATTTTCTTTAAAATGGGTAAATATTCTTCTTTTTTTTTTTAAACTTAATTTTAAAAATACACAGTAATTCTGATAATTATAAAAAAATATTTTTGTGTAATTTCTCCAGTAATTTCTTCCTGATTTTATGGTAGTTTTGTTTTTGCTAATTTTCCTGATTTTTTGATAACTTTCAATTACTTTTTCATTCATGCCTACAGAACATACTCACACTCAAAATGCCATAGATCTTAAATAAATTCAACATTTGCACAGGCAACTCACATGAAAACAAAGAAAGGACAGAAGTAAAGAATCAACATTTGGGAGAAAACTCAGCTTGTATGAACAATGTTTAAGTTGAATTTTGGGGAGTCACGACAAGCGAGAGTGTTTTTGGAGCTATACTGAAGATAAATCTACAAAGTGCAGAAGACATGAATTAAAAAAAGAAAGAACTATGAGACTGAGGAGATCACACAGTAAACAATGTCCACACAATAAACTGAAGCCAGTATTACGCCAGTATTTCATTCTATTGTTCCTTATCAAGACCACGCACCTGAAACTGTTATTTTATCGTTTTGAAGTTATGAGCACATCCATTCGTTATAATCATCATTACAGCCTCATGTCCCAGCCCAAAATGAGGACCTATGTCCAGTTTGTGCCAACCCTACCTGTGATCCCAGGGCTGGAAGGGTTGGAGCAGGGTTTGGCCCCCTCCAGCAGCTGTTCAGTCCCTTTAGCAAGGGGCCCGTCGACGAACATGTCGCCATCATCTATATCATCACACACACCTCCAATTTGAAGGAAATGAAGTTCTCCACCTTAAGACAGGATTAAAAAGAAACAGGATTTTAAAAACGAAAGGAGCAGCACTTTATTAATCATCTCACACACACACACACACACACACACACACACACACACACACACACACACACACACACACAGCTGGGTCTGCTAGGCTTTCAAATACAATTGTTTAATATATCGTAAAACTTCAATTAAAAGCCCTTCAATGAAGAGTCTCTTTTATTGGGCGGGTACTGCTATACTTTGACATATAAATGTCAGTCCCTAATAGAAGACAGTTCACATTCACCCCACAAAACAAACCACTCCAGAGTTTGTTTGTAACCAACAGTGTCTCAGTCCAGTTGTTCTGGTCCACACCTGAGTGAGCTTGCTGGTTCCACACCTGCCCAAAAGCACTGTAGCAAGCAGTGAACATGCCTCAAGCTCAATTTAACCCGACTATACAAATCAGTTGTGAAAACATCCTTTGAGTTTATAATTCTCAAACCAAACCCTGTTGAGTTCAATTGATTTAATAAACAGGTGTGGCAGGTCAGATTCTGTGCTGCTGTTTTATCGCTCCATATTCGCACAAGACCGAATTTTCCTTTCAAAACTCTAACTAACAAGCGAGTATGAGTGAGTTTCCTTGTGTCTTGCCCACATCAGACCACCCACTTCCAAGTCCAATCAGAAATTCCAGAGGGAAGAACGCTTTCTGGAATTGCATGACCATTTGAGATACCTGGCCAAAGTCTCTGCCGCAGCTCACAGCCCAACCCCATCAAGGGATGGTACATACTAATTTTTGACATTACCTTGTAAGATTCAGTAACCTAGATTCTGTGAAATAACATATGACTGCCCACACAACCAGAACAGAATAGTCTTTAACTCTCTGACACCATGATGCAGAGGTTCCGAACACAATCGACTAATCAATGGTCGCTCTGTTGCCTCGTGACTTTAGAGTTGGTTCTGTTGTCATAGAATTTGAAAACAGAAGAGAAGTTCATTCTGGTCTGTAATACCATGGCTGCTTTCAAATATACCAGGACTAGAGGATTGTCGTAGGACCCAATCATTTTGAGCTAGATAGCCATCATTAAAGCAGCACTTGGCAGCTTTAACAGCATTGTGAAATGCTGCCGAATCAATGGTTACCACACACAGACACACAAGTGTTCTTTTGTCATTTGAATGCCTCCTTAAAAAAAGAGCTGTGACAGTGATTTTGCATGTTTCATGTAATATCTATAAAATGTACAATTGTCATGTCTCTGCTATATGTTTCCCAAAGCAAGCAGTCATATCTTAGAATTCCCACATTATTTTTCCTAACCAATTAACCAGCCACTGGTTTCAATTCATTATACTATGATATGAAAATGAACTTTCAGAGTGTTTCTGTTTTGATGACTTGAAATTGGGTGGAGCGAAATGGTCCCCATGCCGTAAAGTAGTCCCCAGGGAAACATTTGCTTTACACACTAAATTATCAGTTCCATGGTTTATGAACGATGATGAATTTGGTAGTTGCAGCAGCAGAACATTATAAGGTGGTTGTTTCAACCAAAAATTCAATTTTAAAAATGTATGGATTTTGATTATATGTTGTGACATGTTCAGTACACAAGCATCATTTGCAAAATGATTTGTTGCAATGTAAAATGTTGGGTAATTGTAGTAAATAGGCAAAATATCCAAAATCATTCTTATGGTCCTTTATCCATCTCTCTAAAACATACTCACCTTTTGTGCAGGCACACAGGCGGTCCGTCCCAGAGCAATAGGTGACCGAGACAAAGGGATCTGTCTCCTCTGCTGAACCCTCCCTCTTGGGTGGCTCCACCTTGGCCAGGACTTCCAAGGTGGACAGGTCCAGGATCATAATGTACCCAGCCTGGGTAGTCACCACTAAGTGGCCCAAGCCGGACACCTCCAGCCGTTTGGCCTCTTTGGGGCTTGAAGTGGTGGTGGAAGGAGTAATGACAGTGGTGCTGGTGCCGGTTGTGGCTGCTCCACACACAGTCCCCGTTCCAGACCCAGCACATCCTGCAGAGCTCGTCCCAAAGCCAGATAAGCCATTTTTTGGACCAGGAGGGAGAGCATCCTCAGGGGCTTCCTCACTGTCATCCTCCCTGCCATCCAGCACATCTGGAGGAAGTAATATGAGTGAGGTGATGGCATCACGAGGGTCCCGGATGTGCTGCACCTTGACAGGTTCCTCGTCCAAGGTAACAATGCGGGTGGAGTAGTTAAGTTTGTAGATTGCAAGATAACCTCCTCCACTCCCACTACCCAGGGATCGCTGCTGCTGCTGTTGGTCACCTGGAGGCAGGATGAGGGGTGTCTGGGGGGGTGAGCCCCCAGGATGATGGGCTTCCACCCCATTAGGTATTGGGTGGAGGGGGTCACCTTTGCGCTGACTGCAGAGGGCAGAATGCAGGCGGTTAAGGTTGTTGAGAGCCTCTACTTGGTTTATAGCGCTGAGAGATTCAACGCCACATGGTTGTAGCCCCACCAAAAGATGCACACCATCCCAGCAGGGCGTGATAGAGTCCACATAAAGATTCTCCTCTTCCAGGTGTTTGGGCAGTCTCAAGCACTGTACCAGGGCTCCAGGTCGAGGCGGACTGGAGACAGTGGCAGCAGCCAGTGTGCTCCATTTGTCCACATGGCCATCCAGCCCTGCCAGGTTAGCCGCTGCATCAGCAAACTGCTGAATATAGGTGATGGGTGGGTCCTGAAGGAGCAGCTGCTCGTGTGTATCAAATTCCATCTCTATGATTTGTGGCACAGTGAAGCCCTCCTCGTGGAGCCCCTTGCTCATTAGGTTGTTCATTTGAGTAAACACCTTCCCTGATGACTTGTCATCCACCTCCTTGATGCTGTACAGCAGCAGCACGGGGATAGTCCTGCGCACAGCCAGCATGGAGGAAGGGCTCGGAGGTAGGGGCCCTACTAAGTTGGAGAAGCCCAGCTCCTGGGCTGCTGTTGTTGGGTTGCAGGTCTCTATCTCCATGGGTCCCTGGTCCTGTAGGGGCCCGGTATGGAAGGGCTCAGGGCCCTGAGTCCTACAGGGACTATCCATCGTCCTGCGTCCCAGTGCTGCGCTTGTCGGTGGGGGTCCAGCCAGGGGTGAACTGGCTGCTGAGCGGTAGCTGAGCAAGCCTCCAGCCAACAGACAGGGAAAGGGAATGTTGTGGTGGTCAGGGACCTTGTCCTTGGCCTTGTCCTGGCCATGGGCCTTGGCTTGGGCCAATGAAGGGTTGGCCCCCAGCTCCTCCAGGTCCTTGACAGTGTCCTCAAGCACACTGGCCACCACTTCCCACTGGAGCTTCTCTGGCTGCTGCAGCACACTGAGAGCTGTCACCCCGAGGCTCACCTCCATGCTTTCCCGCTGGGACGGCTGACCTAAAACATTTTTTTTTTAAAAAGAGAAAAACAAAGGTTAAAGGTTACAATTTTCACGAGATTTGGTGAAGTATTAACAAGCACTGTTGATGAAATCAACAGTGCTCAATAACAGATATTGTTACTGTTATCATATGGACAGCAGCCCTGTGTGTCCATTTCAGGATCCAACCCATATTTCAAGAGGTGTGTATCAGGTTTAGAAAGCATGTGGAAAGAACAAATGATGGGTGGCATGGATGGAACCTCCATACCTGTTACTGACTCTGATCTGGAATGCTCATCGCTGTCTGAGTCCTCTAACTGGTCATCGCTGGAAGAGAAGAAATAGACAGGATTACAGACCACCAGGGTTGTTACACTTGTTTAGGTGTCACTGTACCAAAACCATTATGGTCTCCACCACTGTGAGCATTTAGAGTTTACGCACAGTGAGTCGGTCACTGAATCACTGGACAGTGGTTTTATTGATTTTATTAAGTCTGTGTTTATGAGGCATCAATGAAAACAAGAGAAACTGATGTTTACATTTGCTGAAACAGAGAAAGATTCATTCACACTGTCCAACGCAATGCTGTGAAATCATGATATCATGGCATCATGAATTTAGTGATATAGTGACATCCTGCAATCTAAATAACTTGTGGATGAGTTGCAAAATCTGAACAGATTTGCAAACCTATATGCATCTGTGTAAAAGTGTGTGTGCATTTGTGCTCTAATGTGTGTATCACCTGTCTCCCTCAAGCTTGGGGAGATCCGAGCAGGAGGAGGATTCCTCCAGCCAGGCCAGAGTTGGTCTCCGGGACTCAGTCAGCGCCTGCTGGTTCTGCTCCCCGCCACACAGAATCAGCTGCTTCAGGATGGCAGGGTCGTACGGGTTGATCTCAAACTTCAAGTGAACCTGATCGATCACCAACAGAATTTCAGTCACTTTCATTTAGAGCCAGACTGCCACAGCTATTTGATGGCTGATACTAATATGTTTACATTGTAACTGCCAATCAACAATATTTTTGCCAATTTTTGGTTGGTCTTAATTTAACCACAAAAAGGTGCATCAAAAGCTTAGCTGCGTCAAATCAGTGTCCCAAAATACCTGATTTTTTTATACTGTATTTTTTATTTTTAAAAAATGCTATGAATAATAACGACAATTATAATAATAATATTCATAGGCAACCAGTATAGTATTTATTAACTACACAGTCAATATTTTCAGAAAAACTGGGCCATTATGTCAGTCTAAATTTATTTAGCTCAACCGGTTAATACTTTGAGGCTTTTTGCAAAACAAATTTCCAAAGTGTGTGGTAAGAAAAGGTTATGTTTAAGTAATTTGAGTCTGACCTTCATCATCTTGGAGACATCCCAGATGCAGATCTTTCCCCTCTTGGTGGCGGCAGCCAGGAAGTGGGGGCAGCTGCCAAAGCCATAGCAGGCGATCTTATCTGAACTGTCGGGGCTGCTGGGAAATTGGGCCGGGCTGGTGGCCAGAGTCACGGACAGCGGCACATTCTGAGTGTGCTCACCCTTCACAAATGGACAGTTGGGGGAATGTCGCTCATGTTCAGACCTAAGGAAGGGAGATAAAAGAGAAATGTTTTAATAAATAAATTCAGATAAATAAATTTTATCTGAAATGCCTGACAGAGCCGGACTGGGAATAAATAAATACAATAAAATACAATACAGTACGTTCCAGTACGTCATTTTATTAGGTTCCCTGATGTAGCAACTGTGTAAAAGCTCTATTTTTGTTTGTAATGCTTTTACCCCATGTGCCACGTACACCAAGGTTCATTTGCTGTTCTGCGTTGTGAGTGTCACCACAGCTACACTGTTTAAGCCTACGCCAGTGCAGGTATATATAGTTTTGTGTTGGAAAATCTGTGAACACACTGTGACAACTGACAACAGATTTCATTAGTTCGGTACTAAAGAAGCACTGATAAAATGGAAGAAATTTTGTTTATATTCTCTGGAATGAAGAGTTCACTCTCAGATACACCGGCAGTGTCCAAAACCATGTTATGGGAAGTTTCTCACCCTGAACTTTGTGACAACTTTGTTGCAGTTGGCAACATCAGAAACCAATTTTCCAACCACCTTTCATTCAAGACAGTTGAAGAACAACTAGGCTTTGGCAGCATCTGTTTTTTCATACCTTCATACCTTCTGACAGTGCAAGAGGTCATCATAAGATGTCAAAATAAAGTCATATGTGGCAATCATTGGGATTAAACCCAAAAGGGGGCAGAAGCATTTTTGTTTTTTTACTAGTTCTGTAACGTTATCCCCACCACTTGCAATCACCATCTTTCTCAGTTCAGCTTCCTGTTCCACCAGTAGAGACTGACCTCTGGTGGTGTATGCTGTGCACTACAATAAATTACCTCAACATAGCAACTCCGTATCTGTTGAAAAGAGAGAAGAGGATCTGTATTTCTGGCAGTAATGAAAGTTATATCTTCAGGATCAACACCTTCCTGTACCGTAATACCTTGAGCCGCCCAAGCCTAACAACAACTGACATCATGTCGACTTCACTGTCCGTGGAAATAAACTTGCAAAACATGGAAGAAGTACAAGACGGTCTTGCAAACCAATCACAGATCTAAAAGCTTGCATCGCTGTATATACAGTTACATTTGTGAAGACGTGCATGTAAGTTTGGATGGCAGCCTCTGTGGGTTATGCATTAGCCACAGACAACTGCGTAGCTGTGGCAGAATTCTGACGGAAAATATAACTTGACCTTTACATGCATTTTTATGAGAAGCCAGGCCTCACTTTAGCCAGTTGGTGTGAAACGTTAATCAGTTCTCCTTTGCCTCATGACCAACCTTTCCACTGAGTGTCATACTGATCCGTTCATAACTTTTTGAGATATCCTGCTAATAATCCCCCCTCCTCCCCTACTCCACTGGTGGACGTAAATATACAACTGCAGTGAGCAACATGATAAACGCTAGCCCTTCTGGCAAGCAAAAAAGGAGAAAAAAATCATATAAACACAACCAAAATAAATAAAAGGAAAGGTTTATAACTTTCACTCACCATGGCTCATCTGTAGGCTCCCAACAGACCAGACAGACGCTGCAGGTGAAACACATGGCTCTGTCATCACCTGTAGATGCAGGCTGCAAGAGAAGGAGACAGAAAAATAGTAAACCCAGATTCACATAGTGAGCGACTTCACATAGGAATCACAGCACAATATAACAAGCTACAATACCACTTGCATGAAAATCAGTGTTGCTCATGATAACACCAAAATGTATACTTCTGTTGAGAAGGCACTCTTATGATCATGAGTCACTGACATGACAGCAAAGCAAAGTTAAACTGCTGATGGGCTGATGTTTTTTTTTCTTACATGAAAACTTACATGAAAAAAGTTTATAATTTGTCATTCAAAATGCTACAGTAATGCTTTGAGTTTGAGCAAAGTGACAGCAAGGCAAGAAAATCAGTGTGCAATTTTTTTGTTGAACTATGTTTTTGCACCAAGTGTATCTTAACATAGTCAGCCATGCAGTTCAGTTATCCTTAAAGGGATGTTTCACACATTTAGAAAAACTTAAAATTATTTATCCCACTAAGTGTTAGCCTCCTGCCATTGAGTCCACCATGTGGAAGGGACGCGAAAGCTCCCCTGCAGTGCTGCTGCTAGGTTACTAACTCATACAAGTATGAGGAGTCACATCATGCTAGCTCTTAAGATGCTGCACTGACCATGCACATTTGCACATTGCCCACATCTATGCACATTGTATACATCGATGCACACTGTTTTTTTGTTTTTTTATCATCTATTTATCAGCTATTTATCATCTGTTTATACTGTAAATTTGCACATTGCCCACATCTATGCACATTGTATACATCGTTTTTTGCACATTGTTTTTTGCACATTGGGTACTTAGATCTTTAGATCTCGAGTGTCATCTTTATTCTTTATTTTTTATTTACTTAATCTTGTACTCTGTGGATACTGCTGAAAACTGTGAATTTCCTTCGGGATGAACAAAGTATCTATCTATCTATCTATCTATCTGACAACCGGTATCTTTCAGAAATGATTTTAAAAGTCTCTTTCTAGTTAGTAGTTAGTTTGTTAAATAACTTAATTAATGGATTAAGGCAGGTTTGTTTAAGAATATTAGCCAGCAGTCCAGCTCAGTGGCAGGAGGCTAACAGTTAGCATTTGGAGCATCCAGCCAGTATCCAGCACTCAGTAACAATGAGAGGAAGAGAGCACCACTACTGTCCTACAGAACAGCTAGAGGCCAAATAACATCAACATTTTTCAAAATGAGTGAGCCAAGTCTTTAAACTAAATGCAAATACTGTCCTTGAGTGTGTATAATAGACATCGACAAACCCAGGAGGAGTCCTCCTAGTGCATACCTGGTGGTAAAATCCTGCTTGGGCCATTGGGTCAGGCTGAGCCCACCTGTAGCCAGCATGAGGCCACGATGTGAATGTCTCCCTCCTGTTGGCCTCGCTGTACATCAATGACCTGGAAGGCAGGACCAAATTTGATGACAATTACAGATAACATGGATGTCTCCGTAAATACATACTTCACAAGCATTTTAGAGGGTTTTAGTGTACAGTGTTTTTTTTTATTCCTCAAAAGATGCAATATATCCCACCTTTTCCTATCCAATTCCAATGTTTTTTTTTTTTTGTTTTTTAACTAGCTACTTACCTATCTACTGAGCGCCCAGGGCCCACCCCCAGCTCAGGCCTGGCGCTTGACAAGAGGTAGGAGAGCCTGTCCATGATGGACGAGGCCACAGACAAGGCAGCCACGTTCTGATTGATTTTCTTCAGCTCATTGACGATGGCGCTGGCCACCAGCTTCAGCACATGGTGGGGCAGATGGAAGGTTACCGTTGCCCACTAGATGAACAAAAGACAGCACAAAACGGAAAGAGAGTATTATGGAATAAAGTCAAGGGGAGAATGCAATTTTGTTGTGTTGACGTCAAAAGATATATGATTCAGGTTACTCTGAAACACTGGAAGTGCAAGGGGAACATAAGCATGGTGGAATGTTTTAGTTAGATTGGCAACTGTCGCCAGCCAAATGCAGGTAAAGATTTGTTTATTTATATATTTGTTTATTCTTTCTTTAACCAGGAAGTCTGTAACTTTGTTAACTTCTGTTACATGGAAGACATGGTCTGGACAGCAGCAGCTAGCTGTACTTTGTTCTCAGCATTTCTATATAAGAATGAATGCAGTATTTGTGTTACATGTAAATATAACACAAATGCTGCAATGTATTGTATGAAATGTAAACTATGCTAATTTTCAAGTCTGAAAATTTTAAACAAGAAGCTGCAGAAAAGCACCATACAGTCACTTTGAATGTTTGACCCATTTGCTACAACTAGAGCACAGCGACCTTCGGGCATGTGTACCTTTCCCCTCTGTTTTTCATCCCAGGCTTACCCCTGATGCTTCCTGCTGCCACCCTGCCCTCCCCCTTAAAAATAGGCTTGAGTTCCACATGTGGAAAGGGTGAGACACAAATTTGTTTTACCATTTTGTGGGTTTAATGTAAGTAACACCCAAACCCAAATTAAGAACAGCCTGGAGCATCGAAGACACTTCACAGAGATGAAGCTAAAAAGCCAGGTTTATTTCAAGATTTCCAAATCATAACCGGATGATAAATACCAGCAAGACCTGCAATCAACTTTCACCACTATATTGCTGTCCAACTTCAACAGTGTCATTTACTACAGCATGTAAATTGTGAACGGCCCACCCCACTCCCACGAGACAAACAAATACACACACGTGGCTGCCACAAACACACACCCTCCCCCTTTCCCATATAATGATTCACAAATAATAGTGATTTTTAAAGTTGATACAAATTGATTTTCTCTATTGATCATTAACAGTCAGTAAAAACTTAAATGACTTCACAGTCATGCATTGTGATGCAATGGGACTTTACCTTGCTCACACACAAACAGCTCAAGAGAACTGGCTAAGTAATATGTGAACAAGCTTCTTTAACTTTAAGCACTGCTACTGGGGCAGAGTGAGCCTGGATTGAATGTTGTCGGAAGTTCAAGTGGGGCATTAGCTTCAACTTCTCAAACCCCCCCAAATTAAAACAACTGTTTTTTTCTCCAGTGGAGAGCATACTGATTCTACACCTCTCTTGGGTCATGTCTCATTTTCAGTTTCAGTTTTGTTTATGACAATGTCAAATTAAAACTTCCAAATACAGTTCTAACTGATCAACTCTCCAGCTGTCAAAACTCTTCTCTGAACTCTCAGCGTCAACCACTGTATCTGCCCTGATTGCATTTGCTGGTGGTGATCCCACTGCTGTCCTGCTATTTGTTGCCAAACAGTCCCACCATGCATTTCACACACCATGTGATGAGCCAAGACAGCGGTGCAGTGGAAAGCACTTACAGTCGTCACAGTTACAGCGATCAACAGCTTATATGGATCAAAAAACTTAGGACAAAATCATTCATATACAAGCTCTGTTTAAATAATCTCCTTATCATAATCAAGTAGTACACTGACAGTGTTCATTTGGGGTTTTTTCATACATGAAAATATATGAAATATGATGACTATAAAGCGGATCCACTGTATTTTGCAAAACAGCCCATTGTCTCAGATATGCGAAAAACTGCAATAACAGAAAAGCTATGCAACGTCAATAAAAATAACATACCCTAGATTCATGCTGAAGTCATTATGAATCGTTTGATACCTGTATGAGGCAGGTCGGGTGAAGGGTGTGCCCCGTTAATGCATTCAGAAAAATATACAGTGTGCCAGTCTTTAGACTCCGCAATAAGATAACCATTTTTGTCAATGCATCACTGACTTCTGATTTTTTTGTTTGTTTGTTTAGGTCTTGGTCAGATGATTTTAACATTGCTACAAACAGCATATGCTGCTTACCTGAATATCAAATGCAAAACCCAATCATTATGTGATCATTATGTGATTATTATGTGAATCATTATGTGATTATGTAAATGTGATTAATTTGCTGTGATAATGTTATTCCACACAGAGTGAACAAGTATGGACCTATGACAGCTTGAAATTTGTATGTTAGCCTTCTAACAATAATCTCACTGCGCCACAGAGCCGGCATCAGTGCTTCTATGTGCTTATACTGGGTTCACCTTGTCTTGCTGAAATGAAGTCACTTAAGCTGGAAAAGGGGAAAACTGGCCGAAAAGTTCAGCTGTAGCAAATTTCTCTTGATCAACAAGTTAACGATCCACTGCCATTGCCAAGCCTCCCTGGTCGCTCAAATCAATAGGACATCAATGGATTTCTGTTGCTACACTGAAGGTCATAACACTACACTCATCTCTGGATTGTTTTTACTATTTCTAAGTTAAATGTAAGAGTGGATGGTGGTTACTGGGACAGGAGGTCTGGTTGTTCCCTTGCCCATCTGTGGCCATTACTATGCTGATGACAGCTCTATGCTTTTACTCAAACGTTTTCAGTCAAAAACTTAGGAGCACAGAGAAATGACATGTTTGTGTGTTTATGTTTGTGGATGCAGCTGTGTAACCTAAGTGAATAATAATATGTATGTATTCATTTATAATGTTAATTATTTTACTCATTAATATCAATATGCTTCCACATTTGTAAACCTCATCTGCCTCCTGACAGCAGTCTGAAGTCTTGTGATAGGTAGACAGGGGTCTACTGTTGAAGCATCTCTGCAACATAAATGGGCTGAAAACTGAATCTCTACCAAAAAGTGACTGGCCCCAAAGCCTTGTGGCCAGAACACTGTAATTTATTAAAGCTTTTATACTGTATATTCTATTTTTATCCATTTTTGAGGGCACAGAAAGCTCTTACAGATACTGTCCTGAACAATATTTTAGGACTCACACACCTTATATCAGCTTTATTTGACTGAAAACAAGCTAATTCTTTTTTGAGCTCTCATCAAAGAAACGGTAATGGAAATAAAGTTTTCATACAACTAACCAGCAGGGTCACAGATCAGATCAGTCAAAAAAACTTTGACTTACAAATGTATCAAAACTACCTGACTTGTTTTTTCTACTGGCATAATCTGTTGTTAATTGTTTATGTGCTTAAGATGTTAATTTGGAACCAGTTTTGTTATGCTACTGAAGTGAATGGAGAGACACAACCACAGTATTGTGGACTGAAAGCCTAGGGGAGCAGAGCACAACTTGTCAGGATATTTCACCATCATGTAGACTCAAATAATGCCCAGTTAACTATGCAACACAACACTCTCAAAGTTCAGATCACCACTGTTTTTTCTCCCAGGCAAAATGCAGAATAGCACAGAAAAACTTGATTCACTGGCCAAGTTGGTTTCCAAAACCTCCCGACATTAGGTCATCTCTGAAAAGGTTATCTGACTCACCTTGGCCACTTTGTGATTGGCTGCTGTCTCATGTGAGGTATTCTTCAGGCCCTCTTTGAGCTGGGTGATGAACAGGTCGTAGCCTTCTGTGTTGGACACATCAATCTTCTCCTGACAGGCCGATAGCATTTGCTGGGCCTGGAGGGAGACAGACAAACACACACACACACATACGCTCTAATTACAACCAAGAAATGGTCTTATGCAATCTGGCTATCAAGACTTGCTGCCCATTACTGTGTACCGTGCCCTTTGTTGTGGAATCTAAAAATAATAACTGCTTTGGCTAACTGAGTCATTTGTTTGAATTAGTCAAGTCACACTTCGCAGATAGAGTCAGAACAGCAGACTTTAGAGTTAACTTGGGAAGCCAGAAACCACAAATCCCACAAAACAGAATTTGTTTAGAAATAAGCTATCTGAAGTAGCAGTGAAATGCAGAATCAATAACAGAACTCTATCAAATGTGAAAATGTAAGATTCAGGAGAAATTACTTTTAAGGATCTAGATACGAATGTGACCTTGACCAAAGGCCATGGTACAAAGTTCTGCCTTGAGGATGAAACCACTGACAGCCACAATTAGTTTTCTGTGTATACACTTTTTGATAGCAAAACATCTAACACATGAAAAGTAAACTGAGAAAAAAGAGCATTTTATGGGTCACTAACACCTTGGCTACATTGAACACGTAACGGATGCGGATCATTCACAGAGCAGATGTACCACAAAATGTATCTTTTTACTGGCTACACCTGTAGCACACATGCAGCACAGTGGTGTGTGAAAAGCCATAGGCAAAACAATTTTCATCAAGTTTGATACAGTAACATCTACAGCCTACAGCAAGCTATGTAAGGGATAAAGTTACTAAGTGACCACCAGCTGGTACTGGTAAAACAAATGCTGACAGGGCGATCAAAACAAATGCTGACAGGGTAATCAAAGCAGTCATTTCCTCTATCCTGGTAGTTTAACATATAAAATATAGACACTTTATGACCCATTTCTGTGTAAAAGGGCATGTACACCTCACACAACAAAATTTGGACAGAAGATTGGTCTATTTTTGAATTTCTAGCGCGGATCTCTGCAATACATACGCACCACTTACACGCCGCTCTCAAACCAGGTATAGCCACTTCCATTGATAATAGTGGAAGTGTTGCAGCCCGTGCCACCAACAGTCCATGCACATTACATGTTCAACATAGCCAGGGCATAAGAGATGACCACAAGAAGAGCCAAGTAAAACAAAACAGCATAAGAGTTTAGGTCAGTTCACAACTGGAGAGTTTGCTGCAGTGTGATTATATTTCACGGTTTGTGTCTTTTGAGTTTTTGTGCATAGTAATATTACTCTTTACATTACTTTAATATATTACTTTCACTAATGGCACATTACACTGACCAGTCCACCAAGTCCTTAAAAAAAAACTTCCACTTCCATCTCTATCTCACAAACAGACAATTTGAATCACCCGTCTGTCAACCATTTTCTGTTCTAAGTAATTCCAAGAATAACTCTCATAATAACACTACTCCAATTTGAACAGGAACTCACTACACTACTCAGATAATTAATATTTCATAAAGGGTTATGTAACTTGTTACCCCCAATCAGTGTTTCCAACACATATGTTATACCTGCGCGGGACACGTATGTTAACAGCCACCCATGTATAATTTGGCCCATTCAGGGTTTCCCATCAATGTATTGAACTGTGCCGCTCCGCCTCACCATCATGTAACCAGCACTTTGGTTTGCCACGACACAGACACACACAGTCTTAAACATGTAATTAATGGAATTGGACATTAAAATTTGATACCGTTTTGGTACCTTAAATGCCTCACTACTATGTATGAACTTGGATTGTGTGTTACCTTTTGGATGTGTAGAGGAGCACAGGACATTAATTTACATTAGAAATAAGAGATACCAGAAACAAGCTAATGTATTCTTTAAGAAAATTAAACATACAATTGTCACGCCCAGGAGACACCTGACTGGATGCGCCTTAACTTATTGGTACTGGCCGACGCCTGCTGCTACCTGAGCCCGGCACAGGTGAAATGAAACAAATTGAGCCATTACCATCCACTACTATTACATAGTTACTGATGGATTATATCAATGCAAATGGCAATAAAATGATGCATGGTCAAACAATGACAGGGCTGGTTTCCATAAAGATTTTTTTTTCTTCAAGAAGTCAGATATATAAGATGCAATTAGTGACTGTTTGCCAAAGTTGTAGTTGTCAGATTTGGATTTGCATTAATAGTCCATTGATGAGACCTTTTGATAACATGGCTGTTTATAAGGCTTGTTTAAAAGGTTCAACTCCTGAGAGTTATGCAGTTTTACATTTCTCAGATAGCCTATGGATAGCCCAAGAGTCCAGAGTTACCAACACATGAGATCAGAGTCAACTGTACAATTTGAAGTTTCACTTTTGTTTTCAAAGCTGAGAGCCCAGTAGCCTCTGTTGTGACAAAGTGACGCACACCTCCAAGCAGCAATAGAGACTGATTATATGTCTAAACATTAACTAGCTATTTGTTGTTTGGTGGCTATGTTGAGACACCACAGATGAATCTCCACAGTTTAATATGCGGACAACTCTGAAGACCATTAAATCAGTGAAAAGGTTATCACTGGCAACAGATTCAGCTTATCACTGACTGCCGATATAGTAACCATATCACCCAAACCTAATTCTTTGTTTTTGTTTGAAGCTAAAAATCAAATTAAAGAAAATTTCAACTCAAATAATTAGTGTCTGAATGGATGATGCTAACAGAAAGACAGCCATGATCAATAATATCAATAACATTAAGACCAATTCTACTCTTTACTTACGGTTTAACAAGATTAGAAATCAATGAGCAACTATTTAAAAAAACTGAAAAGACAAGCCCATTATTGGGTTTTGCCTACAAAAGTTTAAACAGGTGCATTTCTGCAGCTCCACAACTGAAGACAAATTACACTTTTGCCTCCACTGCCATATTGAGTCCACACAGGGTTAATTTTTCACAGCCAACTCAGATATGTTAGCTGTGGCTGAAGATTCAAGGACTGCCTATATCCATATCGATGCTCTTTCATTTCATCAACAGCAATTCCATCAGCCAAGTGCAAAATCAAAGAGAAACTGAAAAAAAGCACAAGTTCCAAGCTAACTTTTTGCAACTGTCCTAGAAACATCGTGATGTGTGATTTCAATCGCCCAAAAGACAAAGAACTGCCCAAATTGAAAATCTAGTTTCGATACACTGTTACCTATACCTGTAATTGTTTTACTGCTCTTCTGAAGAATCAATGAACAACTATTTCAAAAAATTGAAAAGACAAGCCAATTATTAGGTTTTGTCTACAAAAGTCTAAACAGGTGTATTTAGCATTGTATTTAAAATTTTACACAAAAATGATGATCCAACTGGCACCTCAAGGTTTATTTATTAGATTGGCTTGGTTGTAAATTTGTGTGTGACACAATGAACCTGTCAGAGTCAGCTGATGGAGTGATCTGTCTTTCACACTTGGCATCAACATACATCTCAAATGCATCTCCAGTCACCATTTGAGATTGGATTTGTGATCAACATCAGACTCTCCAGAACTAACTTCTTTCCTTTCTTTTTGTATTTTGATCCCTCTGTAACATTACCCTACTCCAATTCCTTCTGATCCCTTCTTCCGTCCCTTCTATATTCCATGCTGTCACTACCTTCCCTAGATTCACAGGCCCTGCTTCCACCTGGCATTAACATGCGTCCTGGGTGATCGGATCACAAGTGGACAACACTAAGTACAGGTGTAAACAGCACCCAATGTGTCCTCAATGCGTCTTGAGATCCAATCGCTCAGGCCACATTCGGAGGTGGCCTGGCCTTTTGTCCACATTGCATTACAAGTGTGAACAGACATGTGTCCCAGGACACATTAAAGGGTAGCCGTCCTCTGTCTTAAGCTCTCGTCCAGCCCAACACCCCTGAAACTAGCCAGACCAGCACTTTTCCAATAGGAAAAAAATATCCTTTCTGATTCTATCCAGCTGTGATTGTCAGAGTTCCCATCCACCTGCATATTCAAACATTCAAGTTCAATGTCAAGTTCACATGAATTTAGGCTATCCACAGCAGTGGAGAACCCAGTCCTTTAAAACCTGCTGTAATAATTAAATAATCTGAGCCTGAATGTGATCAGGTCAAGCCTGTAATAAATTACAGATGTGAAATGCGTCTTCAGTAATTAACAGCACATTAAAATTAAGATGGAGTGAGCATGAGTGTCTCTTTTCGTTAAATGTCTCCTGTCTGTTAAATATCATTTTATTTTTACTTTAATACATTTTTTTTTTTTTTGCGTAGAAAGAGTAGCAAAGTAAGAATTTCAACCATGTAACCATCTGTTTTACTGTGCATATGACAATAAAACTCTCTCTCTCTCTCCCTATACCCCCCCAAAAAAACTTAAGCATTTGGACTTTGCAAATGGAAATTATATGCATTTATTTGCATATAGAGCAGGAAAGTGAGATCCAATCACAAGCGGGCAGTCAACTTGCATGAGGAGACACATTCTAATACCAGGTGTGAATGGACAGACTGAGAGCTGTCCACCTGTGATCGGATCGCCCAAGATGCATGTTAATGCCAGGTAGAAAAAGGGCCCCAATGTAGCCCAGGTAAAATAAGGCAAATGTTTTACAATAGCATAATGAATGAAATGATGAATGAATAGTGGAATCTGGTCGTCATCATCTGATGATGTGACTGGATGCTGCATGTGTCAAAGAAGTACTTCCTGATGCCTGCAACTGTTTAATCTGACTGAGGAGCAGCATTCACATTCTACGCCAACTGATTTTGTGGGCACACTGTTTGTTCTTCATCATGCTGAATGATGTCACCAAGGAAGTGGACCAAGCCTTGTGCGCTCTTCAGAGGAATTTTCAGGATGGAGAGTTACGTCCCCAACCCAACTACTTAAAGTTTCAAGTCACAATATTACTGCCATACAATCAACTTTTCTATTTAACAGTGCGCTACTGAGTTGATTTGTTTACATTGAGTCCTTTGGACTCAATGTAAACAAATCAGGATTTTGGTGAGCAAATACTGAATTATTTTATTTAAGAGAAAAATGTAAAGTCTACACTGTGCAAGGCAATGAAGTAATGACTCACGCTCCTGTGTCTTTAAACAGGTAGGTTTTTTTGTTTTGTTTGTTTTTTGGTTTTTTTTAAATTGTAGTTTAAAATCCCACTTGCATGTGAATTTTGTTTTCTCTTTGGTATCATTATTTTCTTAAGAGCATACATCTGCTATTAATTCTGACTTATATCAAATATATAAACTGATTTCAAAAAACAGAATTAATGCGTTTGGGTCCAACCAGATTGCCATCTTCGACTACAGAGCTGTGTGAAAGGTAAACAGAAAGCACATTTTGTTTTACTGATTTTTATTATTTTCCCTGACATTTGTTATAGACCAATTCATCATTTCCCCCATCTCTGGCCATTCACATAGCAACCACTGTTTTTGGGATTGCCCAACAAAGATACCACCAGGTCACTGCAAAAACAATTCTTAATTCAAATTTGAATTTCAAGCAAAAACGCCACTCCATCAAGCACTCTGTCCTTACACAAAGCCATTAGTCAGTCTTCCAATGTTGTGAGGGGACACATCAAAACACACTGGTGCCTATAATGCAAATGCTGTGTGGCTCAATGTGCCCCTGGCCTTCTCAAAAGCTGGTTTGAGTGATCAGGGCCCAGGGCAAAATACACACAGCGTCAAATAACTTAAGAGCACTGCGATGATGACAAAAGTGGCCTGTCTGTGTGAGTTACCTCCTTCTGCTTGTGTCCATCTCTGAAAAACTAAAGCATATGCAGTGGCCTCTTACCTCTGTGACGGGCAGCTCCAGCTGAACCATATCCTCAGGCTTGGCCACGGGAGGTTGGAGGGCTGTGTCCAGGAGCAGGATGCCGTTTAGGTCCTTCCTGCATCCCACCACGTAATCATCCACAAAAAGCACCTTGTCCACTGCAGGGAAGTACTGACACCTGACACGACACCCAGGTTTAGCTAGAACAGGCACAGAGGACAACACACAATGTCAATGGAGCAGAGAGGATAGAGACAGCGCCCAAAACTCCCACCTGCCGAGCATCAAATATCTGGAAATGTGTCACCCGCCACACTAGCTAGTAATGTTTTAGACAATAACATTTGAAAACTCTAGTCATATAAGTCTACAGTCCTTGTTTTAGCCTCCTCTCAAAAATGTTCCCAGCAAACCACCACACACCCTCTGTGAGCCAGTCAAATCAAAGCAGATCAATGGCTTTCTACACAACAACCTGCTTGTTAAGCTGGCTCCACACTTCTGATTCTCTGCTGTCTGGATAGTTAACTAGCCCAGGGGTTTCAAACCTTTTCATGTTCTGGCCCCCCACGTTGACTCTCAATAAGCCCCGGACCCCCACATGAAGTCATTTTGCCCTCAGGATTCTACTATGAACACATATTTTGGTTTGTGTTAACTATGGGATTGTCTAGGTGTTGTACTTGCCAAATAGATACGAAAGCAAAGGTGAGATTAAAAGATAATGTTAAAATAACCACTCGTACATATTTTTGTGTTGTAGCGATGTCTAGTCAATTAATCCTCTGAAACCTGAGCAAATGTACTTTTCTTTCAAAAACATGTGTGAAACAGCAGCGAGCAAATTGGCAAGAAATTACCCAAAAATCAGCAAGATATTGGTCCAGGAAAAAGTTACAAGAAAATGACTAAGTAAAAACTACACAAAGAAGTATAGGAAAATTATTTTAATTATTATTTTAAATTACTTATTATTATTATTATTATTATTATTTTAAATGAAATAGAAAGAAAATTACCATATTAAAATGAATATTTAAAAAGGTCAGATCAGTGACACTTGTGGTTAAATTCTTGTGAAAAAGGCCTTTCACTCATATAATCTATTCCTCAATTTGCTGAGGACCTCCTGGAAACAGGAGCCCACTTTGAAAACCCCTGAACTAGCCTAACATTACGGCAGGGGAAAACTTTCAATTCAGCATAAGACTGTGGTTCTTTTTCTTACAACAGTTATTAATTCCCTGATCTCTAAAATCTTTTTAATTTACATTTTTGTCACTTCACTGACACAGTCATGTCACATTTTTATGAAAAAGTAAAAGTTGGGAATTCTGCAATCACTGAGTAAATCCAACAGGGGTGCTCATAGATTGTATTGAAAATATAATAAAGCCAATGGCACGTAGTACTTATGTTCATAATTTCCTCTTACAGTCCAGTCAAACAGGCTGTTTCATTTGCACACATCTGAGATTCCAGCAATTTTTTTAGATTGTATTTCTGAAGAAGTAAAATACTTAAGAAGCCACTTCAGTAAGTCACACAATTTCTTTTCACCGTAGGCTTAACACTCCAGGTTGCTCTAGCTGCACTTCTGTGAAGGAGAGTTGTTGGATTGTTTTGACTGATTCCACAAAACATAGAGTATGGTACTTGTTTTGTTAATCTGTACAAGTAAAAAGAATGGAAACTGACTTAATGGATTTCAGTAATTTTTTGTATTGCGGCTGGTGTTTTTGAGATTTTGGCCTTTGTGACTGTAACCAAACAACAATCATACGTTGCAGCTAATAATTGAATTCACTAGTGATTCCCATCCCTACCTTGACATTGAGCACTTGTACTACTGACATAATGACAAACTCAATGAAATTATATAAGTGACTGAACAAAATTTTCATTTGAACTGTGAATCAGTGTGTCGCTCTATTGAATGTATTATGCAGTACAGCAGTGAAAACACGCATGATGACATTCTTTTGGTATACCAGCCCTTGGCAGGTGAGCCAATAAGTTTGGGCACTGGTTAGTAGACAATGAACTGGATTGAACTACAGATGAAAATGCAAACCTCATAAACTAAAGCTGCTTCCTGCTTTAGTATGTTTTGGGGCTGGGCTACATGGACAAAATCAAATATCACATAACGTTTGTGAAAACTTTGATATCAATACTGTGACCATATTATAAGGATGACTACTGGTGCTTTCACAAAACATTTACACCATCAGAGAAAATTATAATTAAAAATGTGGATATGATGATCAAGCGGATAAAAGGTAGGTACAGAGCAGTCTAAGTTACTATAATGCAGCCTTTAAAATCAGGAAAAGACAACACTTGTGCTGCATCATGATTTAAAGATATCCAAAATCCTAAACAACGTCTAGTCCTATATGATAATATTGATATATCCTTAAATCACCTGGTCATGTTTTCCCTGTTAACACCTTTACTTGTGTGATAGTTCAAAGCAGTGATAAACAGGAGAGACTGAGGGAGAAAGGGGGGTGACATGTGACAGACATATCGGACCAGATTCAAACCAAGGAGGTCACGTTTACATGGCATGAGCATTAGACCACTGAGCCACCAAGACAGTGTTTGTTGCTTTAAAGACAGACTGTGCACTTTCAAATGGGAGGGCACATCATTTCGTTTACCAATGTTAGGGATGAGGCTGAGGAAGGAGAAAACCCTCAGGTTCATGCCAAGACTGATAACCCAGAGGATTAATGGAACGTTTTTAAATGCATGTTTTGAATTGAGTGTTTTAATATCAAATGTTCGCACAAACATGAACAGTGCAGTGAAATGCTCTTATATTTTGGGTTATGATTGGGTAATAGAGTTGTCCTGGCATTGTGAGGCATTTCTAAGCACTATTCTTTTGAGAATTGAGAGGTATTTGTCTTTCCGTACCACATCATAACAAGGTGAGATGCCCTCAGTGCATAGTCTGCCTTGAACAATCATCCAAAAATTAGCACAGCATTTTGTACACTGTAAATCAGCTGTATATTAGTTGAACTTGTTGACAGCAAGCTCTATGAACAACAAATGACTGCAGGCCTGAATGGATTATTAAGGTACTTGTTTTTAAGACAGACCTCCATAGAAAGATATGCTGGTAGCCCTACTCTCCTTGACAGGCTTCAGCTTAGACTGTCATTTTTTTTTTCCAGCGATTACCAACAATCAATCCTCAAAAGGACAAAGCATAACAAACACACAGACTAACACAAACTGACAAGATTACCCACAGGCATGTATCTGAGTCACTGTATGTTTGATAATACTATTTACTGTCAACACAGTCACCATCCAACACTAGTTTATTAGATCTGCAGCTCTGGTCTGGTACACTTCTCAAAGTCACTACATTCAACACTAGTGGCAGCCTGATACATGCAAATGCATAACATTTGAGTTATAAGCATGTTGCATTTCTGTCGTTATTTAATGGAATGATGTGTACGTGAAAGCTAAAGTAAGAAAACCTGAAATCAATTGTTTGCTTAGCATGAAATAAGTAACCAAAACTTTCTTCTGTAAAATGTCAAGATGAAGACTGAAACATATGGTTACCTGTAGATTATTGTGCATGGGATGCTCCAAATCTAACACTGAGCATTTTGCTGCAATAAACAGAAATAATTTTGCAATATAATAATACTTTTACATTTGTAAAGCAGGGATGTAAAACTGAAACAAAAAAAATCTGAACCATAAAATAACTAATATAGCCAACAAGGTGCTGTGTTGCATACACATCCACTGCCATCTCACCACACACTGATGAGTTAATGAATACACTGAAAGATTTTGTAGACTGTTGTGTTTGAAAGAATATTTGTTGATTTCATATTGTTATCACGAATCTTTGAATGAAAAAAAAGTTACTTTTGCAAATAAGACAAAATACAGAGAACATGAGAAAAGGTGGTGTTTTTTCTGCCTGGTGTACAAAACAAACCGAAATCTTGACCCAAAAACTGCAATACAAGCCGAACCGTGGGTTTACTGACCCGTAACACCTCTAATGGAAAAGCAAAGACTAATGTCTTTTTTGCTTCCACGGCAGTACGGTAGCGTGGGGCGCGGAAACTGACCAACATTTTCTAAAACGTAGTAATTACCGTTGTCACTACATTGTGCACCTGATGACCACTGTTTATTTGGCATGCACTACTAGGATACAAACAAGGAGCTTGTCTTACATACACGGGTGAATATCAACAGGACAGACACATTCAGTAACACCTCAACGTCTCCAAATGACTGACATTAAATATGCATGTTAGGCTCCAGCTAGCTAACACAATCTTAGCTAAAAGCTAGCTGGTTAGCAAACAAATTCATACCGTTTACTGTAAGCAGCTAATTAGTCCATTGTAACCATGTTTACATAGTGCACTTAGTTACTTTACAGAGCCAAGGCGCGGAGTTTCACTGCAGCTCCACGGTGTTTAGTATAACAGCAGCACACTGTTGCCAAGTTGCTCGGGTATCTACCGCTATGCTAACTCGGTTAGCTTGCATGCTAATTTGTCATGATATGATTACGGCTAACAGCAGCTGACATTTGAGTTCAAGTATTGCCAGCTTGGGTTTGACTGTACACAGCGCACCTATACGGAGAGGTTTGTGTGTCTGTACAGTTTAGAGTTTCCGTTGCATTTGCAGAAGTGACAACTGTTAAGGCGGCTAAGTTAGCTAAGGTTAGCTGGCTAGATATTTGCCTGATGATCCAACAAGGCCCAAAGGCAGCAGCTAGTAACATCGCTAGCTGACGTTAGCTGAGGTTACAGCCCTGCGTGTGTCGTGTTTAGTGGCTGTTGACAATTCTGTGTTTGTTTGTCACAACTTAAACAGCTGTTACAGGAGGTTGGCAACGAGCTCCGTGACTCACCATGTAAGGCAGAAGCCTGAAGAATTGCCCCAGAAGTGCCGTCGATTACTTTGATGCTGCCCCGGCTGGTAACAGCCAGGATAGCGTTGAGGGCCGGGTGGTAGGAAAGGCTTCGCAGGCCCTCCTCGTCGCAACGCAGGCAACCGTCTCTCAGTACAATCCAGTCTGAGGAGGTGGACGAGCCGGAGCCCGGCGAGGCCGCGGCCGCCATCTTTCTTTATTTTTTCCCCCTTCCCTTCTATGTGTTTTTATAGATGTCCGAATATACAAGTAATACTGTTAAATCTACAAGACGAACTCCGATCTACCACTCCTCTGCCACTGCTGACTCTCCTTCTGCGGCTTCTTCTCCTCCGCCCGTTACCGCAGCTGTGGCTATTCACCATCAGTGCTGGGGAACTCCGGGCTAGATTCTCTGTCAGATGGACGGCAGGTAAACGAAGCTAGCGTATCTTTCCTCCAGCTCTCGCGATAGCAGCAAGTACAAACGAGACCAGCGTTGAGCGTGTGATCGCGCTCCTCACGGAAAAAAGCATCCTGGAGCATTAGAACACATGTATATTTTGTGTATAACTGAAGACGTTTGCATCACACAGACATATTAATGGAGTCTTTAGGTTTATTTATTAGATTAGTTCATGAAAAAAAAAAAAATCTTACATCATTAAAAGCCAAATTAGTATGCTCTGTAAGTAACTTATCCCTTTAAGAAGAGTGCATGTTATCATGTTCTAGTGTAATTCTGTAGCCCTTCATGAATGATAAATCTAATATTGATTTCATGGTAAGCTTAATGATTCTATATGGCAAATTTCAGATATATAAATGCAGAAGTACAAATACCTCCAATTTCATTGCTTTTTAATGTGAATTTATAGAATATACAAAGACTATCAAACCTATAAACACGAAAATTAATAAAACAGTCAGTCTGTACTGTGAACTCTTTAAAGAGGAATAACCAATGTGTTATAACCAATATTCTTATTCTCTAATGATTTTACATTATTGGATTATATTTTTCCCAATGATATTTTTTATTCGAATTTTAATTTTTTTTTTTTAAGTTAATACCTCTCTTTCTTTGTGCAACATTATGTTGAGGACGCATCTGTAATGTCCGTAGTTTGAAAGTATTTCCAATCAGGATTTTCTTTTAAATCTTCATGAGTGAGGGTTGAAATGTTCACTGTTCTCCATCATGTCAGTTCACTGAGCTGTTCAGTGCTTTAAGGGGGTTTCATCACAGTTACATAGTCCACCTAATTGAGACATCGTATAACTAAAATAACAGTCAAAAGTTAAAGGTAGATTTATGTTAAGTGAGGTGACCCAGTTTCTTTCTTTATTTTATTTATTTATTTATTTATTTAGAGAGGACAGTGCACATTAATTAACATTGCTGTAAATGTGCCAGTGTTAGCCAGAGCCTAGATTACAACCGCAGTCCTCCGGCATGATGTTAAAGAACCATTAAAATATACAAAAAGGGACACAGGGGTCATAATACATAAAAACAGGGACACATATCGTGACAACTGTTTCATGTCAGGCCACTCATGCAGTGCCTGTATGCTCAGTCCAGTTGTTTGAAATAAAGAAATCCCCTTCTTAGGGTTCTGTGAAAGCAAGCAGTCAGTTCAGCTTACATGCTTCTATTTGGACCAATTCACTCACAGATCACAAGTCAGTGTAAGAACACAGTCATCCAACTATTTAATTCAGTTTCCACAGTGAAAGGTGCCTGAATAATGCAGTGATGATGACAATGCATTCCCTCTGGGGAAAAAATCAGTTTATTTCTTTTAACTTTTAATGTTGGGGGAGAATTTGTTTGTAATTTTCTTGTGTTTTTTTCCTACATTTTTTTGGGTAATTTTCTGATCATTTTCTTGTAATTTATTTTTTCATACAAGTTTTTCAGTAATTTCAGTAATATTGTCATTTCAATTTAAATATATAATTATAATAATTATTAACACAGTGATATTCTAATTTGTTACAATTTCTGGTGCTAATTTACTGATCATTACCTGGTAAATTTCTTCTAATTTTTTAAGAATTTTTGGCAGATTTTCTGTCCTTTTTTGTGTTAATTGTCCTTCTTTAAAAATAAATAAACAAATAAAAATAAAATAAAATAATGTTAGTTTTGTGGCAATTTCATAGATTTTTGTGAGTTTCTGGGCAAATTTGTTGTAACTCCTAATGTGCTTATATCTGTAATTTAATTTTAAATATAATGCTTTTGAAATAAATTGTGTGAATTTGTCCAAGTCATGCTTAAGTCATGTTAAACCTCTGAACCTCTCATGTGAATTATAATTTACATCAGTGTGTCAAAATGTTGCATTTAAAATATAGGCTTGGTTGCTTGAAAAAAAAATGCACCACCAATAGCTTTGCAGGAATGAAGATAAACATCCCTGTTTGTAAACCATAACAGCATCATAATTTTGAATACATACTCTGTATTCAATATAATGACAATAAAGAGATTCATTCATTCATTCATTCCTAACACATTAACACATTTTGCACATTGCCAGTTGGTTTTGAAAGCAGCAGGGGTCATAGATTTTTTTTCTCAACCCACAGAGACGCATGTAATTCTTCAGCTGAAGTTGAAACTGTAAAACCGATCATGTTGGAGTTAGGAAGTTCTCACATGATATGTAGTGACACATCCATGTGTATTAGAGAGGCTATACATCATTCTGAGACCATTTCAGGGTTGGATGGTCCCTCACCTCAACCTTCATCATCGCTGGTGGACTTTCCATCTTCATCCCCTGCAGCTGGCAGGGAGGATTCATCAGGTTCCACCTTTACTTGATGATGTCTTATACTGTTACAAAATAATTGATGTAAGCTGGTCCTTCTACCTCTTTGGTGCTGAGTTCTTTGGACATTTCCTGGGGCCTCAAACATTGCAGAAATTTCCACCACTGTGGTGGAAACGATATTGTCCAGCAGCTGTGGGCCAAAATGGTTCAGCTTCTCCACCAGGCAGCCTGACCAGTACTGCTCTCTGACCTTCTGCTGGATGGAGAGAGCCTGGTCATCCTGGCAGATGACTTCATATGCTGTGGTGGTCACAGATGAGGAGAGCTAATCCAGAGCAGCCTGGGTGACCCCACAGCCAGTGGACTGAGCTACAGTGAGGGCATGATGGGGAGGGTCAAGGGATGGAGCGAGAAGCCCTACAGCATTTGCCCTACCGCTGCTGCCTCTTCACCAGGCTCCTGACAGCCTCCTCGGCCTGCTTCACCATCTGACACTCTCTGCACAATACACACATTCAGGATTTTTTGTCTTTCTTTTTTCCTTATGTTAATAAGCATGATCTGATCATGGTAAGACACAGGCATATTGCCCATTTGCAGCTGACTGGCTTTTTCTACATTTTGAGCTTTCATCTTCACAAATGTTGAAGTCACAGTATGTGGACTGGTGCTAATAAAAGTTAACAAATTATTATTATTATTATTATTATTATTATTATTATTATTATTATTACTGTTTAACCCCACTCAGGTCGACCACAAGTGATTGCCAGTGATCACAAAAATGTAGTGGTCAAAGCCTCTTGTACAAAAATGTGTTTTTTTGGTGACATGTGCAGGTATTAATCCTGAGGTAGTCTGCCATGGAAAATTTGATTTTTACAGGTACTGCTACAGCAATGGCTGATGGTACTTTTTTACCTGAAAGTCACCTGTAAGGCCTCACTAACCCTAACCATAACCCTAGCCCAGGAGGCAGTGTTGCCATACAGACAACACTGGGGGCAAAAAACACAGAGAGAGTATATCAAAGTTATAACTTTAAAAGACATGAACTCATTGCCCTTCAGTCTTATTATGTGCTTACCTTGAAAAGGCATCACATCTTATTCTCTTGCATACTTATTATTATGTGCTTGCCTTGAAAAGGCAACACATCTTATACTCTTCACTTCACTCTTCACTCCCTGCCATTTCATAGTGCACTTTCTGGATAAAGCCCCGTGCAGGAGCACACTGCTTAGTTGATGTCAAAGATATGAAAAAGCCTTGATGCACACATCAGCTGTCCCAAGCAGTGAGCTCTGCTCCAAAGCCTGAGCCGCCGGAGAGGAGCGCTGCTCGTTATGTCCCGGTGTCAGGATGCAGGGGTACGGCCTCGCCACCTCGGCTTGCTGGACGTGTTTCACCATGTTTGTTCCAAACTAAGACAGAAAGAAAGCAAGCAAAGAAAGACAAAGAAAAGAAATTAAAGGTTATGTTGAAAAGCAAAGAATAAGCATGATAATAGTGTTAAGTCACCAAGTTGGGGTGGAACAATATTGATAGTGAGTAAAAAAGGAAGTCAAGAGAAATACAGTAAAGAGAACAATCCTCCTTTTTAAAGCCAGTGGTATGGCAACATTGTCATATAAAGCTAAAAATGTGAATCTTGACAACAATAACAACAGTGTGCCATCTAAATAAGAGTATAAATAAAACATACATGATGGGAATAAAGGGCCAAGTTCCCCACCATGTTTATAACCCCCTGACATAAGCTTCGCATTGTCTACTGCTTACTCATTTTATAATGGCTTACCTGCACAATACACAGACATTACAAGCCATCCATCGTTACACGTTTCTGTCCAACCTTTCTCTTCACCCTGCAGTACGATACATGTGCCTTGCCTTGCTGTACCTGTGTATCCTCCCTCTGGTGATGAAATAAAATGAAAATAAATCAAATTCTTCTGTTCTCACAATGACATTAATTGGTAACATTTTACAATAAGAGTACAACAATTAACGTTAGTTAATGCCGTAATGGTTAATTAACTGTTAGTTAATGATTATTATGGCATTTACTAATGTTAATAATATCTACAATAACCCTTAAATAACATATAAATTAATACCTTAGCATGAACAGCATTAGTAAATGATTCTTAGACACATTAGTTAATGGTTAGTTAACTGTTACTTAATGTTTATTACCTGTTACTTAATGTTCATTACGGCATTAACTAACATTAATTGTTGTACTCTTACTGTAAAGTGTTACCCATTAATTTAATGAATGAAACGCGCAGGAATGTCAGGCAGCCAAGTACAGGGCAGACTGCTATAAAAGGCCCTTTCGGACAGCCTGCAACTGTCCATAAGTTTTATTGCCCTAACTCAGGGGTGTCAAACTGGTGCCATGGAGGGCCAAGAGGCTGCAGGTTTTCATTCCAACCAAAAACTCCACCAGATGATTTCACTGATCATAGTCCCTTCTCTCTGTTTGAAGGTGGGGTCATCAGTGAAATCACCTCGTGCAGGTTTTGGTTGGAATGAAAACCTGCTGCCTCTTGGCCCTCCATGGCACCAGTTTTACACCCCTGCCCTAACTGCAACAAAGACCGTTGTGAGACCCTGGAAATGACTTCCAGAAAGAACACCTGCAGTCAACACATGGAGGCGCTGGAAAAACAACTCCATGAGTTGACTTTAAAATACCAGGCCTCTGAGCAGGAGAAGGAGAGGCAGATCACCAAGGTGAAGGCCTATGAGGCACAGATAACAGCCCTCTGCCAACAGGTGGATGACCCCCTGAGGCTTGATGACGAGTGCTCCTGCCCAAAGAAAGAAAGACAATTCATCAAGAAACAGAGGAGCTCATGCTCCGGAAAAAGAAGGCCCTGAGGCTCATAGCCCAGAAGGCTGAGGAGGCACCCCAGCAAAACCTGGAGGTGCTGCAAAGCCTCCAAAAAGAGCTGACCTTGAGAAACTAGGAACTTGACAGCAAGCTCAAGGCAGAGATGGAGGAGAAAAACACCCTGGAAAAACAGAGGCAAGAGCTTCACCAAGAAATCGACAAGCTAAAAAAGGTTCTGGCAGAAACAACAAAGAGCAACAAGGAACTCAGCGTCAACCTCAAAGAAGAGACAGCCAAGCACCAGGCCCTCCAGTGGGAAATCTTTGCACTGGAGGAGAAGGTAACAGGTCTGAGAAAAACGGTACAGAGGGAAGGAAGGGAGAAAGAAGAGCAGAAAGAGACTGGGGACTTCACTGACATGCTCAAAAAAAAAAAAAAAAAAAAAAAAAAAGAGTGATGAGATAAGCTCCAGGAACTTGACAACAAGCTCAAGGCAGAGATGGAGGAGGAACAAGTGCTCCACCAAGAAATGGAGAGGATAAGAAAGATTCTGGCAGGGACAACCCAGAGCAACAAGAAGCTCAGCGTCAAACTCAGATTGGAGAAGGAAGAAAAAGCAGCCCTGCAAAAAAAGATGGAAGAGCTCACTGAGACTCTCCAAAAAGAGAGGGACATAAGCAAGAAAGAGCAGGTTGTGATGCGCATGGCATTGGAGAAGGAGGTGGCATATTGTAAAGAGATAGAGTACCAGAAAAAACTCGTTAAAGAAAAGGATTTGAGAATTGAGGAGCTGACCTCAAAGCTCAACACCGAGACAGCTGAGAAGGAGGCCCTTGGCCATGTGAAGGCAGCCCTCTGCAAACAAATAGATGATCAAGCCAACAGGCTGAAGACATCTGAAATGGAGAGGGAAGCTCTCAGGCAACAGGTGGATGAGCTCCAGGAAACTGACAACAAGCTCAAAGCTCAAAAAGACTCTGACAAGAGCCAACTGAGAGCAACAAGGAGCTCAATGTTCAATTCGAAGCAGAGACGAAGCACAAGCAGGCCCTAGAAGAGGAAAATGAAATGCTGCATGAGAAGATAGGGGACCTGAAATTGCTACAGGAATTGATGATAGAGAGAAACATGGAGCTCAGCGCCTACTTAAATTAGAGATGGATGAGAAGGCAGCACTGCAGAGAGACATGCTCTAAAGAGAGACTGCCATGAGCACGGAGGAGCAGGCTGTGATGCCCACAATACTGGAGCTCATACTCGATGAGGACAACAGTAAACAGGAAGAGGTGTCAGACTCTGGAGAAGAGCATGATGAAGATGGAGAAGATTTCCAGAAAAAGTCAAAGAAACCAACCTTCTTCAGAAGATGCATCAAGGCCTTGACTCCACGAAAGAAGAAAAAATCAGAAGAAAAAAAGAAAAAATTCTCCATTTTTCACACGTTGCTTCAAAGCTTGACTCTACAATAGAAAAAAAAAACTCCCTTACCCCATCTCTCACTCCCTTACCCCTTCTCTCACTCCCCCTGTCTCACTTCTGGTTTTCTTCAATAAAAAATGTACCCCCAAAATAATGCACTGCCTGTTGTTATATGTCTGTGTCACTGCATTCAACACATTTCAGACAGCAGCAAAGAGTCTTGTAGAAAAAATGTCAAAGCTGTCTTAGATCCATTGTTTTTTCCAACTTTTTTTTTTTTTTCAGAGGAAATGTTTGTGTGTTTTATTAATTAAATGCTGCACTCAGCAGCAGAAATGGAATGGATTGAAAATTGGGAGTAATGCTTTACATAGTAGATAACTTTAAGATAGATCATTTTAGATAAGAACTTTTAGATAAGTTGTAGTAAAAGTAGTAAAAGTAGTAAAATACCATAAGGGATCATGTTTCATACGATGATTTAATTTTCAGTAATCACCTTACAGCCCTAAAAAATGGTGTTACTTTACTGCATGTTTTATTGTATGTTACCTGGTCTTACTATTTTATGAAAAAAAGATGTGAACTATGGAACCTCCAAATATCATAGTATAAAGATAACGGTTGCTTAAAGAATATTAATAATAATCATAATTGTCACATCACAACAACAATAATAATAATTATAACAATAACAATAAAAATGATTATAATAAAGATAATAACAATAATAATAATACCACGCCGTCCACAGGAGATTTTCTGAACATCACTGGGTCCTGAAAGGTCCCAGTAACATTGCCCAGTAGCATAAAGCCACTATTTCACAGGTGATTTGTTAACATACAATTCTTATTCTGTGCTTTTATTTTGAACATGTCATTGCCTTCCCTCTTCTCTCATCCTGGCAAAGTGAGAGCAGCTTGATGCAGCTTTTTACTCCCTGCCACCCAAACACTCAAAACCAGGATCAAGCATAGCTGACATCTCTAACACCCACAGCAGGGAGGGAACAGGCGAGGAGGCTACTGATGCTTGGATGACAGCCTAACAAATGCAGATCACTGGCTAACCACTGGACCAACTCCACGCTGCCTTAATCTGACACAGCAAGATGGGCTGAATATTCAGTCCAAATGCTGGTTCATATTTACTAGAATGCGGGGTTAATTCCATCAGTTTAAACTGGTTGAAAATTCAATCCAAGTATTGGTTCACCAGAGTGTTGGCTTAATTCTAGCTCATAAACAGGTTATTATTATTTCCATATATCCATACAGTAAAGTCTGTAAAAAAAAAAAAAAAAAAAAGTTATTTCAATAGACTACACATGCCAAGTAAACACTTAAATTATTTGGGTTACACTGGCCTATTAAAATTAATATCCAAGATTTGGTAATGCAGAACATACAGTCTATGCAATAAACAACAAACTTTAAATAATGCTGGAATAAAAAAATACATATATATACATATTTTTTAGGCCATAGCAAATTTAAAACTGCTTCAGTTCATAAACACTATCACACTTTAATCAACAACAGTAAGAGCATGATTATTCCTATAATATTAGAACAGGATTATTATAACATGCCTATAACCACTACTGTCAATAAAAATACTAAAAGCCTCCCATACAGGAGCATACTGCTCGTGGGAGTTATTTTAAAAGATAGAAATGGCCTTGAAACACATTAAAAACAGCTGATTAAAGCCACTGTCATCAGCTGCAGTTTGTAATGACAACACTCAAAGTTGGCCCCACCTACAATGGCTAGGGTCAACAGCGCGCCACTCTTCATCCTCATCCTCTCCCTCAGTGGTCGCCAGCAGGTGAAAGCCAACCACAGATTCATTCTCGAGCAAGTTTTGGCTACTTGGCGTTTTGCCAAGCTGTGTTTCCTTTTTTCTGAGGTCTGTGATATCCATTGCTTCCCAATAGATGTTGTGCCACTGGATCAGGCACAGCGCGCTATGATTGGCTGGGAGCCACACATCCACTGTCCAAAGGCTGATGCCTAGAAAAGTCCCGAACTCAGCAAAACAAGAACATCCAGGCAGAAGGAAGGGTGTCTGCAGCCACACACACTGCACCCAGTCGACATCATGATCGACTGCATCCGATACAGTCGATCATGTCCTCATTAACAGACCACAGAACTGTGCTGGCCTCTCTGGCTCAGTTCCAGAGCGGTTTAGGTCTTATTTGTCCGACAGAGACATTATTGTCTCCATTAGTGACCATAAACTGGTTCAATGCATTCATCATATCAACTTGTGGATATCCCTTAATGTCTTCCAGTTGAACAAAGACTGCAGTTTTAATTATTGGAGCAAAAGTGCAGAGAGAGATACTGTGCACTAACTTAAAATCCCTGGCACAAAACATCAAGCCTCTAGCAAAAACTCTTTGCGTGCTTCTAGACCCTGATTTGAAGTTTGAATCTCACATCAGAAATGTTACTAAAAAAACTAGAAATATTTCTAAAGTGCAACTGTTTCTCTCTCAGACAGATTCTGACAGACTTACACGTTTTTATCACAAGCAGGCTTGATTACTGCAATGCTCTATTTTCTGGTCTACCTGAGAAAGCTCTGAATAAGCTACAGATCAGTCAGAATGCAGCACCACGAGGACCACCAAGATCAGAATGACAGTACACATCTCACCTGTCCTAAGTCTCTGCACTGTTACCTGTCAGTTTTAGAAGAGATTTTAAAATACTTTCATTGCTGTTCAAATCACTAAACGGACTAGCACCTGAATACTTGTCAGACATGCTTCTAAAGTAAGCTCCCTTTAGATCATTCAGCTCTTCTGGCACTGGCCTTTTACTTGTTCCCAGGCTGTGGACAGAGAACCCGAGGAGGCAGCATTAGGTGTCTGTGGTCCTCTGAATGGCCTGCCAGATGAGCAGGCCAATCCGTAAACACCTTTAAAAGAATATAAAAAAAAAAGAAAAAAGAAATCTTAAAACATCGTTTTTAAGCCTAGCATTCTCTTAATTTATTTTATGTACTTACTTGTGTATTAATGCACTCATTTATTTACTCATTTTTATTATATGGTTGCCTTGAAAAGGCAACACATCTTATTTTCTTGCATACTTATTAAGTGCGTGCCTTGAAAAGGCAAGCAGTTTCAGTAACAAAAAAACTACCATAATTTCTGAAAACATGACTGATGGAGAAATGCTTGCCAAATATTAAAGATGATGCATGGATAGATAGATAGATAGATAGATAGATAGATAGATAGATAGATAGATAGATAGAAAAATTAGTGACAGGATAAAAGACATCACATTTAGTAGACAATGCTTTATTTCACTCAAACTGCCCCATCTATCCAGAGCCCATCTATCCAGGCTGAAATCCATAAGTTAATAAACAAGTTTGTAAAAAATAAAAGTATAAATGGCCATTATTATAGAACGCATAACAGTGCACAAAAATGCGTAACAGTATGCTTAACCCTATTTCTTGGGGTGGGGGTGGGGGTGGGGGGTGTCTATTGTCGAATTCTTTGTTTGAATTTAATATACAAAGGTATATGGCACCACATTCTTCAAAGAGAAAAAGAAACCCCAAAAATTATAACTAGCATACAACCTTTTTATGATTTAAGATAGTAGATAGCCCACTTTGATAAAATATTTACAATCATCTTAGATTACAGTAACTGCAGGATCATGGGGACTGTGTGTACTGGTGAACAAGAATAGGAATCTGCATACAGAGATTTAAACAGTAAAAGCTTATGTTTTCTTTGTTTTTTTTTTTTATTCAACAAAGACATAAGGGTCAAAATCATATACACTAATTTATCATATACCTGATACCCCCACAGTATAGGATTTGGACACAACAAAAACTGTTAAAAAATCCATTTTCCTTCGTTTCCGTCTTGAACAGATCGCCGTGTTTCTTTTCACCATACTCCAGGGTCATTATCCAACAATAGATCCACAGTTGCGATTGGTCCAGTCAGACACCAGTATATAGTGAAAGGAAGTAGATATACAAAAGAAATATGGGATATATGAGAAGAGGCTTCTTTGTTTTGAACTCATCTCCGACAAGCAATGAAGCAGCACTGTAAGCAGCCCAGAACACTCCAAAAAGCTGAAAGATGAAAACACAGAATAAATTATTACATAGATTCATGGCCAATACTACAAAAAGTTGAAGTGTTGGCAGGTCTGTGGACAAGTCTAATAATTGCAGGAGATGTTTTGATAAGATATGGGGGGTCCAGGATGTAAGAATTACTGCAGTGCTGAAACTAGCTTCTTTAAGGGTTAACAGGATCTGATTCTGTGTACTTGACCAGCAGGTCAAGTACACAGAATCACAATTCTACATATAAACTCTGTTTATATGTAGAATTACATATAAACTCTGTTTAAAGGGATACTTCACCCATTTTACAAAAACATATTATTTCACTTCTCCTCTAGCTGTTCTGTAGGACAGTAGTGGTGCTCTCTTCCTCTCATTGTTACTGAGTGCTGGATACTGGCTGGATGCTCCAAATGCTAACTGTCAGTTAGCATTGTCAATAACAACAAAAGGAAGAAAGCACCAATACTGTCCTACATAACAGCTAGGGGGAAGTGAAATAATATCACATGAAAATTAAAATTCTGTTAAATTATTGTAATTCTGTGACTCACTTTTATTAGTGTAGCAACCACGTCGAAACCCCCGATCACTAAGAGTAGAGGAGCAATTACGATGAGAGGGAGAAGGGAATATCCAATCACTCCAAGAACTTGCCCGTAAGAAACCTGGTCAACAGAAGACGGTGAGTCCATAAGTCAAAGATTTACATTATGCATTAAAAACAAGAGATGGAATTATGAGATTGTGGTTCTTCACTGACTATACAAGAGTGCACTTACCTCACCACCAAGAACACGGGCCAGCAAGAAGATTGTTAGTGATCCAAATATCCAGATGGTGATAATCCAAGACACAACCTTGAGGAACATGATGTGAGAGCAGTTAAGTGTCAACACAGTTCAGTGTGTAATAACTGACTGAATGTTTAGGATGGATCCATGGATATCATACTGGAGACAGAAAACGAGGACTTTTCAACATTTCATGACCAAGAAATCACAACGTGACACCTGTAAACTAAGCACTCCTCAAACTGATTTTTTTCTTCTGGGTGGCTGCTTAGACATGGAAATAGTAGGGGTGTAACAGAACATAGCTGATCCATACGGATCACTTCCAGCGGTTCAGCTCACATGTGAACTGTGGATCACTTTGCAAAATTTAACCATCATCGTGAAATAAGATTTTACTATCACTGTTTTTTACAAATCAAAAATCGCATGGCATCTATTTAGTCTGATGGATCAGTCAGTCTGCCACACACAGACACAATAAACACAGCCATGATACGTTCTTGAGAAGCCCGATCAAATGAGGAGCTCCCATTACTATGGTGACATCATTTGATGAAGAGGTACAAGTAATATGAGAGGTCATGGGAAATTCTGTTTTTTTGACAATAGACAATAGAGAAATCACAAAATCCACAAATAAAAGATTTAAACAAACTGCAAAAGTTAGGCCAAAGACATTTGTCATCATCATTTGACACTGACATTTGTTACATGCCAGATGGGCACAGTTTGGGTAGCCTCATTTGTCCTGAAAAAGGAAAGAAACGGAAAGAAAAGCAATATATGGCATGCCTGGCTGAGACAAGAAGTGATTCTGCCACAAGATTACATTTAAAGGCACTGGTAAATTAGCAAAACTGGCCTAGGGGTTGTAAGAGGTTTTTTGTTGTTTTTTTACAATCTGATCTGTGACTTGTTATCTGTTGCACCCCTAGGAGATACAGAAAATATCTTAAGCAGTAGGTTCAGCCAATGTTGAAGAGTTCACCTTTCCAGCTTGCTTGTTGCTGTTTACAATTTGCTGCTCAGTTTTGAAACAACACTTTCTGTGTGCCAACAAGACTAACTGCTAAGTAATACTACTAATTATTAGCACAAGTAAGGGACACCTAAGACATCTCAGTTAGGAGTGATGGAATGTTCTGCTCTTTTGCAGCTCCACTTCATGAAGTGCGTCTTTAATTTCCCCTTTTCTCCAGCAGTTATGGCAATATACTTGAAATTGTGAAGATAGATCGAACAGTGGTGTGTATTTTGTCCTGCTCACCCTGAATTGTCCATAGATGGAGATCATGGAGAAGAGCAGAACCACTGCCAGAGGGCCCCAGAAGTCTGGGTTGTCCCTTACCACCTGCCGGTTAAAACCCAGAGATGGCATGGGCATCAGCACACAGCGAATCTTGTAGTAGATGTCCTTCAGGTCGATATCCAGCTCTTCCCTGCCCAGAGAAAGAGGACGTCACATTTCAAATGTGGAGCTTTTCAATGAAATTAATGGGAAGAAGAAAGATTACAAGAGTCACTATCTACAGAAAGCCCGTACCCTGACCTTATCCTAATTTAACATTTTAATTGGATTCATATCATTCATGTATGTTATCACTGAACATGATCATGTTGTTAACACAAATATACATGGATATGCTTTTTCATTAAGAGTATTTTTAGTATTAGCAGAAGATGTACCACAGTTAGTTTCAGTGGTGAATAGTGTCCCATAGTGTAAGTGCTTCTGCACCCCAAGTAGTGTAAACACTGATTATTTGTCATTTTTGGGTGAAAAGGAAGGTATTTACCGTTAATATCAAGTACGGTCATAGCTTATAAGAATGAAGTAAGGTCAATCTATATAAAAATAAATGAGAATCAGTATATTTAAAAACCTATATTATTTGACACAGAGACACAAGTGCAATTACTGCTTGGAGCAGACAATGCTGAGAACTAACGGTTCACTCACAAAAGAGGTTTGCTCTCCTCACTGTCGTCGTCCTCGACCTCCAGCAGCCAGCCGTAGCCTCGCTGCCTCAGGAAGGTGGTGGCATAAGGGTCTTTTCCACTTTCACTCCCCATGTTCAGCTTAATGTCCGGGGCATCGATGCTGCCACTTAGTTCTGTGGAGAAGAGAGCTGTTTACCAAACACCTCCATGAAAGCATTGCACTTACTCTCTATTGGATTAAAGACATTCAAAATCTATCCCTGAGATGCATGGTAAATGACAGAGCATAAGGTATTAATGCTTAACCCTACTGTTACCTTTTGGGTCAATTTGACCCCAGTAATTTGAACCTCCAGAAATTGTTTATAATAACAACTGTTACCCAGGTCTCCGTTTCAGGGACTTTATGTGTCTTGTTGATGACCAAAACAGTTCTTTAAATAAAACATGACCTCCCCCACTCATCGCACTTAAATATCAAAGTTCTTGTGGGAATCATCACCCTATAAATGTCACAATAACCATCAGTGATTCCGGCTCTGCTGCAGGTATGGTTATGTTTGGTGAGGCCCTAAAGCAGAGGGAAGCTTTCTGAAGAATAAATGGCATGTTATGATTCCTCAGTGTCATCCAAAACAACTACAACAAATTTGTGTAAAGTGTTGCTATGTTCTTATGTTTTATACAGCTAAAGCAGCCTGCGGTCAAACAGACCCCAAAGAAACACAGATGCATACAAAATGTGTCCAGGGGTTGAGAGCATCTTGAAAGCACTAAAAGTTCATTTTAATCTACCTATCACAGCTTGTAAACAGCATATTGCACAGTAAGAAAAACATGACGTTTCAGCAAATGCCAACCTTGCAGGAGGAGTTAAAGCCTCTTTTGTTTTATCAAAGTACATAAGCCAACATAGTTAACAACTGTACGTCATGGTATCCTGACCATCATGACTTCCATCTCCATTTGTCAGACTAGTGTTTTGCTTATCAGCTATAACATAACAGTTACTAGATACAAGACCGGTGTATGGTCTTCTCTTCAGTTATACACACATCCGTAAGGCCAAGCGCAAAGCAGCTTTACACCAGTTCAATTAAATAAGTTTCAGGGCGGTTTCGTCTGTCATTCTTGCAATATTATTCGGCCGTGTCACAGTAGGAAGCAGGGTGAACCAAGTGGAAAAGTTGAAATTTGGACATTAAGCCACGCTTGGTGAATGGCGTGGTGCGCCGAATTGAGGGGTAGCTCCTCAAGATTTAGACTAGGTATTGGGTTCTATTTTATGGGACGTGCACGTTTGTCAATAAAGAAAAAACAAAAATGCGAACATTTTTAAGGAAGCTTGGTGCAACGTTCTCTTCTTGCACCGAAAAAAGGCACGTATGAGGCAAGGCTAGCTAAATGATAAACAGTGCTGCATACAAATGATTTAAATATAACAACTCCACTTAAGTGTTCCTTTTAGTGGAGTAGATACATTACAGAAAAACTTCTCTTCACAGAGTGACTGACACTGTGACAAATCGCATGAATCGCGAAAGTTAGTTATTTTGAGGCCTGCTAGCTCGAAAGCTAACTATATCTGCATTACCTTCAGCCTCTGCCGATGACACGAAAGTGAAATCTCCGTTAGTGGGAGAGAACTGCATTGTTGATGTTACTGCAACACACCCCAAGTCTTAAAAAATGACATTTAAATGAACGGCCAGTATGATCTGCCGGCAAAACGCAGAAATTACGCTGTCGTTAACGCCGTTCACTAGAGAAATAAGAACTATTCCATTTTGTTTTCGTTGCGTCTGTCACCGCTGTGGTGTTGAGTGTAAAGCAGGAAGTGCAGAGGAAGCTGGGAAAGGAGACACGTATTATGCCGCATTCAAGTCGTCTCGGAAAGGAGGCATAATCGAGAACATGCACCCAAATTCCCTAAAATAGAACTCGTTGGACCCCAATTTCCTGTTTTGTCCTACTTCAGCAAGGGATGATCTGCTATCATGTCCAGGGCAGAATGTGTTTATTTCAAATGAAACGAACAAAATAAACGCATTTTATCACATACTGTAAATTATTTGGTTATCACAGCTCTAAAAATGCCCAGGACAGTTTGCGAGTTTACATGGTTTTGTATGCTGTAGCATATGAACTTGAGTGTATCAGTCACTTAGTGGATACCCTGTGTCGCGTGTGCAACAGCTTTTAAACTTCAACTATTGCGTCTTCAATTATGCAAACGAGTCTGAAAGTGCGAACCTTTCTACAGTGCTGTTTCTCGTATGTTACATGAATGCTGCAAATCCCCAACGCGATTATCCATTATCAAGACCGGCCATCTAGTGGATGGATGATGTAACTAAATCAACAACAGACGCGTTATATTTTGTAATTATTAAAAATGCGAGATTTAGTGGATATGAGCGAAACTGTCGATGACCCATGTAATTGGTGACATTTCTCGGTCCTTGGTGAAAATGACGTTCTTGACACAGAAGAGCATGAATTTTCTTGCTAAAGAGTCACCGCCCCTTTTACTCTCTATATCCCGCCTCCTGGGTCTCGCTGGCCAATAGCAACAACTGACGTCGACGCACCACTTTTGCCGCTAAAAACAAACTCGAGGCTGCTTTCCTCCTGTGTTAAACCACGGTCCTTTTATCTAACATTATACATGAGTTAACCACAATACAGGTGAGTTTTATTTCAGCATTGAGTGAAATTTTGTTTCGTTATACTTGTCCTTTGTTACATTTGTATGTGTTTAGCTTGTCCGCGTTCCTTCGGGCTTTAATTAACGTTAATAACGTTTACATTAAAGTTACGCGACAAGAGTAACGTTAACTAGCAAACTGCTTGCCAAAGAAATGCCAGTGAACTTTTGTTACATGGGCAAAGCCGAGCTGGGTCGAATTTGCAATTTGGGACGAGCTAGTTAACCAATTTTTAAACAAGCCATGTCTACTCAAACTAAAACGCAAACTTCTGCCAATTAAGTCTTGCTTTGGTACGTTAGAACCATGGTCGAATTGCTAGCTAACGTTAGGTTCTCTGCTAATTTCGTTTTTTGATGAACTCTGTAAAGCAGTAGTTTTTAGTTTTTCCCAATCAATCCATACATCAATCCGCTGACAATGCTTGCTAGCAGCTAGGAATGACGTGTGTGTGTGTGTGTGTGTGTGTGTGTGTGTGTGTGTGTGTGTGTGTGTGTGTGTGTGTGTGTGTGTGTGTGTGATTAACGTGTGTACAACGTAAGTGTTCACGGGTACTTGTCTGGGATGGATGCCGAACTGAGGAGCAGATCCTAGTGATTTACGAAACGCTGAGTGAGATTCTATGAATGTCTATCATTGTACTTGACATTATTCAGGATCACATTTTCCTTTACAGGTCACTCTGAACTCAAGTCAAGTATCAAAATGGGAATCCCTGGATTGTTGCAGTTTATCAAAGATGCATCAGAGCCCATCAATGTCAAAAAATACAAAGGACAGACTGTGGCCGTGGACACTTACTGCTGGCTGCACAAAGGAGCGTTTTCATGTGCAGAAAAGCTTGCCAAAGGGGAGCCAACTGATCAGTAAGTGTTATGAGTCAACAGTTTAGCTGAATGAACGCTTGTTTGAGATGGTGTCTTATGGGGGTTGCTGAAGATGGTAGTATGTATTCTTGAGTGAGTGTTGATGCTCATAAATAATAAATCTTTCTTAATTTTTCCAATTCTAGGTATGTATTGTACTGTATGAAATTTGTGGACATGCTATTGTCCTTTAATGTGAAGCCCATTCTGGTGTTCGATGGACACAATCTGCCTTCAAAAGAAGAAGTGGAAAAGGCTCGCCGAGAGTGAGTATCTTCACAGAGGATTTACTGGGAGGCTTTCTGCATGTGTTTGATTGAATGGAGGGTATGTGCAGGTACTCAAAAGTTTACATTACATTTCTAATCAGCATATCTTGTATGTCATGTATGACGACATTTTAGCCAGTGTGTTTACTTTAGCCACCAAAAGTACTTGGTTAAGGTTAGATTTAGGCATAAAAACACTTGATCACTGATATACTTGGCTGTTTTATTGTACTAAGATAGGCAAAAATAAGCCTTGGCTTCAGCCTGTTCCTTTTTCGGTTACAGTTTGCTAAATTTATTTGGTGAGGAAATTGTATTGTGCAAGCATGTACTGATTGCAAATTTTTCAACTTTGTAATTTAACTGTAACTGAAATAAACCATTCATTCATTCATTGGTTAAGGTAACAACGTTTACAAAAACAATAAGAACATAACTGTCATGTCATGCTGGATCTGAACTCAGGTCTCCTGGGTGAAAGTTGCTTTTTTTTTTTTTTTTTTTTTTTTTTGACTCATCTGCAACCTCACTTGTTTCCTTGCACAACCTTGAAACAAAGGGATTACAAACGTTCTTGTGATAGGCTATTTTACAAACAAATATAGTCCACGACAGAAATACATTCTTCCCTCCTCCTTCATCTACCTTCATCAAACTTGAAGACATGCTCGGATTTGTTGAGCCTAATTATGACCAGAGGACAGAATTGTGGTGAATGACTGCTACATCAATCATTTTTCATATACTATTATTTTCTTTCCAGACGTCGACAAGCCAACCTTCACAAAGGCCGGCAGCTGCTACGTGAAGGAAAGCTTTCTGAGGCCAGAGATTGTTTCACCCGCTGTGTTAACATCACCCCAGGCATGGCTCACAACGTTATCAAGGTCAGAACTTTGCCATACAATGAGAGTTTTTTTACACTGTTTGTCAGCTCTTGGATTAATGCAGAATGCCATTTTCACTTAGTATCAATTATATTGGATTGCTGATCATTGAATGGAGCCAGATCGAATACTTTCTGAATGCACTGTAGCTACAGCTCAAGCTCATTTTAGCTATACTATGGCCTTTGTTGCACACTAAACTACACAAAGAGGAAGAGTTTTTTTAATGGCCTCTTGAAGTTGATGTTGTGATTAACTTCAGTGAATGCATTTACACAACAAACCCAGCAGAAACCACCTCTATCCTGTCTTCTTTGGGATTAAATTTCATTCCAGGCAGCATTCAAAGGATATTCAAATTATTAAATTTGGCTTTCTGAAACCTATAGTTCATCTGTCTTCCCTTGTCATTTTATTTTGCACTTTGTGGTTATACCTGAGAATGTTGCATTTTGCTGATGGTAGGCATATCATGCAAAATTAGTGTGTGTGTGTTGTTTTCCACCAGGCTGCAAGAACTCGAGGGGTTGATTGCATCGTGGCTCCATATGAGGCTGATGCTCAGCTAGCGTTCCTCAGCAAGTCTGGCTTGGCCCATGCTGTCATTACTGAGGACTCCGACCTCCTAGCATTTGGCTGTAAAAAGGTATACACTATAATCCTCAAATTCCTCTAAATATGTTGCATTGTTGAAAGTCTGCAGCTGATGTGTCATTGGGGCTGTGACACATTGATTTTATTTTAAAAGTGGAGGCAAAGTGGGCAGAACAAGAGTCTGACCCATATCCATTAGTGAAGGTGAAGGTAACATTATTGTTGTAAAGTTGCATTAATTTCAGTCTAGCTTTCAAATATGTTTTGGGGGAAAAAAATTTTGTTGATCATGCTGTAACAAAACTACAAAATGAGTTGATGTCGTGATGTGTGTGCGAATGTGGCCTCTCCTCTCTCGCCAGCCCAAATCTGTTTTTTGGCAAATCCAGATTATATCCAGATTGCCATAAGAAAGTCTGGACAGGCAAAAACCACATGCAATAAGATTTTTGAGAAATTGGGTCAAAACCACATTTGGAGGTAGTTTGAGATGTGATTCCTACCAGCTTTCTATAGATGCATCTCAGTCCGGAAGCTCTAACTTGGGGAAACGTGCAGAAACAACATAGAACAAAGAGAGATAATAAAACAAAGAGAGCTGCAGTTTGAAAAAGAAAAACAAACTTTGCATTGTGAAATTAGTTTTTTCTTAATGATACGGTTCAGGTTGAGTTTAATTTCCCTATGGTGTGAAATAAAACAGTATCTGGTAAAATGAACTGATATCAGCAACACTATGCCAACATGCCATCAACACCCTGACAACACCACTGCAACAACAAAAAATGCCTGTCATTATGACACACAGGTCATCCTTAAAATGGACAAGCAGGGCAACGGGCTGGAGATAGATCAGAGCCACCTGGGCCGCTGTCGATCTTTGGGGGATGTTTTCACCGAGGACAAGTTTCGCCACATGTGCATCCTCTCTGGCTGCGACTACCTGCCCTCGCTTCATGGCATTGGGCTGGGCAAGGCCTGCAAGCTGCTGCGGATCGCCAACAACCCCGACATCCTCAAGGTGGGGCCAGCTTCAGTCTATCAAACAGCCACTTCCTGACAGCACTCATGGAACTGACTGTTTCACACTTTTGGCTTTAACCCTTTGAAACCCAAGAGCTGGGTGTGCTTACTGTAAAGTTTTCACCAATTTTTTTCCCCCCATCTCTCTCTCTCTCTCTCTCTCTCTCTCTCTCTCTCTCTCTCTCTCTCTCCCCCCCTCTCTCTCTCACCCCCTCTCTCTCTCTCTTTCTCTTTCTTTTCTTTGTGTGCTTTATGTGTCGGGGAGTTAATTAAAAAAAAAAAATCGGGTAATTTTCATTTAACTTTTGGCTATTTTGTTGCAGCTTTCCATGTCATTTTTTTCTGATTTGCTCAATTTTTTTAAAAGAAAAGTGAATTCACTTACAGTGCATTCAGAAAGTATTCAGACCTCCTTCACTTTTTTTTTTTCCTTTGTTATGTTGCAGCCTGATGCTACAATTGTTTAAATTCATTTTTTCTCTCATTAATCTACACTCAGTACCCCATAATGACAAAGTGAAAACAGAATTTTAGAAATTTTTGCAAATTTATGTACTGGCCTATTTACAAATAATAACTTACAAATTTTTGAGTTCAGGTCCGTTTAGTTGACCCCTTTCATAGGCTCAGAACTTTTCTTTGGTAATGTTGTTTTGTACCTTTTTGAGGTTTTGGGTAAATAAAAACCCTCATTTTGATGGAAAATATACCGGTGACCCCTTGTACCTGCTTGCTTGGTCCCTGGCAGGTCTGCTACAGACTATTTTGTGTGAGAGCTCTCTTTGCCTTATCAGGTGATCAGGAAGATGGGGCAGTACTTGAAGATGAGCATGGTGGTGCCTGAAGAGTATGTGGAAGGCTTCACCAAGGCCAACAACACCTTCCTCTATCAGCTCGTGTTCGATCCTGTCAGGAGGAAGCTCGTGCCCCTCAACCCATACCCGGACCACATCGACCCAGCCTCTCTCAGCTATGCTGGGAAGTATCCTTGCACCCCATGATGGACGTGACCTAACATCATCTGTCCAAACACACTAGCCATAAAGTGAAGCACAGCACATACATACACGCATTATGGTTAGCTGAAGCCTTTCCAGTCAGATTACGTGTGAGGAAGGCTGCACCTTGTCAGCATTTCTTGACTTGCTGCTACGATTTGAAATGTCTCAGTTTGCGAGCAGGGCAAAAATACAAGCTAGTAGACTATTATTCCAGTATACTAAGTAGTGATGTTACTTAATGTGTAGATGTTTCTGTTGTACTGCTGTTGTTATTACGACAGAAATTCTATTCTATTTTTTGTGTTGTAACTCGCTAACTGGTGTGAGTTTGACTGTAGTTTTTGTCTGTTACAGGCTACTGTAGCTTAGCAAGATGGAGAGGTTGGGGACACTGCCAGAGAGGTTGTGTTTATTTCATTGCTGCAGTTCCTACTAGTAACCAGTAGAGGTTGATAAAGATTATAAATTAATTCTATCAAAACTGAATGAAATTCCCCTTCTTTCAAAAGCTTGGGGGGAAAAAGGGGATGACCATGTAGAGCGCATACCATATAATACTAAGGCTCACCTGCAGCGGCCTGGGTTTGAATCCGACTGGGACCCTTTGCTGCTTGTCACCCCCTCTCTCTGCCCTGTCTTTCCAGTCTCTCTTCACTGTGACTGTGTAATAAAACAGAAATGCCCAAAAAATAAACTTGGAGAAAAAAGGTTGATTAATAAATAAGAAAGAAATGATCAGGAAAATAGCAAAAAAAAAAAGAAGTAAATTTAGGAGAAAATAACTGAAAAAACAACAATTAAATTAAAGAGAGACTTTGTAAATGTTCCAAAGAAATTCAATTAAAAATAAGAGGCAAAAAATAAAAGCAAGCCTGCAACATAAACGTTAAAAAATGTTTGCGTACCTCTGTTTGGGGCTATGAATATGTTTGATTTGGAAAATTCAGCTTCCTCTCCACTACTTGCAGAGTCTCCATTCCTTAATGACTTATTTCAAGAAATTTTGGAGATGGCAAAGGCTTACAGATGGCCTTGGGGAACCTGGACATCAACACCATGGAGAGGATAGATGACTTCAACCCAGACAAACCTATCACACAGGTATCACGGGTCCTTATTACGTCAACACATTTTCAGCTTTTTAAAAAAAAAAATAGTGTGTTGAATTTGACTCAGAACAGAACTCTACATTGATGACATTTATTTGCGAATGCCTTTTCAGCTATCAAAACCACGCAGTTGCTCCTGGAATGACTCACCGGGAGCCCCCAAGCTCTCCAGTGAACGCAGTATCTGGAGTACAGATGTTAGGCCAGACTGTGCTGGTCCACCCAGGCCTGCTGCCCCCCCAGACAGGCCTCCCTCCACAAGGGGGAAGGAGAGAGTTATCAGTCTGGAGGGCCTCGGGCTTCCTGGCAGAGAGCGGCAGGTTAAGAGATCAAGAGAAAGTACGTTTGTTACATTACTGAGGTCATCTGGCAGGCTGTTTCAGAGACTGGGCAGCAGTGAGCAGTCATTGCATTGATCTCAGAAGAGGCGTCCACATTTTTGTCACAGTCACAATTCTGGCTGCATTGCAATTATCTAACCTGCTAGAAATGCATCTACCACTTTTTCAGTGGTAGGTTGCAAAATCAATTGCATTTTATTTTAAGTTGCGATTTTGGCTTCCCACAACCAGGAATACCAGAAAATCAAAAGGGCTGCATTCTGTTTAGCAATGTTGCTCTGGCTTTCTTGGGTGTTCTCCGTTGATGTATGTCAACCTCTTCAAACAAGCTCTGGCAGGCACCAGATCAGCCAAACATACTGAAATGTTACTTTATTTTCTAAACTCTGTGAAAGCTGAAAGATGGCCCAAACAGAGCATAAACTACCACAGTGCTCTGAATCCACTTTGGTTTCAACAAACTCAGCTAACTATTCATTCACTTTCAAGGCTCCTATAAAGTGGTGCCTGCAAAAGAAACAGTTTGCTGGACATTTATTTTCCATTCTTGATGTATGACAGTGGGCCAGTCTCAACAGTCCCTCTTAGAAGGATTGACTCCAATATGTTGAATAATGAACAGTATGTGGTGCCAGTGCACTGTCATAGTTGAACAAGGCTAAAGTAGTCTTATTCATTTTTATTTATTGTAGTTTTTGATCTTATTTATTTGTTTTTCCAGGTCAGTTATATTTAAAACTCAAGGACATCCACCATTTCAATAAGGGTCAAATTATTACAAAAAGCATAATGAAGGCATTCGTTCCCAAAATCTATGAGTCATCGTCTTAAATTATCACGATCTCAATGCTGACCAAAATAACTGTGATTCTAATTTTTTGATAATTAATAATAATTGTGCAGCCTTAGCCTGACCAGCTTCAGAAATATTCAGATTCAAAAATAAAAATGAAAATGCTGTTCCAATGATGTTGTTCAAATGACCTTTGAAGTTCCATGATGACAACTATTTTTTGACATGCCTGCTGTCCCTCAGAGACAGGGAGTTGCAAAAAAACCTTATCAAATATGTTTAGTTTAAACAATATGCTAATATTTTATATTATATAAAATATTTTATTTTACTATCTACAGAACAAGCAGTTTGCATGCAGTGCATCACTTGTTTTTACCTCCTCCCTGCAGCTGATCTGTACTCTAATGTTTTTGTCCTTTAGATTCTGGTATATCAGACCAGGAGGTGCTGCAGCAGTACTCCTCCTGTGATCAGAAGCGATCTAGACCAGAGGTGCAGCCAGACAAGCCAGCTTCAAGCGATCAACCAAGAATACGCAACTGCTTTGCCACTCTGCTGCAGAGGAGGAACCAGGATGTTGAGGGAGATCACCAGGCCACACGTAGCAGGTAACATAAAGTGGATGGAAAACTGAGGCTTGTATAATGACAAGTCTAGATTCTGTCCAGTCCCACAACACAGTGGTAACGATCAGCTTATGACCATTAGTAGCTGCTGACAAAACAAAAACAGTGAACCTTAGCAAATGTTACAACTGTTAATGTAATAACTTCCTATCAATAAAATAACTTGTAACCCATTGAAATTATTACAGAAAAAATGAAGAGGAAAAAAAACTAGACATAAATTAAAAAAAACTAAAATAAAACAGAAAATCAGCAGACTGTGCTTATAATTATTATAATTATTATAATTATATATTTAAAATGACAAGAAAATGACCACAAATTGCCCAAAATCGTGACAAAATTTTTTTACAAGAAAATGGCAAAAAAATTTGAAAATAAAAAAATAACTAGCCCACCCAGGGGTTTAAGAGGGTTAAAGAAATTAATTTAGCACATTTCCATTAATACAATAAAAGTTACAATCAAATCTTCTGTCTCTTTTATATGTAATACCATAGTTAGTAGCCAAAAGGAGTGACAGCTGTAACTTGTGGTAAGGTGAGGCTGGTTTGTTGGTCCTTATGTGGTTCATATGCTCCTCCCATCCCAGGTTCTTCAGCAGTGCCTGTGAGGTGGCCAGTCAGAGCACTCAACAGTCGCTTCAGGAGGATTTACCTGGCGATGTGGAGTCCAGAGTTCTGAGTCAAACTGACAACAAGTCCTCTTCCAGCACCCAGCCCGGGTCTGATTTATCTCCAGACACGCCAAACCCTCCGTCACCCACGTCCTCTACCCGCCCACAGCTAGCCAGTCAGGGTCTTGGGCTGTTTCGTTGGTCAGGCTCCTCCCCCATCACCAAACGATCAGAAAGCCCGACGTCAGCCTCTGGCAAGACTGCCCTACAGCAGTTTCAACTCAAGAAAGAGAGTTTACCTTGGAGCACCAACACTCAAAACCCCCCAGGAGGTACACTGGCCCTGACAGTGTCTTCTATCAACAAGGGCCTAGAAGATGAGTACAGCCCCCCAGACTCACCCCCCTCCCAGGACAGTGCCTACTTCTCCCAGTCCCAGCCTTGCATCATGTCCTGCCACAAAGAGGAAATTCCTGCCGCCTTCTCTTTCCCCTCCTCCTTGTCACCGGCCCACCAGGAGGAAGCTGACTCTGTATGATGACATTATTTCCCTCTGCCCTTATAAGTATATGTGTATCATTTGGTGGTGAGGTCATCCCTCACACACATCATTTTCATAATTTTGTTGGTTATGTGAGTGGGCCTGTGACATCTATTTTGGTTGCATTTTCGTCGATTGTGCGTCTGACAAAGCCGCTTCTCTTTCATGTGTTCTCACAGGAAATGAACTCAAGCAACGATTCAGAAGCACGTCAGATTCATGTACACTCACCAGAAGCGAAGAAGAGGCCCAGTGTGGTGAAGGTAAAGGTTAATGTGCACAAGCATTAGAACCATCCACTATTATGCAGATAGTGGCTCATTGTTGACCTTATTGAAAATATCACGTATCCACCAGTCAGTGTGGTCCACTGTGATGGAGGTTCATCCCTGCCCACAGCTCCATACAACAATCAGCAAAAGTTGGCATTTTATCTATTTAGGTATTAGGCCATAATGTTTTTTCTTTTTTTTCTTTTTTTTCTTTTTTTTTGTAATATATTTATTTAAAAGTAATAACATTTTCCCTATTGGATATGTGGGGAGGATTTTCCTACTTTATTATTTTACTAGAAGTTGGTTCAAGTCTTTGAAGGAGCTACCACTTTATATATACACGATAAATATGCATTGAAAGGGCATCATTGCAAGAATAGCACTCATAAGGATTTTGTATAAGATTTCTGTCATTTAATTTGTAATTGCACATTTATTTGGACTTATCAGGCACACTGACATTTATGCTTTTCCATAGGATTCTGTACAGCATCTTTATGAAGAGTTGAGCAATTGGAATTGGGAATTTTGGTGATAGGCCTACGTCTTTTTCTTCACCTTGTACTGCAGCTCCCATTAGCTGTTGCCACGTTCACTCATAACTCCGACTTGGCAAGTTCACTTTATATGGGAGCCTGACCGGATAGGACATATCTGAACAAAATCTTTTATAATAACATTTCCTCCCCAGAGCTTAAGCTAAATGTTTATTTCATACATTTTGTTTGACACCAATCAAAATCTTGAGATCAAATCAACAAATTGAGTTCTGGGAAAGGGTGCAGGTCAACAATTTAACATATCAGCAAAATGTCTTGCTTACGTCCCTCTGTTTTCTCTTCTTCTGTGCTGTCTTGAGTAAACTCTTTCTCTCTCTCTCTAGGTTGCAGGTCTACCAAGGCTAAAACCTAACTGCCAGGGTAAAGCAGCAAAGGTCCAGGTTTTATCAAAGGCCAGGGCCAGTGGACTGAGAAGGAAGCCTCCTGGTCCTGGAAAGAAAGCCAATAACGAAAACAGCCCTGGCCTACAGGCCACCATCAGCGGCCTCTGGAAGAACTTTGGATTCAAAAAGTATGATTTTGAATATATGGTTTTATGATTTTGAAAATGAGTTGAAAATGCATTAGTTTGCATGGAAAATAAAGGAAAAACCTTTGGACAATGAAAATTTTCTGTCCTAAAATTTAAAAATGCCTTCAACTGGCTATTGGTTGACCTTTCTGATTCTCCTGTAGTCACTAACCATTCTAGTCATACTGAGGTAGACTTATACCTTTGTTACCCAATTGCATGTGACTATCTCATCTAGGGTTGTCAAAAATATCAATACTCCGAAAAGTATCGATACCAAAAGGCCGTATCCGGATACGATATTAATTTGCCAAAGTATCGATACTACAGTGCACGAGCGCTTCATGCGCACCTGACAGGCAGCGCCGCAGGCCAAACCCCCAATAGTATGTGTCTGCAGACCCGGAGACTGCAGATTCAGACCCGCAGTTCTAGACCCCTCGTTTTTCGCGACAGCGCCACCTACTGGACTGGACGACTGTAAAACTGCACTGCGGTACTCGACCTGCAGTTCTAGACCCCTTGTTTTTCGGGACAGTGCCACCTACTGGACGACTGCAAAACTGCAAGAATTTCCCTCGGGGATCAGTAAAGGAGAAGCTTTATAGGTTTATTACACCTTCAATTCTAACAGTTTAAATGTTTAGTGTACCCCAATACTGCACTGGTTGAACGTTCATCACACCAAAATACTACATACTACAAAACTTCTACATACATATCATTCATATATCATGTCATATTCTATATATGGTCCCAGGTGCTGAGTAGAAATCTGGCGCTGCTGTGGAATTGCACATAAGGATAACAGTTTTTTTTTAAAGACGCATTTAAAACTTGCTTCACACTTGCATCACATCAGATAGTTTTCAGACTATATGGTTATGGAAGGTCATGGAAATCTTCACAGGGTCATGATGGGAACCTTGGATATCTCTTCTTTGACAGCCACATACAACAAGATGGTGTCTGAGGTGCATCCATCACAGCTTCTCCAGCTGAAAGGTGCTCCTGTCTTTGACTTGATGTTTTGGGCTCTAAAAGCAAGGCTGTTGTGCTTTTGTTGCAGAGAGTGTCAGAAAGTGAACCCATGCGAGAAAGGACAGCCCATGTCTCCTGTGAAGGATAACCTGCCAACCAACTCACCTCTGACAGACAAGGAGAAGAGCTTGATCCCCAGCTTCTGATCCCTGCCCATGTCCACATGCTGCTGAGCAGTTGGTGTGGCACAGGGCTTTTAGGTTCAAACATCCTTTTCAATACATACTGTGTATGTTCATGATTTCTCATTAATCAGTGTTTCTGAATCCTGTGAATAGATTTTAGCTTGAATAAAAATTATTATTATTAGTTTTTACAAATGTATCTTTATTTATTTTTGCACAGACCTGCACCAGGCCATTATTGTGATGACGGTTACTGTCCAACATATTTACAGTCGGTCAATTTAAGATTACAGTACAGCCTTTTTTCTAACGTTAGCTAGCACTCTTATGACAGAAAACGGAAGTGCCACATAGTTATTGTGCGGCCAACTGTTTACTTCTGCAAAAATGAGGTGAATAGCCTTATTTTGGGTTTACCTCAATATAATGCAAATAATCACCCCGGCGGTTATTCGGGTGGGCGTTTAATACGCAAAATGGGTGCAGACCCCAGGCAGCTATTTGCGGCCGGGCGATTAATTGGGGAAATACGGTAGCCACACATTTGTAAAAACAGAAATTACAATGCAACGATCAGAAAATTATCAAGACTTTTTGACCCAAATGCATCTTTTTAAAGATACTATAAAACACATGGTGTCTTCTCAGTTTATACATCCTAATCACCCACTTTGTGTCTAAGGGCGTTTTCACACCTGAAAGTCCGAACCAAACTCCGTGATTCTGTGGTCTGCGGCACCTTTCACAAAAAAGTCCGAAAGTCCGGATCAAACGAGATAGGTGTGAAAACGCCCTAAGTCTGATAGAGCAAATCTTTTTAGGATGCTATAAAAAGACTGGGCTCATGCTTTTTATAGTATCTTTTAAAACGATGTAGCATATTGGCTCAAAGAGGTTGACTTTATCCACCTTATTTTGGAATGTGGAAGTAAACAGTTGGTTGAACGTCCATTTTTTTTTTTTTTTTTTTTTTTTTTTTTTTTGGTGTGTGTGTGGCTCTCTTCCGTTTGATTGCCTCCCTGCTTACTAGCTTGACAAGGTTATTTGAGGATATGGGAGCACTTCCAAAAATTAATCAGCTGCGTTAGCTGCAGTGGTGGAAAGAGTTGAGTATAGGCAAGGACCAGAAGTGCCTGTCCAGCACAAAAAAAACCAACAAAAAAACGCAAAGTGGCTACATCCACGTTTCTGTTATCCTTGGATGGAAAGAGCATGAATCATGTTAGCCTCATGTGACGCCACCAATTGTCTATCCATTTGATTAATCTTATTTGTTGTGACACCATGGCAAAGGAAAGAATGCCGAAGAATGCGCTCCAATTGAGCTATTATGGATTTATAATTCAACAGCAATTTGAATGTGACCCCCCATAATGTTTGAGGATCACACAGCAGCCGTATGTGGTGAGATTGCATCATTTCCTGCTGTCTGTCGGACAGGATGGCTTCAAAGAAACAGTAAAAGAATGTGTCACTTGGTAAGATGGCTGAAAAATGAACAATGCATACTTGAGTGTTCACTCAAAATGGCTTACCCTCATGCACACTGAGGAATGTGGCAGCGAGACTGGCGGCTTGCTTCCTGTTCACAGCAGTGTGTAATGTCTTCCACTTGACCTGTTTGTCTCCACACAGGCTCCTCAGTGTGTTTGGAGGGTGTGGTGTTTCATGTGTTCTCGTCACAAGTTACGGCAGGATTCAGTGTCTAGTCTCACTTGTCAGTCACGGTGTGGTTTGTTACAGATGTGTTTTTGGAGGGAGAAAAAATGAAATATGCTGTCTCATTACAGGTGTTCTGGTGGTGCTATCCTAGCGTTGATTTGGTTTCTACTCTCCTTTGCTGCTTAGTCTATAATAGCAATGTAGGGGAAGTTTATACAGGATTCTTGAAAGTTAGTTTATTTAAGAGAATGGAGACTTCAAAAGTCTAGGGGAATGAAAAGATGCACATCAGTCATTATTTTATTTTGTATTTTATTTATTTTAAATATGGCACCTAAATTCATGTACCTCACTTCTCACCTCTACCCAAGCATCATTTTCTCCTCCTGAGAAAACCCAACAATACCAACTGACAAATGATGGATTCACTTAATAACAAGATCAGGAGGAAACTGTGAAGCCCTCTGTTGTGTCTAAAACTGACCAGTGTCATGCTTTAACCCAGACTGTGCCACCTTTGGCTCAGATTCACTTGATTTCTTCCAAAAACAGGAAGGGAAAAAGGTGACTAAGAAATGACCCAAAAATGAGCAATGAACTTGCAGAAGGTGACGAAAAAAGCACCAAAATCAGTAAACCATTACAGGAAAATTATGTCTATAATTATAAACATGTTTAAATTTGAATTACAAGAAAGTTACCATAAAATTACTGCAAACATTTGTTTAAAAAAAGTGAAGTCATTGTGTTTCTTGACCAAGTAAGAAAAAGAAGCCCTGTTCACATGCTATCAAAGCAGTCTCTTAAACTATCACTGATAAGATGTTAAAGATGTTAGCAGCGATATAAAAAATAAATCAGTCAGTAAGTGTTTCATCTATGTCATGACAAATTACAACCAAAATACGCCGATGATTAATGCAAAATCTATTATATTTTATTCATACTTCCCCATACATTCACTGTAATGTATACAATAATTTACTGTGGTTAAAATTAAGATTTCCGGTTGCCCCAGAAACAAACAATCAGAAATACTTTATTGATCCTCGAGGGGAAATGCTTGTGAAAGGTGTTCACAAGCATTTAACCACAAGAAATGTGATGGCAGGCCAGGTTTCGAAGGGTTAGCCATTCCTGCATCACAAGATGAGGTGTGTTGCTCCATCCCTGAGCATAAATCCTAACTATGTTAGGCTTATGGTGTGGGTGTTATTTCGAAATTTGTTTTCTCCTTCCCAAAGCTGCAGCCAGTGTTATGCCCAGCCCTGACTGGCTGTGTCCAAGTCTGTTGTACCCTTAAAGAATGCTGCCCTGTGCTTGGCTAAGGAGAGGTGAAACCAGACGGGGACAGACCTGGGCACAGTCGGGGGCCGGTTGGGGTAAGGGGGCAAACGTATCAACACGGAAACAGACTTGAACACTACAGCTGTGATAAGCGCAGCAGAATGTTACATTGTAAAACTATTGTCAGGCTCAGTAAACAAGACGTGTGAGGAATGAAGTTGAGCCTGGCTGTGGAGCAGAATACCTGAGCTGGTCCACATGCCACACATGCCTTCTTAGCCAGCCTGATTTATGCACAAGGGACAATGGCCTCACTGCATCACACACAGCTTTTTTAACGTTTGAGTCTGCTAGTCAAGAATACTGTGTTAGCCTAGATTTCAGATGCATTTTAGTTTTATTAACTAGCTGAGGAAATGCTGCTGCCTATCAGTTAAGAACAGGCTAAGGCTGACATGGGAGCAAAACCCATTCAAGGCTTACAGGGTACAAAAAATGGCCAGAATTTTTTTTAAAAAAATCAATTATTACTTTATTTTCCATTTATTCATTTATTTTGTGCGAAAAATCAAAATGTGTGCACAACAACAATAATAATAATAATAATAATAATAATAATAATAATATAACAAGAAAACTACTAACAAAATTATTTGCTGCACATGGGACAATGGCCTCATTGCATCACTGACAGTTTTGACATTTGAGTCTGCTAGTCAAGAGTATTATGTTAGCGTAGATTTTAGTTTATTACCTAGTTGTGGAAATGCAGCTGTCTATCAGCTAAGAACAACAGGCTGAGGCTGAAAGGTGGTGGTGGTGGTGGTGGTGTGGGGGGGGGGGGGGGGGGGGGGGGGGGGGGTTCTGAAAACCGGTGGCTGCTAATAAAACTACAGCTTATGTGTCACTTATGAACAAATGACCTCAGATGAAACATGAACTTTCCCAGCAGTCAGCATTGCTGATTTCATTTGATGAGATGAGGTCTGCTGGGCTCCACCTGCCTTTGTTTTCTGGTAATTAAAACAGTGGAACTTGGTCACAGTCATAGTTAAAGATTGTAACAGGCTTCTCAAGTGAAGTGGAACTGGAAACTCCACAAGTTCTGTTCTTCAGTCCTCGACAACTGATACACATGCCTTTCACATAGACATTAATCATTTGATAATGCAGAGATAGACTAAAAATCTGCGATTAGTTGATTTAAATGCAGATGAGTTACAAATGACTAAAAATGACATACATTCTGAAATGCATGTCATCCCATGTTATTAAAAAGCTACATAAAAAAAGCCAGTAATACACTATTAGACATCCACTTGTCTAGTTGGCTCAGGTCAAACAACAGCTAGGCAAACCAATAACTTAGCAGCTATCATGAGCAGAAGTGACCATTTCATGTAACATTTAGTTTGGTCCTGGCTTCCCCCACATGGCTGTGCTGGTTTGATGCAGTTACAGTTTACAGTTGACCAGGTTCTGATGCAGCACTAATGGAGACAGCACTTCTACTCTGTAGTAGGTTAACATTTAGGCGAGCTGAGTACTGCAGTGTAAACACATGAAGTAAAACTGCTGACATCCAATTAAACAAAAGGGCCGTAATTTACAGTAAGGAGTGAGATGTAATGTGTTACTTCAAGCCTTTATCAAAAGTCAGAGCTTTTGAAGTGAAGCGTAGGCTGAATGCATGGCTCGTCTGGCAGCCTGACAGAGACAGAAGGCAGTGTGGGAAGAATGCAGCTTAGCAGCATTCCCTCAGGAAACCATGATGTGACCAGAGACTGTATCTGTGTGCTCGCCTGACTGTCATGGCGGCAGCTGCAAGGAAAAACACACATTCACCTTCTCTCAGAAACCTGCATGTGAATAACAGAGGTCATTCCTGCCAGCATAGCTTTTTAAATCCCCTGGTTTAAAGGGACAGTTCACCCCTTATGAAAAATGGCCATAACATTCTTAAAAATAACCGCCTGAATCCACTCAAAGAGGGTTAAACATCTCTCTACAAGTGTCGCTTTCCAAAACTAAAACGCACATATGACTATCAAGTGCACACGAATGATAGTTTTGCTCAAGTTACTGTTTAAAACGGTAGTGGTCCTGCTGTCAACATCTAGAAAGATCCAGTAACTTCTGCACTTCCTGTATCACTCTGCAGCAGAGCCGCAGCAGCAGCCACAGAGTTGTTTCAGTTTGCTATCATTTGTTTTCTTCATTGATCACATGTACACATGTTGGAGGACCCCAGTAGCTCACTGGATAAGAGTGTGTACCATGTGCCAAGGCAGAGTCCTGATCACAGCATCATGAGTTTGAATCCAAATTCAGGCCCTTTGCTGCATGTCATCCCCTCTCTCTCCCCTGCCTTTCCTGTCTCTCTCTACTGTAACTGTCAAATAAAGCAGAAATACCAAAAATAACAACTTTCTTCAGAGTGCTAAAAGAGAGCTGGGAAGTAATGTAGCTAGCTTCCTCTTTTCCTTTGTTCCCACTTATCACACATTTCACGAAGCTTTCAGGCTCCTGCCAGCCACCATACTAACTGAGGTAAGATTGCTCTACCATTAATGTTTGTTTTTGTCTTTTATTAACGATAAACATTTTTCATGCCATTTCAGGTTGTAAACGTTCACTCAACTCAAACTTTGTTTCTTTAATATTTTGAGCTTGGAGGTCTTTTGGTGGCGCTGTAGCGGGCTGATCAGTCTCATTCTGGGGACGCTGGATAACGACGAAAAATGGAAGCATTTCATCTTAGACACATGAATTTCTACATGTTCGGGTAAAGGGAGTGGCAGCCCAGCTTTGTTTGGTCTCTTGACTTTCCCTGATTCAAAACCAAAGAAGAGCTTTCATTTTTGAGCAGATCGTGTTTGGTCGGTGTAACAGTTGCAAACTGTTACATTAAAGCTTAGCTGCCTACCTGCAAGGCTGGCCCTGGCACAGGAGGCCGGGCACAAGTGTCTTGGAGCACCAATGATAGATAGATAGATAGACAGACAGATGGGTGGCTGGGTGGATGGATGGATGGATGGGTGGATGGATGGATGTACATTATTGATCCAAAATTGGGAAATCCTTATGTTCCAGCAGCAGGTTGTCCACACATTGTACAGGAACAATAGCAGACTATAGAAAACATACACCAGCAGCAGCAGCCTGAACCGCTGATCCAAGGCAGGACGGATCCACGCCGTCATGTTGTTTCCACCAAATCCTGTCCCCACCGTCCGAGTGTCGCAGCAGAAATCGAGACTGATCAGACCGGGCAGTGTTTTTCCAGTCTTCTCTTGTCCAGTTCTGCTGAGCCTGTGTGAACTGCGGCCTCAGTTTCCTGTTGTGGGCTGACAGGAGGTCTTCTGCTGCTGCAGCCCGTCTGCCTCCAGGTCCGTCGTGTTGAGCCTTCAGAGATGATCTTCTGCACACCTCCAGTGGCTACTTGAGTTCCTGTTGCCTTTCTATCAGCTCCAACCAGTCTGACCATCCTCCTGTGACCTCTAGTATCAACAAGGCGTTTTAGCCCAGAGAATAGGTATGGTATAGGGAAAAAAATAATATTGCAAAGATGTTTTTATATATATATATATATATATATATATATATATATATATATATATATATATGTATATATATACAAATCGTTGCAAGCTGCTAGGGTAGTAAAACTTTTTTAAGTGATATTTTTTCTATCTTCTAACGAGATTTTGTTGGCAAGGAAGTGATCTTATCACCTATTCACCACATCCTCACTGTCAGGCATGGTAAAGCGTGAGTGCATTAGGGTGTTTTTACTGGCTGATAGCTGCACAAAGCCTTGCTGAGAAAATGTTTTCCCTGGTTTATTTTCCTGCTGTATTTTTGGTTTGCTTAGCTGACTGACTGATCAGAATATATCAGAGCTTAGTGCTGCTCCTTTAACACGATTGCTTCAGATTAGTAATTGTTGTTTTAAGTATGTTTTGACTGATATATTATGTTTTACTTTACAGTTGATATTACATCCACTACAGACTACAAAAATTACATTTGTAATATAAAATATTGAATTTATTGTCTGTCTGCCCTGTGATGGACCGGCGACCTGTCCAGGGTGTTTACTTTATCTATGTGATAATTTCAGACATTGTTAGATAATACATTTCAAACCTTATCATTTTGTCTTTTTTGGCACTGAGAAAAAATAACGACAAAAAACATATAGCCTACTCCAACAAGAAATGAATTGAGCTAAATGAACTCAAGTAGATGTTACAATGTGAGTCAACAACAGTGACAAACTTGAAGCTAACTTGATATGTTGTGTATGTCTTTCCATTGCATGAGACAGAAAAGATAGACTTATAAGGATACAAGGATACAAGCAGTACTCGAGTTGAGGGGGGATGAGGGTGGATGGCATCCCCCCTGAAATAAAAACAGTCAAAATCATCCCCCCTGTAAAACTGCGATCCTCACTTTTCATCAAGTGAAAAAAATTGACCATCCCCCCTGAATTTTTTTTACAACTCGACTACTGGATACAAGGAAGTTTATTGGTCATTATACAACAGGTTGTATAATGTCCTTCAATCTGCTGCAGAATGAAGGACATCTGAACAACCTGGTAGAGCATGCACCACTTATCAAGGCCGAGTCCTGACCACAGTGGCCTGGGTTTGAATCCCTACCCAAGCCATTTGCTGCATGCTATCCCCTCTCTCTCCCCTATCTTTCCTGTCTCTACTAAAATTGTCAACAACACTGAGTCATACATTTTGCAACATGATGAAGATCAAGCTTTGGCTGCTTGGTTGGGGTTGGTGCACACTCAGCTTGAGCATCACTCTGGGTCCGGAGGTCTCTCTTTGCTACCTTTGTGTTCACATTTTGCCTTTGCAGGTGCCTTGAGAGATTTGATGTTGTGTTCACAGCAGTGGATGGTTGTTTCTGGCCTGGACACAGTTTGCACTTTACCATCACATTACTGTCCTTTTGTGCAAGAAATTTGGAAGCAAAAATTGTAGCCCACATAAGGAGGCCCTGGTAGCTCATCTTGTAGAGCGCGTACCACTTATCAAGGCTGAGTCCTTACCGCAGTGGACTGGGTTTGTGTCTGGACCCAGGCCCTTTGCTGCACGTTATTGCCTCTCTCTCCCCTGCCTTTCCTGTCGCTCTCTCGTGACTATTAAATAAAGCAGAAATGCCAAAAAATTAAATAAATTGAAAAAAAAAAAAAAAAAAAAGTTATAGTCCTATCTCCTGCACAGACTCTGGCCAGCATCACAACAAATAGTTGAAGAACTTATGTAACACAAGTAATAACATAATTGTTTGAGTAGTAAGTGTGATTACTGGATTTAGGAACAGTAATGCATTACATTACTGCATTACAGGCAATTGCAATGTGATTACAGTAACACATTACTTTGTAAAACATCACCCCCAACACTGTTCCCACCTTAGAGCAGACGATCCAGACAGAGGGAGTATAACCCTTGACACACTGGGGAGCTTGAATGGCTTCATCAGTGTGGCTGGTACTGTCAGCACGGAGCAGCATGGAGCCCTGAAGAAATGTTGCCTTCTTCCCCATACTCCACATTCCATTCTTACCTACAGGTGCCACTTAGCAGATAACGCAAAGTTGCAATAACTGGATTGACAATGTCTAACCACTCACCTATCAGCAGAGACCCACCTCCCCGCCCCCAACCCCCAACCCCCTCTCCTGCTGGAGCGGCTGCAGCTACAAGAGGGCTGTCGCTGCACTATTGGCACACAGCTAAATGAAGAATTTCACTTTGAACTTTAAGGAAAGCCAGGTATGAGGGGAATGTTGCTCAGCAGCGGGGCACAAAATCCTCCATTACAAAGCTTCCAATATGATTCTTTTTTTTTTTTGTGAATCAAAATGACTGATTGAAGCGTAACATTTTTGGTGTGTACTGTTCAGGCCTGCAACAGTAGAGGAGGTCTCTCTCTCTGTGTGTGTGTGTGTGTGTGTGTGTGTGTTTATGTATGTGTCTTTGTTTTACAGGCCCCAGCTCATCTGACACCATTTCATAGGCCTTCATTAAGAGGTACAAGTTTAGACCTGAAGTGAAGACAGCCAATGAAACATGAATCAAGGAGCCATGTTTCTCTCTCTCCCTCTCTCTCTCTCTCTCTCTCTCTCTCTCTCTCTCTCTCTCTCTCTCTTTCTCTCTCTCTCTCTTTCTTTTCCTCTCCCTCCCTCTCTCTTGTCTGATTCCAGAAGACACCTCCCTACAGGCAAAACCATTTGGACTCGGCTTCTGGACATGTACGAACAAATTCACCATCAACACTTCCACTTGCAATGATGTGAACATCTGGATATTTTCGGTGCACATTATGTCTTTAGTAATTTGATCCTGAATAATTTTCCTAGTCTGGCTCAGGCAGACTGAAAGTGGTCCTGACAGCATCGAGAAAGAGGGAAAAATCAAAAGTTGTTGATGTCATGAATGCTGCAGCCAGAGCCTTTCCAGTCTCAGCTGGGGGTAGTGTGAAAAGGATAGTTCACCAATTTCCACCCTCTTGCAGACTATTTCTTGAAAACAAAAAGCCAGCACCTTTTAAAGGGACAGTTCAGCCATTTTGAAAAAAATGATACCATTTCACGCCCCCTCCAGCTGTTCTGTAGGACAGTAATGGTGCTCTCTTCCTCTCACTGAGTACGTTTACATGCACACCATATTCCGGTTCGGCTCAATATTCCGGTTAAGGTAACTGCGCCGCGGCAACTGGAATATTCCGTTTACATGTTACTTGGCATGCCCCCGTGTTTCGGTGTATTCCACTCTCTGACGTAATGCGACACTCAACCGCGGGGGGCAGCAGTACGCGTATAGGCGTCTGGTCTGCCGGAAATACAGACGAAGAAGTCTTCTTCCTCGTCTTCTTCTTCTTTTTCTTCTTCTTCTGTCGCTAGTTCTATGTTTTCTCCCAACGATATACTCCGTGATATTTAAGTCTTTCTTTAGCTGAAGGTGGACTGCAGTCTCCTGGCTCTTGCTGCTGTTCGCCCTGCCGTTTTCCCCGCTTGCAGGTAACCATAGCAACAAAGACGCCACAGAATTCCTTGTGAGTCGAGCATGCGCAGTCGTGACTGAATATTCCGGTTCGGGGAGTTTTCCGACTAAGGTGTTTACATGCCCCAATATTCCGGTTGGAACAGGAATATTCCAGGGGGCTTATTCGGAATTCTCTCCAACCGGAATATGACCTTAATCGGGTTCGGTGCGTGTTTACATGACACGTTCGCAACCGGAATATTGCGAATATTCCGGTTAATACATGAATAAGGTGTGCATGTAAACGTGCTCATTGTTACTGAGTGCTGGATACTGGCTGGATGCTCCAAATGCTAACTGTTAGCCTCCTGCCATTGAGCTGAACTTCCCCCCAGCTGACATTTTTAAAATAACCACCTTAACCATTTATAGCAATTTACAGCTGATTCTTTTAAATTGCTGTTTGGTTATTTGTTTGTAAAATGTATTTATTATTAAATTTAATGCTTTTGCTCAAAAATTAATACTATTAAAGTCCATGCAAACTACCAGCTATTTTTGTTAAGATGTAGCACGTCATATATAATGTTCATATTGACAAGTTGCATTGAAAAAATATTTTTTTTGCATAGGTAATAACCCATTTTGAGAGAATGTATGTTAATTTTTAAATTTTAAGTTTTTTTTTTTTTTTTTTTTTTGGCATTTCTGCTTTATTTGACAGTCACAGAAGAGAGAGGAGGACATGCAGCAAAGGGCCTGGGCTCGTATTCAAACCTAGGCCGCTGCATTCAGGACTCAGCCTTGATAAGTGGTACATACTCTATCAGGTAGATAGATAGAGTATCAGGTAGATAGATAGATAGAAATCATTAGTGTTCATTCACTTGCACTAACATCTCACATCCATCAGAATCCATTCACTACCAAATACACAAGTGAGCCAAAATGCCGTCAGAGGTATTCCAGACATGAGGTATTTAAAACTCCTGACCTGTCTGCACATTACTGCTAACAAGAGATAATCATTCTGCTTTTTGGACCAGCCAAACGTTCATCAGACTAATAAAAACAGCATTTTTTTCTTGAATCGCTGATATCTGGCTGTCCAAGTTGTAAAGTGGTTGAGATTGCATGATATGACCATTAAACTCATATAGTGTAAAGTCACTTTTAAGCACAAATAACAGCAAATTAGATACCTTTGGGGTGGTGGATCACATTACATATTGTGCATTCAGGTTTTTCTGCTGTTGCTGAGCAGTGGCTGCACGGGTCAAGGTGAAGAGAAAGGGGCTGAATGCAAAGTGCCTGCAGTGACCAGTGACCAGTTATACCAGTATAGAAGTAAAGAATTATTTCATGATTTTAAATTTCTCGTTCTGCATTGGTATTAGGCTTCCCCTTGACAGAAATATGTCATTCAGTAAAGTGAAATCCAGCTCAGTTTTCTCAGATGGTGTCATTTCTTGGTGTAAACCCTCTCAGATGGGTGTCACAAGCCAAACCTGCATCTGTTTCAAGCGCCTGCTATGAAAGCGTTGAAGAGGCTTGTAGCTGCGCCACGAAAGCCGGCTGGTTCAGCATTGTGTCTTTGAGATACAAGGCACACAAAAGACCATTAGTGAAACCACTGTCAGTCTGCTGTAACATTAGCTTATCTGGAAGCTGCCCCACATTTTTCTTATCAAGAGCAGCTATGTGCCACAGCTTTAGTTCCTTACAATAACAAGCAATCTGTGCTGAAAATCTCCACGGTCATTCCTCCTGCATTCCTCCCCCTCAGACTTAAAGAGCTCTGCATGAGGAACTGGGATGACAGAAACTACACCGAAGAATTACGCAAATTCATTTACCTATCAAAAGGCCCCTGGCCATGCACACACAAAGCGGGGCCATAGAGCCTGGCACCCACACATCCACCCCTCCCCCACTAATAGTGTTTTATGAAAGGAGTAGCACTAAATGACGATAAGAAGGGCACTTTTACAGCAAATAGTGCTACAAAAATTTCTTGTGGAAACATTTCTTGGGCGCGGAGCGGCTCTCAAAATAAAATTCATTTAAAAGATTCATTTCTCCACCATATTTGAATTTTGATATATCTAAAGGAGATACGATTATTGCATTACTATATGAATATAAACCATACAGATTACTGCCGCTTGCTTAAGTGTTCTACTCCAACCCAACAGCCCAACCCAGTCAAAGTCCTAATAGCTTTACTCTGATAGCTTTTGCATTCAGTTCACCATTAGTATGTCTATTATTCAGCAACATTATGTTACAACAGCAGATATCTATACTGCAATACTTTATACAGGAAAGTATGAAAATCGCCAACAACTTGAAAACAACAACAACAACAACAACAGTGAACTGCAAGCATTGCTATGCTGGAATTTGTAAAAGCCAAAGAATAGCAGACCAGCATAGCATACCATGAGGTGCAGCCTCTTTAACCTCTCTGTCTCTCTCCCCCTGTCTCTGCCAAGCAACGACATTTTGTTGCCAAAATCTCACTGCTGTGTTTTTTTGTGCAATGACAATAAAGAAAGTCTAAGTCTAAGTTGGTTCCTGTCTCTCTGTCCACCTGTCTCTTTCTGTCTCTGTCTCAAACCCCTGTTTAATTAAAAGAGAACCTATTACTAAGTCTAGACCAATGGGAATATGGCCCGAGTTTATTTTGAGCCCCAAATCACCATTGATTTACAGTCTCAAAGGGCTTTACAGGCCCACTGTTTATAGGAAATAAAACAGGACGGCACCTGAGTGCTCTTGAGAAGGAACCCCACCCCAACCCCCCCAAGCCGATAGGGAGAAAACGGAGGGATAAAACTCCAGGCATCAATAAAACAAATGGCTAGAAACAAAAAATAGTAAGAAATAGTTTTACCAACAGCTGACCGGCTGCTGTTATGTCTGGATATCAGTATTTCAGTCAATGCACTTGACCAACTACCTACCAGATCTGGGGTGGCCACAGGAGTGACCAATGAGATTTCAAGGGTTGCTGGGTCTTGTTCTCAAGGGGTTCTTGAATTATGCAAAAGGTGCACGTTTGTATTATTTATTGCTGTGTATATCCTTTTTGGTTGCTCTGTAGATCACAAAGAAAAAAAATTAGAGGCATCACTTAACTTCTTTTAAACAATACAAACCAATGAGGCAGTACATTTGTAAAAGCTGTTTATAACTACACCCTCCATGCCTGCACACACACACACACACACACACACACACACACTGAAGTTTTCAACTTCACTGACTGGAGTGCACCTCTGTGCCTTTGTTTGCACGTCATGTTGCAACCTCAGGTATGTTAGTGGCAGAATCTTGTGCACATAATGCTCCCAGTTTATGCAATACACTGTTGCTGTGTGCTGGTAATTCATATATTTTTATGATAAATCTAAATTGTTTCCTTGTATTTATTAAGTTTATTTATTTATTTTACTAAAATGTATTTTTTGTGTATTTTTTCTGGTAATTTTCTTGTAACTTTTGACTATTTCTTGCTAACGTCATGCTCAAATCTGATGTTGTTTCTGCATCACTGACCTGAACTTCAAATATATTTTTTAATAATCATAAATATAATTTTCTTTTAATAAAAATATATATATTTTTTGCTAAATTAGTTTACTCTTGTGGTTTTCTTGTGGCTAAAAAAAATCTTTTAATATTTAGCTTTTTTTTTTTGCAAAACTTCTGTTTTTTTTTGGTAATTTTCTTATGATTTTTTTTTGCCATTTTTTCACGAATGTTCTGGTAAAATTTTTTTGGTTAATTTGCTTCTCACCTTTCACCCCATGTTTTCGAAAGAAATCAAGTGAACTGGCTGAGGTTTCAAAGGGTTCAGAGAGCCTCCACATCACTTTGGATTCCTAATTAGAGAATTCTTATGTAAGCTGAGTTTCTATTGCTCATGCTTTTGCTATCATGTTACAGACAACACCCAGCCAGTCCATCTCTTCCGCACTGTTTTGTATACAGTCATCACATTCTATTAATCCATCTGATGGGTTGGGTAAGTGACTCATCCTGCATAGTTTAGTGTGCATCATATTGATGCTATGTATGTTAAAATGATACCATCTCCATTCTTTGCTGACTATCAGTTAAACAAACGGTGACATTGACTACTACAATGGCACAATTTATATGGACATGGGGCTGATGGTGATCATGATGGCTACGGTGAAAAGAGCAGGCACAGTCAGAGTCAGTGATGACGAGCATCACCTGCACAAAAGTGAAAATTATGAGGGACTTAAGAGAGAATGATACACCACCATCAAATCTATAATAATAACTGAGCCTCTAAACAGGCGAATACAGAATCTGTAATTCATCCAGTCGTGTCTCAACTACCCAGCAAGCCTTTGGTGGATAGAGACACGCAGGAGATTTCAATATCAAATCAGCATACATTTTTTAAAAATATGAAAAAAAAATTGATATTTAAACCACTTCAGTGAGTGTTTTGAACTGATCAGACAGACATTTAGGTCCCAGTGCCAGTGTTACTGCGGGTATTGTGTCAGTATCTATTCAGCATCAGGGTGTGTGTGCTGTACACCCTCAGTTTCTCTAATTCAAATGGGGCTCCCCATCTGTGTCACAAAGTCATTCACATCTCCACAGTCGTTCCTGTGTCAGGAGGGGGAAAATTTGGGATACATTTATGGATCCCCCAAGCAAGAAGCTTGTGAGAAAGAGATGACAGCACACTAAGGATGCCTTTTGCGCAGGGCCCCCAGCATCACAGCTCGCCAGGGGGCCTAGAATATCCAGCAGTGCCACTGGTGTGTCCAGCTAATCACAAAAAGCCGGCCCCCGCCCCCCCGCCCCCTTCAAAAAACATCTAATTTGACTTCAAACTGTTTTCTGGGAAATCACAAATGGTGGGTGCTCAGAACTTAAACATAATGAAACATGGGTGAGTGAAAGTGTGTGTGGGTGTGTGTGTGTGAGTGTGTGTGTGCGTGCGTGATAATGTTGCTGAGGTGTTTCCTTGGCATCTGTTTCTTTGTAAACCTGGTTAAGCCTGTTAAAAGGGACCCTTCTCTCTCTCTCTCTCTCTCTCTCTCTCTGCAGCTCTCTCACTCTTTCGGCAGGTTTCGGTTGTCAAAGGCCTCGCAAGTCTGCTTGGCATGTATGTTGATGTGAGTGTTTGTGTGTGAATCAGCGTGTGTGTCATGTAGGAGAGAGAGGCGGTGCTGATGCGGCCTAACCTGTTCTCCAGGGTTGGACATTTAACTGGCAGATCCATCCCATCCTGCCTGACACAACAGCAGTGACACAGTGTGGAGAACACTCTGCTATCTGGGCTTGTCTTGGGTGGAAGCGTCTCTGGCAGCATCAGAAGGTGAGTTCATCCCCTGCCTTGTAGGATGAAGTGAGATGGAGAATAAAATAAGAGCTGGCGCGCTAAAACCGGTCCCAAAGTGGATCAATTTAATAACAGCCAGACAAAATGACATTTGAAGCTCAGCGCTCTTCTTCAGACCACCTTCAGCGCAAGGATGCACACTGGTTTTGCAAGAAAGATTACATTAGTACTGTTTACATGCACTGGACTCAGAGTTGTGCAATGATGTGCAACAAGATCAAATTTATCCTTAAAACGCAGTATCTTCAATTTAGAGAGGCTACTTTTCAAATTAGGTTAATTGAGCGATATTTGGGTAGATTTAAAAACTCATGTTGACAGGCTTGCCTTTGAGCATGTGTTTATTGTTGCACGTTGTTTGATTCCTCCAGTTTTATCTCTCTCTTTTTTTTTTTTTTTTTTTTTTTAGCTTTTTATCTGTTTTCCCTGTGTTTTTATTTTTCTGGTTCTATCCATTTTTACTAAATTTGATCTCCTTTAAGTTCTGTTCATTTCTTCTTCTTCTTCTTCTTCTTCTTCTTCTTCTTCTTCTTCTTCTTCCAACATGGCCCAACAGTGAAGTCACCATCTCTGAAAATATATTGGAAAAATATTCGATGCACATCTAAAAATTGTGCTGCAGCTAAAATTTGTAACAAAGGCCAGAGGCTCGTCTGATGTTGCTGAATTACAGTGAAGTTGTACGATCAAAGTGCAGATTAAGAGTTTGATACAGGACAGGTCACAAAGCACTGCAATACTGAACACTCCTGTCACCATCACGGGTGCCAAATCCTGCTGGGTGGCACTTGTGTTACTGTCAGTGTGGCTGCTGTGAACCTGTTTCCTTTTGTGATGTGCAAATGAACAAAACATCAGTGTTGAGGTTTAGGTTGTATGGAGGAGCTGACTGTGCAGTTTCAGGAAAGCGTACAGAGCCCTGTCATCTGAACTGAGTTGTTTCTTCTCCTTCATTGACTATTGATTTGTCAGCGTCTTTTGAATTCCAGCTCCAATTTTGTAATATATTGGGAACTAGTGACTGAAAGTAGCCTGCAGTAAGGTCATCAGAATAACCTATATTGTCTTTTCATTTTTATCTGTTTCTTATTTATTTAGAAATGGGGGAATCAGGTGTAGAAGCAATGAGATGAGTGCTTTTCAACAAACCAGTCTGCAGTTTAATGCAATGAAAAATTTCTAGTGTTGAATGTTGCTTTTTTGGAGAGATCTACTTGAAATTCATAATGAGGTGTTATTTGTCTACTCATAAAGCTGATAGAGATTTACAATGCTAAATTAACTCTGCTGGGTGTGAACTGGTATAATGTTGATATTTATGCTTGCAGAGTGAGATTAACACTGATGTTTGCTGTGCAACATTAATGGACAAATTAGATTTTGGTGGACAAAATCATGCAAAAAACTTTTTTTTGGATGACTTCTTAAAATGTTTTCAAGAAAATAGCGAGCTCAGTTACCATGTGTACGATCTTTTTTTTCCTTGCCCTCACCCTGTAAATCCTAAAGCAAAAGAAATATGTTGCGAGTGTGGTTGGAGGGAGGGCTACGTGTGTGTGGTGAGTGGCATGGCATGTCAGGTAGCATGCATCTAAACCGACTGGTTTGTGGCACATTCCCTTGAGCAACCCTGGCAAAGGCTTTGGATTCCTAAAGGGGGAGATGGTTTGCATGAGTGTCAGTGTCACTTCAAGTCAGGGTTTTGTCTCTAAAACGGATGAAGATTAGCAACAGACGGGACAGCACATCCTTGTCAAGAGGAGGATGAACTGGCCTCATAGTGAAGCCCATTATGTGGCTGGCCTTACAAGCAGGTACAAACCATTGACCGCAAATAAGAGTGGCAGAAGTGAGCATAGCATCAATGATTGGTTTTTGGAATTGTTGTTTTGAAACTGGGACACCATCATGTTGTCATTTTTGGAGCCAGAGCAGCAAGAATTCGCCAAAGGGTGGAACAAAGGTGGAACAGTGGAACCCAAAGACTGTGAACAAGAAGCATACTTACTTAAAAAAAAAATGCTTTATCGGGTCATATTTGCGATGTTATACTAGGTTAATCCAACAGTTAATGGCAGTGGACATGAAGACCTTCATTTTGGGAACACACACAGTTTGGTGTGGGGTTGCGGTGAGATTTGGGGGGTGTTTCTGGAGGTGGGTGATGGTCAGCCGTTGGACACTTTTTGGCTGTCGGTGAGCGTCTGTGGCCCTAGTTTTTGTGGTGTGTCCCACACTGTTTGGCACTAACCTGACCCCTATAGCTGGCTTTTCAGCCAAGTAAGCATGCTGAATAGGCGGCAGAGTTGATCGAGTGACGTGACACAACACAACAGTCTGCCTTTTCCACTGGTTCTTTGATGTCTGTTTGGTGTGTCTGGGCATTGCCTGGCATAGACCAGTATGGTTATGTACATCAAAAAGGTAGGGAAATTAGCTCCTAAGAGTAATTTCTTGTGGGGAAAAATCTACTGAAGTTTAGTTAGGCTCCAATTATCTTGCATGGTGGTATGTGGGGTTTCAAGTTATTCTGTGGTTAGGCATGGGATGGCAATAGAAGAACTAATCTGTGGTTTTGGCTGCATGGCACACCTTCCCTTTTAAAGAGGAACTAGGGTCAGGTTTCACAGAGATTTGGGTTTGGGTAGTTACTCTAATGCCCTAAAAGTAATACAACACATATCTCTTTGGGGCGTGAGGTTTAGTTACTCTTTAAAAATAAGGAGGCTTACACTCAGTGGTGTCGTCGTGTCTGTGTAAGTGGGTATTCTGTGAGTTCCATCATGCACACACACACACACACATGCACACGTGCACATGCTGCTACCACATGTGTCAATAAGGGAGCAGAGTGAGCTCTCTTGTCTCTTAAAACAGGGGACTCATTTAAAACAAACTTTTTTTTTTTCAGCACAAGCATTTCAGTTCACTTTCAGTAACATTTTCATGAAGCTCATCTCATCACACATAACTTACCTGAGTTCCCTCAGTTACAGAACAGTTACACATTCATCAAGCGCACATCAACTGTGCTCTTCTCGGAAGGTTTTAGAAAAGTGGAGAGATTGAGGAGAAAATCTCAAACAGTGAAAACAGCACAAAACATTTCTCAGTATCTATTCTCTTAAAGGAAATGTTCATTAAGGGAGAAAAATTGGGAATAGTTATAGCTGTAACTTGGACACTGATTATGTTTTAAATAAAACATATTTTTGCACATATATATTTGCAAATCAAAAATATCTTTCAGAAATAACTTTCCTGAACAGTATTGCCTTACTATAATATCAGGGTCAGTTGTGGGGATTTTAATTTTTGTTTCCAACATATTTAAAACACTGTTTCTTGCAAGAGAATGGCACTCATGTTAATTGACTGGTAAATGCCTTAGGCATGTTTACTTAAGTGCTTCAATTTCAAGATAATTTATTTATATAGCACTTCATCACAAACATGTCTCAAAGGCCTTTAGAAATAAAGAGCCTGCATAGATCTCTCTACTTAATAATGAATCAGAGAACAGAATGCTGCAACACAAACACAAGGAAACAAAACAAAGCACAAGACACACAGACAACAGCAAGTTGCAACAGGACATAGGAAAAGTCCCATGTAAACCTTAATAAGAAAAGAAATGGAGGAAACCTTTGGTGGGCCAAGTCAAAGAGGTATTGCCCACAAGGGTGAGCATGCCAGGACAACTGAGCATGCATTAGGTGCCAGGATAATATGTAAAATGGACAAAGGCATAAGAGAGAGACGAAGCAAGAAAATATGATGTGGCAAAGAAATGTGTCCATGACAGGCCAAATATTCAAAGACTGAAGGACAGTGCCCATATGGGTTGTTTGGTATTGGTCAGGGAATTGCTTTTTTAAAATCTATTTTATGATGAAGTTGTTATCACCCAGAACTTTGACCAATATGCTATATATGGCTAGTTGAATTATTCCATAACAATCACAATAATTCACACGCACATTATGAAATAGACTTTTACCCAAGTATATCTGCTAATTCGATTTCTGAGGTAAAATATGATGTTGTACTGTCGAATGTGTAACTTCTTGTCTTTCTGGTGCTTTATAGGCAACTGCTGCGGTTTCTATAGTTTCCATGGTTTCCTGTCATCTACCATAACTTACGTGATATGTGGATGTAAAGAAAGACATTATGGTAAGCAGAAAAAACGGCACTTCAATCCAAATATGTATTATTCATATATACACGAGTTTGAAACATGCATTTTGAACTGAGCAACTCATGACATGGCACAAAGTTGAGTTCTGGGTTTGTCTGACACTTTTTATGTGACATAAACAACTATTCACCCCAAACCAGAGTGAGAGCAGCAGGAAAGGAAGTTTCTCAGAAGGCCTGGTCCTGGATGACTCTGAGAAAGGAGGAGTTGTCATAAAAGGAATCACAGATGATGAAGTTACTGCAAGGAGTGGCCTGAAAGAGGGTAAGATATTAGAGGAAAACCACTTAATTTAGAAAGAAGCTGTATTCTTGTAGTGTTGGACAATCCAGTCAATTTTTACAGGTAAGGAGCTGAAAAGGCCACTAACAGTATTTATTTTTATTGACTGAGTATTGATTTGTTACTTTTGCTAGTTTCCTTGAAGACAAAATGAAAAAGTACATAATAATAACTACATTACATAAAATAATGAAAAAATAATGTCTGGGATAACAACTATAAATTACTGTTCATTTGGAAATAAAAACCCAAACATTAGGTGTCATACACACACAGGCATTCAGTGGCCCCCTTTAACTCCTTTACTCTTGATTCTCTTGCTATAGGAGATGAAATTGTTGCAGCTACAGTACACCTTGACCACCTCAGCAAAGATGATGTGCTGAAGATCCTGAAGGTCCTCGAGCCATATGATGACAACATGAAGGTTGTCACAAAGCAAGAGTTGAAAGCTGGTCTTGACCCTGTAAAGGTAAACAGCTAAATCAAAGCAGAATTTATATTTATTTACTCCAGAGCTATGTGCTTTTAAAATCTTAATTTGGTATTCCATATACAGATTCAGTGGTGTTACCTAAACACTGGGGTCAGACTGTTGGTTTGCTAATATTAGACTTTTATTATAATGCTGATGCCTGATATAACTCGAAACTTTTTAAAGGGAATGTATGATTAGAATTAGGATAATAATAAGTGAAAACCTGAAATGGTTTTGTTTATCTTTGTGCAGCTCCTTTGACACTGCAAGTTACAATGCTGCTTGGGCTGTATCTGCACATTATATTGTACATGAGTTGTTAAGGTACTGCACATAAATATTAACTGAACTGTCCAAGAACAGAGAAATTAGACTTTGAATAATTTATTATTAGAATTTAGGATTATTAACAATTCAGTTATTTCAAACTGCTAATATACTGTTGGGAAATTTACAGTAAGTTAGAAGCTGAATTTTTGTCAAATTGTCGAATTTTTACAAAAGATTGACAGAAATTACACAAGGACTGTGGTTATTTACTTTGTAAATTTAGTGGTAGTGTTGGAGTGTCTCTTAATCCAATTTGTTTACCCCTTGATTATCTACAGATGCTCAGTGGTTGTTTAGACCAAAAGAAGCAGCTGCCAGTGGATGCATCAGCTGAATCACCAGTTATTGCGCTTGATGGACTAAATGGAAAGCTAAATGCTGCTGGGGGGTTGGGGGGTGAAATAAGTGTTCCCAGTGTCAATGGAGACCTGCCCAGCCTTACTCTCAACACACCTTCAGCCGATAGCGATGCTAAGTTGACACTGCCCACTATAGGCATAGCTGGACCAAATGTAAAGGGAGCAGATCTGGATGGCACTATCAGAGCACCTGATGTCAGTGTTTCATCCCCACAGCTCAGCACTCCTGATACCTCACTTGAGATTGAGAAACCAGATGTCAAGACAGGCAACTTGAAATACAAACCCCCAAAATTCAAGATGCCACATTTCAATCTACCTCAGGTGAATGGCAAAACACCAAAAGGAGAAATGGATGTTTCAGCCAGTTTAGATGCACCTGATTTTAGTGGAAATGTGAAGACACCAGACTTGAATCTCTCAGCCCCTAGAGTAGACATTGGAACTGCAGATTTGGATCTGAATGGGCCAAATGTGGATCTGAACGGGCCAGATGTGGATCTAAATGGGCCAGATGTGGATTTGAAAGGTCCTGGTGTGGATTTAAAATCCCCAAATACTGATATAGAGGTTTCCTCAGGAAAAATCAAGTGGCCACATCTCAAACTGAAAGGTCCTAAGGTTAAAGGACTGGATGAGGATATAAGTGGGGACCTGTCTGTACCTGATGCAAAACTCTCTACACCAAACATAGATGGGAACCTAAGTACAGATGTGGACCTTAATCTCCCCAAAGTTGACCATGAAATCCCTGATGTAAATGGTCAAACCCCAGATTTAGACATTGATGCACGATCATGGAAAATCAACTGGCCTCATCGGAAATGGAAGAAGCCCAGGCTTCACAGCCCAAAAGCTGATATGGATGCAAACCTAAAAACACCAGATTTCAATCTCTCAGCTGCAAAACCTGCAGGGGATATAAAGGCACCGGATGCTGAACTGAATTTGACAAATGTTGCCCCTGAACTCCCCAATATAGATGTTCACAGCCCAGATGCTGATATTGACATTGATGCTCCATCAAAGAAAATCAACTGGCCTCATCTGAATTGGAAGAAACCCAAACTTCACAGCCCAAAGGCTGATATTGGCATTGATGCAGACCTGAATACACCAGATGCTAATCTCTCTGCTCCAAAGATTGACGGTGACATCAGTGCAGATGTCAATACACCTGACCTTAGCCTCTCTCCTGCTGAAGTTGGAGCATCACTTGCTGGACCTGATGTGGATCTCAACTTGCCTGGCGCACATATTGACCACCCTGAACTTGATGTGAACAGTCCAAATGCAGACATTGAGGTTCCATCTGGGAAGATCAAATGGCCCACTCTTAAAAAGCCAAGGTGGACAATATCAGGTCCTAAGGTAAAAGGACCTGATGTTGATGTAGATGCTATTTCAGCACCTGACTTGAGTCTGTCTGCACCAAAAACTGATCTGGAAGGCCCAAAAGTAGACATTGATGATCCAAATATTGATACTGAAGCTCTGTCTGGGAAACGGAAAAAGTTCACCCTAAAGATGCCCAAATTTGGGACATTGAAAGGACCAAAGGTTGATGTTGATGAACCAAAAATTGACAGTGGCATTGATACTCCACAGATTGATTTGCCTACAGTTGATGTCCAAGATCCAGAAATTGACCTTAATCCTCCAGATGTTAGCCTTGATCCCCACTCTGGAAAACTGAAGTTGCCCAAATTAAAACTACCAAAAATTAGAGGGCCAAAAATAAAAGGTCCTGATGTGGAAGCTGATTTAAAGACACCCGATATTGATGCCAGTGTTGATTTACCAAAAGTAGATATGGATGCACCTAACCTAGACTTGGAAGGGCAAAATCTTGCCCTATCTGCACCAAAAATTGAAGGACAGCTTGATGTTCCAAAGGCCAATCTCACAGGCCCTGATGTAGACCTTCAATCTCCAGAAGTTGATGTTCCATCTGGAAAATTTAAGCTCCCTAAAATGAAATTTCCAAAATTTGGTTCAACAGGCCTAAAGGTGAAAGGTCCTGATCTTGATGTTGATTCACAAGGTCTGGATGCCTCTGTTCCTGATGTAGATGTAAAGCTGCCTAAAGCAGATCTAACAGCACCTGAAGCTAATCTAGAAGCACCAGACTTGAATCTCACAGCCCCCCAAATCACAGGTCCTGAAGCAGGCCTGGATGTTGATGCTCCCACTGGAAAATTTGATTTTCCATCTCTTAAACTGCCTAAATGGAACTTTAATGGATCCAAAGTGAAAGACCTTGATGCTGATCTTAAGACAGATGTTGACCTTTCAGTTCCCAACACTGATATCATCCAGGGCTCTGATCTTGAGCTGAAAGCCCCAGGCCTCAATCTTTCTGCCCCAAAGACAGAGGGAGACATATCTATGCCAGATCTAGACATGAATTTGCCCACCGCTGAAGTCAAGCAACCTGATGTGAATCTTGAAGCACCTGATGTAAGTACAGGTAAGTCAGGAAGGATCAAACTACCTACAATTAAACTGCCAAGGTTTGGTTCATCAAAACCCAAAGTAGAGGGTCCTGATCTAGATATCAGTGGTGACCTAAATACCCCTGATGCCGAGTTGAAAATGCCTGAGCTGAATCTTGCAACACCAAAAGTAGAGGCAGATATATCTCCCCCAGCTGTAGATAACAGTTTAATGAAAGCTCCTGGATTGCACACCCCAAATATAGACCTTTCAGTTCCTGATGGTCTCAAGGGCCCTGATCTTGATCTGAAAGGCCCAGGCCTCAATCTTTCTGCCCCAAAGACAGAGGGAGATATATCTGCTCCAGATCTGGAAATGACTTTGCCCAAACCTGATGCCAAGGTACCTGATGTGAATCTTCAAGCACCTGACGTAAATACAGGCAAGTCAGGAAAAATCAAGTTTCCTTCATTTAAACTGCCAAAGTTTGGTCCACCAAAACCCAAAGTGGAGGGTCCTGATGTAGATGTCAGTGCTGACCTAAATGCCCCTGATGCTGAGTTGAAAATGCCTGAGTTGAGTCTTGCAGCACCAGATATATCTGGTGGCCTGAAGGGCCCTGATCTTGATCTGAAAGCTCCAGACCTCAACCTTTCTTCACCAAAAACTGAAGGAGACCTCTCAGCGCTAAGCTTAAATGGGAAGTTGCCAGCAGCTAAATTAGAAGCACCTGATATCTCTGCACCTCAGGTGGATGTCAATGTGCCAAAAACAGATGTCAAAGGATCTGACATACAGTTAAAAACTCCAGATGTAGATACTAATGCCTCCCTGGGTGAGTTCAAAATGCCTCATTATAGGCTTCCAAAACTCTGCCTTTCAACTCCTAAAGTAGAAGGTCCTAGTATTGATACTGATACACAAGACTTGAGTCTTCATCCTTCAGTTGAGAGTGAGATATTGGTACCTAAGGTAAACACTGATGCCCCCATAGCAGATGACAAAACTTCTGTACCTCAGGTGGACTTAAAAGTTCCTGACCTTAACGCATCTGCACCAAAGTTGGAGGGAGATGCTGACATCAATGTAAGTGTACCTCATGGAGATTTTAAAGGACCTGAAGTAGATGTCAAGGCTCCCAATGTTGATATTGACACAGAAACATCAAAACTGCCACATTTCAAACTGCCAAAGTTGGGCCTTTCAGAGCCTGGAATAAAATCCTCAGAGGTTCAGGCCAATGCAGATGTGAGTGTGTCACCTGATGTAAAGATCAAGGACCCCACTGTTGCAGGAGAGGTCAGCTCTGTCCCTGATAAGAGTCTTAACAAGCCTCAACTGGCCTCAGCTGAGGGAGAGGCTGAAGTTAAGGATTCTCCAAAAAGTAAGCTGAGATGGCCCTTCAAATGGGGGGTGAAATCCAGTTCAAACGATGAAGAAGAAAGTGAGGCTGACTCTGAAACTGACCTGTCTAATGCTGACGTGGAGGTTCCTATATTCAAATTCCACAAACTACCCAGGCACAACATTGATAATGTTGGATTCAGTGATAGTTTTGGTATACTAAAAACTGAAGAAAGCAATAAGGATTATGTAATTAGCAAGGGAATCCGTTTGCCAATAGTAAATGCAACATCAAATACAGGGGAGAAGATTGATATTATGGAGAGACTGAAAATAGCCAAGGAAAAAGCAACTGAAGTCAAAGATGATGCTGGGGATCTTGCTGGCGCAAGTCCTGATGACCCCACTTTGGCAAGAGGAGGAACCTTCAAAGTTGGAAAGCCTGAGTCTGGACTAGGCCTGGAACACCCAGTGGTTGTTTCATCAGAGGAAAATGATAAGCTGTCACTAAGCCTCTCCAATATGCTTGGTCTAAATATCAAGGACCAAGACACCGATTAATACCTGCTTTGTGAACCAATTAAATGAAACATCATTGTTAGCAAATTTGTATAAATGTAAGCAAACTCTTTATATATCAGGAGAACATATATAATTGTTTCATTTATATTTTGCTCAGATTTCTTTATTTCATGCCAGCTACAGTAACCGCCTTAGGAAATGTCATGAAGGAATGATGGATGAAATGAAGGAAAATGTTATATAAACTGTGTATACTCTTGCTATTTATGTTTTTTTTTTTTTTTTTTTAATTGTTGATTTGGCGGCATATTACAGATAATAGCCTCAATATTGTGCATGATGGCATTCAGTTATTCTACTTGTACCTTGGAAGTATATTATTTCACCTTTACATTTTTAAATGATAGCTGAATTTTCTGAGTAAATCATAATGTATGTCTTTGCCCAATAAATAACTCAATAACTCTTTATGTATGTCTTTGCCCAATAAATAACTCAATAACTCACCATGATGGCTATTCATATATATATATATATATATATATATATATATATATATATATACACGAGTCAAATTTATAAAATGGATAACTTGTATTCATATGTCAGTAGATGTGCATCACTGCATGAGGTTATCAAGATAACTGATAGAAGATAACAACACTGATCAATTTATCATAATATATCACCTATAAAAAACAAAAAATTTTTGTAAATGTGTATGTTATAGATATGGCAAATAACATCTCCACATTCTGTCAGTGAGCTTTTGGATAATGTTTTTAGACATTTATTTCACACTGAGAACACAAAGGAACTAAAGAAAAAAATCTTATTGTTAATACAAGAATAACTTTAGTGAAGTACGATTGAAATGAGCATACAGTAAATACGAGTCTACAACTTTAGTTTTGGATCCCAAATTTAAAAAATTACATTTATGTAGGACATTATGTTTTTCTTAGTTGCAAGTCAGGTCAATCACACAACTATTACAAAATATGTAAGATAATGGTGTTGATAATTAAAGTTCGTGTAAAAAAAATATGCTCATTGGACATATACACTGCTAATAAGTCACTTTCTTGTAGAAAATGTTGAGTGTTTTAAGTGTATGTCCAAAAACCTAATTATATAAATTTGCATATCAGCTGTGCTGTGCTGTTTATATTGTACCTTGTATTCAGTAGCCAAAAAGTGAACATAAGTGCCTTATGTAATCATACAATGAACAAAAATTTACCCTTTGTTCAAAACCAGTATACTGTTTGATCTGTAAATATGTGAACATATACAGAAATACCAATTAAGGCACCCAGTAATGCTAATCTTGCTTTGCACTTGTCAGTAATTCTAATACCAGGCCTAATTAAACAATTTTATCAAATTCAGAAATGCTTATGAAGGATAAAGACCCCTAGTATTTACCACCATGACAGAGAGAAAAAACAGAGAAAGGAGAAATATATTTATATATATATATATATGTATCTATATATACAATTCCTAGAGTTAAACTGTGCACACTGCTAGTTAATGAGTCTGTTGCCAGCGTGAAGGCCAGTCCTTTTCTATCCAGCTTTGCAGCAGTCGTAACACATCAATGCGCTGATAAATCCGGCAAAGTTCGGTGAGCTCAGTGACCGTCTTCTGGTTGTAGCGCAGTAAGAACTCCTGGGTAGGGCTGTGCGACAAGGAGCCCTGGGTCCGGTGCTCCAGCATGGTCAGTTCATCATAGCTCATTCCCCAGCGACTGGCAAAGTTCTTCCAGTTCTTGATGGTGCAGTGATTTGGGTCCAGTTTGAGTCGAAGTAAATCCAGAAGATCTTTGTCGTTCATAAGGTCACTGATCTTGGGAGGAGGCGCTGGGTAGTAACACTTTTCACAGGAGCTGTTGAGGAACTGCAGCTCTTTGGGGAAGTCTAATCTCAAATGGAAAATGGAATTAGATCTTATAAGAGAATGTATGCATTTCATTCAACATTATATATCAATACAAATTTTTTACAGGAATAACCAAGTTTTTTGGAAATGAGTTCAAACAATAAGCATTATATTAAGACACAATGATAGAAAATATCTACATTAACTCAGCTGGCCTCACATAATTTAACAGTATTCGCCATTTCATTAATTTACTTTTAGAACTGCTACACGTTTTCTAATGTGGTGTTTGCTAATGCTATTTTTAAGAGTAGCTCGTTACTTTACAATGTTATTGAAATTAACAGTAAATTGTCACAAGATAGTGTTTTCTATTAAGAAAGTTAATGTGTCAGGATACTTTAGCATTACTAAAAACAGAACCTCTTTGTGCTACCTCGTGCATGTTGACTAATCTTACTACCTGTCTCTGTAGTGAATATATTGCATAGCTGCTTTTAGCAGAAGAAGATCAGACCTCTGATGATCACAGCTCTGAGGGTCTGAAAAGTTGTTTAATCTTGCAATAAAGTTAACATTAGTGTCACTTTCACTCAACACTGTGTATGCTTTTAGCCTGGAACATACTACTCAATATAGAGACTCTTTCTTAATGTGTTCTAGTGGACTATTGAGTCCTTCAGGAAGCATTTTATGTAATGTCTAACTGCTAAAGCATAACTTCAAAACAAGAATCCCAAGATCGAGGATGGATAAAGGTCTCATAAATGTACTCTCTAATCAAGGATATCTTAAATGGTGACATGATCAACAAAAATTAATTGGATCCCCCAAGATTTATTGCAAGAGTGATGCATCGTATCTGGCCGCTGTGATATCCAGGTAAATGGCGAGTAAAATGAACAGCTGCCCATGTTAACTGCTGTATAGCACGTCAAGCAGACGGTTCTTGTCAAACTGTAAGGAAACTTGGGAAGAACTTTATCCATAAGGTCACAAGTACCAGCTTGGCATTGCTGCTGGCTGACAATCAGCAAAAGAACAGAAGGTCGGCACTCTGGATTTCACTTTTTTCTTTATTTTCAGCAGGGGATAAGAACTGACAAGTGCAAAGATGTTTCAGCCTGGAGGCCTTCTTCAGTAATCAAGTGTAATCAATTACACTCGTCAGCTTTTATCTCCTGCAGAAAATAAAGGGAAAAAAAAGTAAACTGAAACCCAGATTTCAGACCTTCTGTTCCTTTATTGCTGATCGCCGCTGGTCTACACATCTATGGTGAAGACGGGTGAGTGAGGTGTAACATACTGATAATCTGCCGGTTTATGCACAAGTGTTAGTATTGAGTCTACTCAGACAGGAAAAAGGGGTCACACACTGCTGCTCCGTATTTAGTTCTCTTTATTTGGATAAAGTTTTGGGCCTGGAGTCAAAATATCAAGTAAGTTTTACTTGATCTTGAAGAAGACTCACTATCCAAATTATGAGAAATACATACACCTTTTCTTTTCTTTCAAAGTCAATGTTCTGCGATCAGCACCTACTATAACCATTCCCCTTGGTGTGCCTCATATTTTCATTACATAGTATGGAGCTTACTATTATTAAGCATGCTTAAGTGTTGGCATAGAGGCTGTTCATGATAAAGTGTTGCAATGAAGCTTCATTATCACTCAGAGTAGAGTGTGTTAGAGTGTTAGCATGTAGCCATAAACTGTTAGCATGGACCACTAAAGAAAACAATCAGGGGCACATGGATGAGTTTGGTGCCCATGTTCTCATCCCTTAATGACCATAAAGATACTCTACCAAAAACTTGGTGTATTCCTTTAATCAGTTAATGAATGAAGAATTATATGAATCAAAGAAAGTGAGATATACCTGGAGAAATGGATGTAGTGCATATGCATTCTTCCACATCTTCCACTGGCTACAGCATGTGGGGAGAAATATCAAACATCATGTCATTAATTTGATCCTTTACAGAGATTCATTCCATCCACATCTATTAGGTGACTAGATAGCTAGTGATGACCTTCAGTGGTTGTTTCATGCCAGAAGGGTCAGCTCTCCCGCTGGCTTACTGATTGAGACTGATGTGGCTTTTGTGAGCTATCAGTTCTGATATGACTTTAAATGTGCATGTGCTGTAGTGTTAGTATAACTTATGAGGTCTAGGATGATAGAATTTACTATTTAATAAAACTTAGTAACACTTTCTTTGGATAGTCCCCTAGAGATATTCAATTGAATATCAATTGATACATAAGTTAAGTAGCCACAAGAGTTCAGTAGCAAATCAATAATCCATAAATAACATTTCAACAGCATGTGTGTACGGTGTTAATATGGATCTCACAAAGAGTTCTGGGCCAGATATGGCCACCAGCAGTGTGACTGGTCATAAAATTTGTTGGCCTGTTGCCCATTCACTAAAACAGGCTTGACATAAGCCCATAACACTACTCTTTCACATTTCAAATTCAGTAAACAGAGCAATTTTGCTAAATTTATGCATCTTCATATTGTGCTAGTTTAATATATTATGAGTGTGAAAAGACTTGTATTTATTTTAGTTTGCTTTGCCATATGAATGAGACAACATTAAAACAAGAAAGTGAGGGAGGCTATTGTTAACAGCTTGTTGTACCGACCTGCCTTATTCGGTCTGAGGAAGGAGTCAGGTATCCAGGGGGCATTGAACTCAGATGGAGTGTCACTGCATCTGATGGAAACACATGTCACTGACTAAAAACAACAGGCTAAAACAAGTATAATCTGATAAAAACCTGTTTTGTAAATAAATTTGTTATTAAAGAGTATTCTGGTGCACATTCACAATGTGAGTGAATAATATGACATTAGAGTGGGCTAATAAAAAGATATGAGTTATAAAAAGGTTTGATCATGAAAAAGAGCGAGAGTATACCACAATACAGACAGGAGAGCTGTGATCTACTTTGTGTAAATATGCATTGAAGGTTGACTGCCTAATTTACCATGAGGATCTGTCACTTGGACCGGATAGTTGGCCTCCAAAGACTGAGAAAGAAGGAGAGACAAATACTGGTAAAACGTAAAATGAATAAAGAGAAAACTGACTTCTTAGGAGCTTCACATTCAATCTGTTTATGAGACAGACAGTACGTTTAAGGTCTAGAGTGTAACTGTGGAAGAAAATTACACTCTGGTGTGTTTGAATAAAGCGTGAAAAACTTGCTACAACTTGTTCCTCAGGGAGCCCCAAGGTGCTAGAAATCATAGCACACTGTGCACAGTTATGGTACATGTCTTAAAACATCACCGTAAAACTGACTTTTAACAAATGACTATGAGAAATCAGAACAAAACAAAATGTCTTGAGAAACAAGTAACATCATTCTGTCAACAAACCATATAATTGACACAATTACACAAATGAATCAATCAGCAATGAATAAATAAAAGAGCTTACAATTTCTGCCATAAAGCTGCTGGTATCTGTGTCCTCCACGGGCTCAGAGGTTATTCTATCTGTTATGAAAAAGGATAAAGCATGTGTCAACAAAGAACAGAGCACGTCCTCTTTGACATCTATCTAATAAACTGAGACAATGTTGGATTACAAGTATCACCCACTAACAGGAACATAAAACACATTTCCTTGAACCAATAAACACATCCTGGTAAAAATATGACTTGCTTAAGACAGAAAGTAATGACTCAACATGATCACTGAATTTTCCTAGGAAGACCTTTCTATGTGACCTACATCAGCCTTACCATTTGATAAACAATAAGGTAGGCAAATTGACCTTAGGTGAGTTTACCTTCCATTACATCCCTGAATGTTTGGAATGTTTTTACTTGAAAGCTTTCTTGGCTGAAAACAGTGAAAATAATGTTCAGCATCGGCACAGAAGGCTCTTAAAATTAAACCTTTCTAAATACCTAAGTGCATTCAATAAGGTACTGAAAAGGCACATTTTGAGTGAGCACATTCACGCATGGGTTGTAAGAGCTGCACAAAGGCAGCTTTTCAGCCCTACAAAAAACCTGGACAAGGCCATGTGGGCCTTCATCAGTCTACATCACTGTGAAGCCATTGTATCCAAAGGGCTCCGACTAAAGAAGTCATCTGACCTTTCTTGGGTTACACTCTATGACGATGAAACTTTAATTTGCGTGGGAAACTGGGATTAGGATTAAGTCGAGTGTGTCCAATCTGTTTCCTACATGCAGTTTTCAAGATATGGTTGATATAAGGCTGAGGAAGTAACATACATCAAGTGCTGAAAGTGAAAATATATTGTATGTGAACCTGTAAGTAATCAAAACATTCACCACTAAATAGCATGGTTTCTGGCACTGCTGTATCTGATAAGGTCATTCAACTGAAAAACACATTAAATATGGCAAAATGGAAAGTTTGTACTATCCTACTATCATATTCCTGTACCAGTGTGTCATCTATTAGGCATTTTCAAGACACTTCTTCTTTGCTGTGGTTAGCTTGCCTACTACTACTACTACCCTGTATTATGGGAATATGACCTAACTACTTATGATAACAGGAAGGTGAAGTGAAACCAGAACTTCCGTGTTTTTCCAAAGGCAAGAAAATGCTATCCAATTTCATAGAAGTGCTATTCTACACAAAGCAAAAATGGCTACCAGCAAAATGGAACTGAATAGTATGTTGTGTGGTTTTCCTTGAGTTTAGAAAGAAATGGTTAGTTATAGAAAAAAATTCCAAGAGTTGTCATGGTTTATTGGAATTTATTACTTTTAGGGGGGTTTAAGGAGTATCTTAACCCCAAAGCTAAATCTGTGTTAAGTCTGACCTCAACTGGTGACAAGTAGTCCTCAGTGGCAGGTGGCACCCATAGAGTACAACAGGTGGTGACATCACCACACACCAAAGACCAGGCGCCTTATTTTCTACCAGTAGAGGCCAGGCCTCACACAGATTTGGATTTGGAGTTTAGTTACTCTTTAATGAACACCATTTCTTACAAATCCAAGATGTCTGAAGACAGTTGCACCTTTAACATCAACTAGCTTGCAAGACTAAAATAATACTGACATCTGCATGTTGGTTATTTAGTGGGAAATATTAGAATGGTCGTAGTCTGGGACAAAATGTTGCGTCATTTTGCCGAGACAGGAAGGAGAAAGGAAGGAAGAGTCCAAACCGATTATAGTGGTGACATGTTATTTGAGTGCTGTCGAGAACTAAAGGCCAGCTGTGGCTATTAAAAGCTACAAATAAAAGTTGTAGTTTGGTTAAAAGGACCTATATGACTAAGTATGAGACCCTGCAGATGGGCAGATTAATGATCTGTAGAACACACTCAAACATTTCTCTCATTAAATGTCAAATGGTGGCAGTTTATCTTGCAAGCAGATCATGGTATGTAGGCTATTATTCTTTCATGCCAACAAATCACTAAATGGGAGAATCTACGTGTTAGGTTTGAGCTGTTCACTTCTTCTTGATCCTTAATGGAACAAACAAATATGACACTTGAGTGAGAGAGGGGAAATAAAGGTGAATCCCCAGGACCACAGTATCTGTTTATAGAGCGGCCCACAGACTACTGAGAAATGTAAAGAGCATGCTGCTTGTTTTCTACAAGCGGCTATACACTGACATAGTCTATCCCCATTATTACTTTTTATTGATGCTTTTATTCCAGTGGACAACATTGCCCAAGACAGTTTTCCCCGTGGGAATATTAAAGATGTCCTTCTCTTCTCTTCTCTTCTCTAATTCATGTCACTTTGGACCTACATGGCATTTCAAGATACATGCTGAATCTCACTGTATGTATTCACTTCATTCTTAAGTATGCAGTCAGTATTTTTTTTTCTGTTGTCATTGTTTATATTTTTGTAAATGAATGAATATTTCATCACAGAAAAGGTGGGTAAACTTTGACCAAGCAAGCATCAATCCAAATAAAAATATGTTCTCAGAGAATTCAGTAATTTGTCGTTTTTTTCTCTTGTAAGACTCTATCTACGTCTAATCTCTGAGCCCATCGGCTCATCAGATGATGATTTAACCTCTGAGGGTGAGGACCAATATTTTGGGTTTTCTGATGTAACTGCTGGCTGCTTGCTTCCGTTCTGTTCTTTTCTCACTTTCTGTTTGTTTTATTACAAAAATCAAACATTGCTATTTTTTTTTTTTTTACATCCAGATGACACTTCTTCTTACATTCCTGTACAAATAAATCATATAAATTCATTGTAACACAGTAAGGATAATGCACTAATACAGCTACAGTACACATCATTTGCTGCACATTTTAATAAGATCTTCTGTCACTAGTTATTTTATCCAGTGTCATCTCCTTGCTCATACTTCATGTTTTTGGTGGCTGTGCAGTATACCTTGAGGAAAATCCACCCTCAGATCATCTTATACTAGGACTCATCAATTTTGAGATGTTTAAAGCGTTGTAGTTTTGGACATTATCAAGCTATTTAGAGACAGTGGGTTGTAATTTACTTTTTTGGTTTGCCTACTTTCAGTTCTGTTAGTGATTTCCTGGAGATTACTGGAATGACTTTCATCCTCAAAATGCACTTATCCATGGGAATAAGAAAAATATACCACCAAATGACAAAATAGACCCAGAAATACAAGGCACATTCAAAATAGTTGTTTTCAAAATGTTTCAACAGATAGTTCCTTTAAGCACTGAAGCAAACAGTGAGTGCTGGGTCTTACAACCAGTCACCCAATTATAAACTGTAAGTTGAACCCCCACATCAGTTGAGCATTGTTTCTCCTTTTCTGGGAATGTAAGGGCATGTTCCTGCACGTCCTGGATAAAGTTCAAGAGATGAAATATAAACCACATCATAATACATTGCTTAGGGCCATAATTCCACACAGGTGAACCTAGCTTTTCTTGGTTTTTGACCACCCATGCCTTGTATGAAAGGATAAGCACGGTCTCTCAGCAGACTGTGGAGTGGGGTGTTTGCTCTGCCATGATTTTGTTTCCACACATGGCTGGAGGTGAATGGCATGCTAATACCTGAGCTGGGGCACCGTGATATCAAGACCAAGAGCAAAGATACACACACACTTTGTACAAACTGCCTCAGCTCCATGCGCATTATAGCTGATTATATCTCCGTCTGAGTGTGCATGGATTTCCTTATATACCAGGCCAACGTTGGGCTTTCATTAAATATCAAGTATCAGCCAGTCAGTCCACTTCTGATATGATGTGGGTTCCTACCTGATCACAGCCAAGTAACAATAGTCTGGATTTCATGTATTTACTTTGACATTTTACTCATAAATTTAACGGATCTAGCCATTTACAAAATATTTGCACAAACTAATCCAATTTAAATGTAGTAAGAATATTCTGGCCGTTCAACAGGTTTGGTGTGTCCCCATATGTTAAAACACTGCTAACCCTGAAAAAAATGTATTAGTCTGGGTTACAGTGTAGAGTTTGTGTTCCATGCTCGGCAAAATGCTATTTCGTGGGGTTTTCCACCCTGGTAAGAATATAGGCTACTTTTGGAAGAAATGCTGAACGCTTGGAATTTGGAATACATGAAAAGGATAAAATTCAAAGATAACGTATTTAGCGTTGACTTAAATGGTCCAGTGTCAGCCTTTAAAAAGTCACACTGACTTGCTAGCAAAAAGCTGGGTAGATTTTTTTTCTGTTTAAATGACAACTTACATTGAAAGTAGTAATCCACAACCTTTTCACATAAATAAATATCAGCTTTTGCGTTTGCTATGAAAAGAAAAAACAAAAACTGCGCACTTCATCACTTGAAAAAGAACTGGGTGCCAACAGGTGGCGCTAGCTTGCAAACAGCGTAGTTATGTAGCAACTATTACAGTCTGTGCTCTAGTACAAACCACCAAGATATGTTAGCTTACAACATTCAGTGCCAAAGTGATACAGCCAATATGATGTTAAACTACATTTCACATGAAGCCACAGAAAATGTTCAAGTACATCTTCAAACAGTGCTACTGAAATAGCTGCAGCTATGAAGTATTACTGGCATATTTAATCATTTGAAAAGTTTCTGGATATGGCAGTTTACATTCAACCAAAGTTTGATTTTCCTTTGCTATTGTAAAACTGCATTTTGCACAAATCAATAGGCCAGCATGGTACAGAAGAGTTGTTTTGTGGAGGAAGAGAAAAATAAATAAGCAAATGTCACACTCAAGATCTCATTTTTTAAACTTTTTTTTGTTATATTCTGGTCACTTTATTGCAACTTTTTTTAACTGATTTCTTTCAAACTTTCGGGCTAGTTCTTGCTTGTTGCCTTTTCACCCATGTTTCTGAAAGACGCTGAATGAACTTAATCAGGTTAAATGCTTGGAAGAAGCTTTTCACAAGCATTTAAACACAAGAAATTTGGAGCTGATTAAAGTATACAATTTTAGAATACAATTTTGCTCATTAAGGGCTTTAAAACAGCTAATTTTCCGATTTCTTCTCTGGTAATTTTCTGGTAATACAACATCTTCACCGGGTGTTTGAAAGAAATAAAGTGAATTTGCGCAGGTCTGAACAGGTAAAAGGCGGCCCTCAGTCCAACTACCTTCAGCAGCTCTTCCCATTCAGGGAAGAGGAGCTCTAATGTGAGGACCAGGAAAGCTGACAATGAAGCTTCAATAAAGTGAGAGACAAATTACAAAGCCGCGCACTGGAGGTGCTGATAGGCTTACCATGACGCTGTTCTTCTCCAGGTGCCATCGACAATATCATTTATGGGAAAAACAACACATCAGCACATCCTCAAGACCCTACAAGCAGCTGCCTCAGTCCAGTCCACTAACCACTGCACATTTCTACTCATGAGGGAAAGGACAGTGTGTATCCTGATACCTTCACTGTTCCAACCAACAGTCTGCACATCAACATCAGAAGACAAGATCTCAAGATATGGATAACACATTTACGTGTGTAGGCTCGTAACCTGGAGACAATGTAGGCTAACGGTATTTCCCTAGAGTGGAAGGTTTTTTTCTCCCTCAAATAACCATTACGCTGTGGAAACTTGGTCTAGAGCAGTCTGTGATGCCACAAGGACAACTAGAAACCATTTACTGTTTTTCCCCGCTGGCGAACAGTGTGAACATCTGTCCTCACAAACTACAGCAGGCAAAAAGCCAAATAAATCAACAACAACAACTAAAATTAGCCTACATGTAAACTTATAGTTGTAAGAACGTTTGTCAGCCTGAAAGGCTGATGACTAGAGGACAACACAACAGCAAATAACAATACACAGAGGCTTAACCTTCAATGCAAGCTGACCTTAATGAGCATATAAGCCTCTAATTAAAACACAAGACAACGACATCCCACTTACCGAATGGCTCCTTATAGGCCCTCAAACTGGCCATTTTTGCAGTAACTGATAACTCACATTCAGCGAAGAGTGTCAGAATGAGATAAATACAATCTCTGTAGGAAAAGAGTAAAAGCACACCTATCGTTAGTCTAGACTGGCGCAGAACGCCGATGCCAGCCCTGCGGCGGCGGGGAACAAGAGCGCACACTTCAGTGCTGAGCACAACTCAGGTTCAATGACGCCTTCGAAGTCTCCTCGTAAATTCCAATGTAACAACTCGGAAGTCTTTATACAACTTTTCGCACGATCAGCCGCTTGTCGTCGGAAGTAGCAAAATGCACATTTGTTACAGTATCGAATCCAAGTGGTATGGAGCTACATGATGCTGCAGCAGAAGAAATGAGATTTCAAAAAGTAGGCCTACACCAAACATATCATATCATAATGATTTAATCCATCAATTTAATACTACCTAGCCACCACACAATGAATGAAAACATTCCGTCTCACTGACAACAATATCTAGCGATATTAACACCAGTATAATGATTCTAAGAAAAACGTCTCCACCCGACAGAAGATTAAAGATGTTTCTGGAATGTTTCTGGAAACCACCGAGATTAAATTGAATTTACTAATATATGTGTGTGTGTGTATATATATATATATATATATATGTGTGTGTGTGTGTGTGTGTGTGTGTGTGTACTGACTTTTCCAGTGGTATGTATCGCATTATTGGGTTGTCAATGTGCACACGGAATCATGATCATGATATTTCCTACAGCACTTGAAGCATGCTATCAGTGTGCCAAGGTACTGCACAGCGGTTCCTGGACAAACTCTGAGCGAATGCAAATAAAACCATCTGAAACGGTTCCTGCCAATACACACCAATTTCCTGCAAAACAGGCTACGATATCTGTCTTATCAAATAACATGATTTGTTCATTTCAGTAATTTGTCAAGTTCTTATTTAGATCCGTTTCTACCTGTACTTAGGAGTATTCAGTTGCCTGATGCACTGCTCCGTTTCCAGCCTGAGGATCCAGTTCAGAGAGGAAGCTATTTGGAGTATATTCAGGTAAACAGCGCCCTCTTGTGGCAAGCACACTAAGCACTCATCATATTGAACTATCCACTCTTTTTCAGCAGCTCATATCATGGCCGTAGATGTGTAGAGGCTTTGAGAGGGCCCTTCCCTCTAAATTTTACCGTTTATTTTAATTTTAATTTTTTTAAATTTTATTTTACTTTTTCAGTGTCACTGGAATGGTTAGTCACATGTAAGATGTGTTTACATTAATTTCTGCTGTTATAAACTAGGAAGCAGGATGCCTTAATTTTAACATCTTAAAATATTCTTACTTGGACCCTGTAAAAAAAAAAAAAAAAAAAAAAAAAAAGGTTGGGTGAGGTGGGGGGCTGGGAGACTTCTTAACAAATATTAGAATGGTATTAAATGCATTTAAATAAAATAAATAAATAAAAACTTTTAGGTCTCTTACTTAATTGCTGGCACAGTAAATCAAAAATTATCAATTCCACTGGTTTTACATTTTGCTTTATATTTGATACATTGTATGTTATAATTCTTGAATTATCGCTGAAATTCCACTTTAAAAACTGAATACACACCCTAAATGGAAGATAACAGTACACTATTAGGGTATTTTTTAACTGCCATTTTAAGTATCTCTGAAATGCTTTAAGTAAGGGATATAAAGAAAGACTGAAATACCTCTAAAGTATATCTTCTGTCATTTGCTAATCGCCTTAATTAATATGACTTAATTAAATAATTTGTCTTCAGTTACGTGCAATGAACAGTTCTTGAAATCAAGAACTTATTACGGAGTGGTGTGTTTTCAGGTAAAACTGAGAACATGTCAAGGACTTTGTGTTGCGTAGTGATGCTCAGTGAGTATATAAACTCAGTGTTCTCAGCCCATGTCCATTTAATATGCAATTTTGAAAAGATGTGACAAAAATTTGGTGGGGACAGGAATGAATGACCAAGTGTGTTTGTTTTCGATTGCAATGCTGCCTTGACATCACTGATTGAAATGTGACTTGAGGAGCAACAGGGTTGAAAGACTCAGGCCACAACAGAAGTGCAACAATGATTCCCACACCCAAGGTGCTGGGGGTCATAACTGTAAAAAAATGAGCACATGATTAATGCCATTCAGTGTATATAATCTAGTTCAAAAATATGATTTAGTATGATTTGATCTTTAGCTTTTACATTTGTAATAGTTTTACAGTGGAGGTCAGTAGGCTAAATCACTTTTAGCCTAAATCACTGGCTCCACAGCAGGACACATTGTTCTCTGCTCCTGTTATAAATGTACTACATCCTGAGAGCTTACTACTTGGTGAGTAGTTTATGAATTAGTAATTGGGTCATTTCAAGCATATTGGAGGACATAAAACTTGTGTATGAAGACATGATTAGTGACACCATGTTTATTCTGGCTAAGCCTGAGAACAGTTCCTTTGTACTTAAGAATCTTTCCATGTGTCTTTTTGAATCCAGAGGACCATTAAATAGATACTTGTCTCATTTAGAAAAATGTGATATTATTTTACTTCCCCCAGCTGTTAATGTTTCAATATTGTTGGTAAAATACTTTATTGACAAAGACAATTCCCAAAAGAAATACCTTTATTATAGACTAGTATTCAGAAGTGACAGACAAACCTATATATCCTTCATAAATCACAAATAATCAAAACTGCACTGAAATTCCAAAAATTGTTTGATTGATGCAATTTTATTCAACTTTATGTTAATATTTTACTGGTGCAAATATCCTAATTTAAATTTCTACATTTCTTGATCAGTTTTTATTCATTCAAAATGATTTTTGTGCATACTCTGTTGTGATCCTCGCACACATTCACGACGTGTTGTAATGAAACGGGGGGAGGGGGGGCTAGCCTCGTCTGCAGAACCATACAGGCTGCCTGTATCCGTTCCCTCACGCCAATCATCGCACACAAATCTGCCAAGTTGATATTTCATTTCTTATAAGTTAATTATTCTAGTGAATTCGGCATCTAAAATAAAGCGATAAACCCAGCAGCAAACCTGCACTTTGCACCTTGGTGAACACTGCTCACTCCACTCCGCACTGTTTTTGGGGGAGGACAGCGGGACGGCGAACCCATTCTTAAGAGTTGACATTTCACTACCGTGACAACTGCTTTGGGTACTGCATGTACGCCGAACTGTGAGGGACACCAGACGATAAACGCTTTAAGTCATGATCCAGTTCCTTGTATGTTAGTCGGTAGCAAAAGTCGGATTAAAGTGACACATTTTCTAATGGAGTCTGGATTGAATTTGCACGTATACCTCGATGGTATAAGGACAACCCTTTATGTTGTCCAATATGACAATTTACTTATCAAAAACATAAGTGTGAATTGGCATGAATTGTGAACACTAACCGTGAAATTAGACAAGGCTTAGACAAGACGGAGTTTGCATTTACCGGTAGTTTTACGGGCTGGGCTGGGGTAACTTGGGCTCGACAAGGAACCTACACACAGCTGCGTAAGTGTTCGTCATCACGCACAGCTACGTAGCACGTCTGTCCTATCAACTGAGGAGCCTGAAGCTCAGGAAAGAAGCAGATGATATGGCAGCTTTGAGAGCGACCAGGTGGAACTTGCTTTGTTAATACGGCTAAACCTTTGAATATGAACACGTTTTAACACGGAGACGGCGACGGGACAGCTGCTCGAAATGATTTACTTGATTCTGATTTCCGCATTCTCCGGGGCACTCGTTACATTGATATTACAGTTCTTGCTGATTTACCGGAGAAGCCCCGAGCCTATAGCCAGGACAGTGCAATATGTCAAAACAGTGCCTGATCCCGTATTGAAGGATTACTTTAATAACCAACATGCCGAAGCAAGCCAGCAGCAGCAAGACAACACAGCATCTGCTGCAGCCAAACAGCAAGAGGCCGTCTCCACAAGGCAACAGGAAGTGGCTGTCACCGGCGGTAGCCCAAAACAGTCGCCACCGCCTTCTCAAAGCGAGTCCATCCATACATCCAAACCGGAGACGTGCAATTTCCTAAACGCTATATTTTTGTTCTTATTCAGGGAGCTCCGAGACACTCCCGTCGTCAGGCACTGGCTCACCAAAAAGATCAAGGTAGAGTTCGAGGAGCTGCTGCAGACCAAGACGGCGGGTCGGCTCCTGGAGGGACTCAGTCTTAGGGATATCTCCCTGGGTAATTCTCTGCCGGTGTTCAAAACAGCCAAACTCATGAAGCCGGTGAATTTGAATGAGGACGGCATGCCCGACGAGCTCAACTTCGAGGTGGACATCGAGTACAACGGCGGGTTCCACCTCGCCATCGACGTTGAGCTGGTGTTTGGGAAGTCAGCCTACCTGTTCGTCAAGATGAGGCGCGTGGTGGGCAGACTGAGGCTGCAGTTCACGCGCATGCCCTTCTCCCATTGGTCCTTCTCCTTCCTCGAGGACCCGCTCGTGGACTTCGAGGTGAAGTCTCAGTTTGAGGGGAGGCCGCTGCCTCAGCTCACCTCCATCATAGTCAATCAGCTGAAGCGGGTCATCAAGAAGAAACACACCTTGCCCAACTACAAGATCAGGTAAGCTCCACAACCACCTTACCCAGCCACAGCAGCATATGGACAAACTTCATCTCTCCATATTTATGCCAGATATCTTGATGGTGATACGATATACCTTATGACTATGGGTTCACACTTATACACACATATTGTATCACCAAGAATCAATGCAACGTTTATGAGGTTTTCATGACAGAGTTGGTCAGTCTGTCCCATTTTGCTTCAGTAAAAATGACTGAAGTGACATGAACAGAATGAAAACTTAATCTTATTACATAAAACAGATGTTGACAAAGTGTTCCCATGGGGACATGGGGTAGTTGAAAAAAGCTAATAAATTGCAATATATTGCAATACCTTTTAGCACAATACTCAAAATGTTTAAATTGCAATACTGTTGTATTGTGATTCAGGGATTGTGGTAATATTATTGTGGGGCCTCTGGTAATTCCCACTCCTAGTCTTAGGCTAACCCTAACCATAAATTTAATATGGTCCCTGTCATTGCTTTTTGAAATCTTAATATCTTGCATGTTCATATAGATAACAGTATGATTAGGATATATCATTCTGGCTGTGTACTGTAGACTTGAGAGGCACTTTACCCAACATAAGAGGTACAGCCAGTTACTTCAGCTGGGACGATATGCTTATCTCCTGATTTGATACTATCAAAATACTTGGGTACTGATCCAATGTGTATTGCGATGTATTGCAATTTTTGTTTTTTTGAGCTATCCTCTAGTTTGTGGCTGTAAAGTTTCATGAGCTGTGATTATCTTAAAGGTCACTATAGGTAATTTTATACAGTGATGTCAAGTTTGAAAAAATGCTCTGACTCCGGTGAAATGGCTGCTATGGGGGCTAACATCATCACACATGAATCAAATGTGGCTCATTGAATCCACAAGAGTCTCAGCTTTCCCGTCAAAGCCAGTTGATGGAACTCCAAGACTGTTTAGGCCCCAGTCTGCACAAACACACCATTTTACAACAGGCCACAAGAACACATCTGGGCTGCAGGGTTTGTGGCCCAAACTGCATGGGATTAGCAGAAGGTGGGCATGTCTGCAAAGTGGGGAGCTGTGGCTGCCCAGAGAACCCATTTTCATTCACACATCTGGAGGTCAGAGGTCAAGGGACCCAACTGGAAATGCTAGTTTTTCCCCATGCTAAAATGCAGCCTTACTTTGGAGCGATATTTACTCCTCTTGCCATCAATCTATTATGACAGACTTGGTACCAGGTTGTCTAGTTTCATATGATACCATATTGTTACTTTACATAAATTCAGTTATAAAACATGTATTTAAAAATTGTAAAAAAGAACTATGATACTTACGTGAGTCGATTTCGAGAACCTCGGGTTAAGAGGAATCACTGTCCCTAATGTAGACCTTTGCGATTTTTTCGGGGGAAGATATGCATTTCAAGGTAAGGTGTGGCGAGTGCCAACATCTTGCCCAACTGTCTTCCAAGTCATGAAACCAGTTGTCTTTCTCGGCACAGTGTGTCACATGCCGGTCATATTTCCATCACACTGTGATGTGGACTGTTCAGCTTCTGTAGTCTGAGACTGCTTGAGTCAGGTGGAGCTTGTGTTTTTTCTTCTGTGGATATTTTATTCAGAGTATGATAAAAACATATCCTGGAGGGCTGCACAATATGGACAAAATTTCATATCTTAATATTTATGCCACAATTTTGTTAGCAATACAATACACAGCATGACTATGGGTTTACACTTATTTGAAATTTTAGGTGTAACAACAAAATTATTATTCATTTATAATTTATTTATTTTGTCAGAACAGACCAATCACTGTTAGGCTAACCCGAACCATAAATTTTATATTTTTGCCTTTTGAAAAATTATGGAGCATGTTCATATCTAGATAACAATATGACAACAATGTATTGTTCAGCCCCAGTATCCTGTCAGCTGATGCATCAGTGTAAGTAGGTGTCTCTGTCAGCTCTGGGCTCCCTCAGTGAATACAGTGCACCTGTTGCTGCAGCATCCAAGCTAGCAGAACACTGACAACACACACACATACACACACACACACACACACACACACACAAACACACACACGTGTCAGGACAGGGACAGAGATTGCTGTGCCCTGTTGTCACCATGTCGAGCAACTTTTCAAATGGCTGTGACTGTGTGTGAAATAGACACACTTGACACAAATTTGTGTGAAGCTGTCCTAGGGAAGAGCGGCCTAACAGGGCTACTCCTATCAGCTGCCGTGATGCAGTGTGTGGCATTTCACCCACTTCTAGTCGCTCTTGCCTTCTCTTAATCTGCTTCCCTCCTGCCTTCCTTCCTTTCTTCCTCTTATTGTAGGGGGCACCTTGCAGAATTCTAGTAGCAGCATTTTATTAGCAGAATAAACACAAAAAGAGCGATGTCAGCATGTTAAAAAACACCAGCGTATTATTTTATGAGTTATGATGTACTGAAATAGAAAGGCTGAATGGAAACAGTAAAATTATATTAAAATGTGTCAAAAAATGTTTCAAGTGGAACTGTTGTCAAATTATGCAATGAACAGCATCAGAAACTAATTTCTTGAATAAATAGTGAGGATATTGGTATAACTAGTTCATTTTCATTGCAAGAGGCCTTAAGTGGCTTGGGACGTTCTGAAATGTTCCAGCAACTTCCAGGAATGTTGTATGCGCTGTTTAATCCATATAGTTAGAGATATAGGTACATTATAATATCACTAAGTGCATTTCTTTATTTTTAACTTCAGCTGAAAGGATGAAATATCACCAACATTAGAAACACTATGGAATGCTTTACCAATATAATAATTTTTTTTTCACTGATTTGGATTTTGTTTGTTTAATTTATTCACTTATACCCACCTAATTAATATATATATGTATATATTTTAGTTTTTAGTATAATATTTCAACTGTTTGCCTGAAATTCCTTTGAAAGTCAGGTGGAAACATAGCAAAATTAGGCAGCAATACTGTGCGCTCACCAGCACAAGTGTGTTCTAAGGTGAAGTGTAAAGGGCCATCCAGATGCACATAATGAACAGAATGATCTGCTGATGTGTTTGTTGCACTGGGATAGAGACAGAATACTGGGCTTTACGTCACATTAAGTATCACACCGAAATGAAAGACAGCGACCACTAGGTCTAATGTTGAAGCCAGTGTGGAAGTGCCTTAAAGGGATAGTTCACCCATTTTGAAAAATGTGATACTATTTCACTTATTTTCCTAGCTGTTATGTAGAACAATAGTGTACTATCCTGTTTTATTGTTACTGAGTGCTGGATACTGGCTGGATACTCCAAATGCTAACTGTTAGCCTCCTGCCATTGAGGTGGACTTCCCCCCAGCTAACATTCTTGGAAATAACTACCTCAGTCCACAGTCCACCAGGCTTATCATCACTTTACAGATTTACTGTTTAAAACTGTATTTTCTTGTTATCAGCATCTGGAATTTAAAAAATTTCCAAAATGTGTGCACTATCCCTTTAAAGTGCATTTCTTGCTGTCTACAAGAGTTTAAATGTAGAGATGTCAGTGGGAAAAGACTTCACTGTGTTGATTTTTCACCTCAATAAGCCTTTTCCCCATGACGTTATGGTCTTAGTCACTAGTTCCACCAGCTCTTCTTAAATGTTGCTTGATACTGATTTTGAAAAGATGCAGGCTCATTTTGACTGATAGATTGTTATCAAGCCAGGGTTAGGATTAGGGTTAGCCAGGTGGAGCAGGTCTGTCTCATCATCTGTCAGCTATTTTCACCAGCAGGTCACTTCGGTCTTCTGACCAGGCCTTACTGGTTGTCCCTCACTCAGGACTAAAAACAAAAAGTGATGGTGCCTTTCAGGTTGTGGCTCCAACATTATGGAATGCTCCTCCTCCAGAGATATGATCTGTGGTGTCTGCTGCAGCCTTTAAAAAGCACCTAAAGACTCACTCACTCAAACTGACCTCATGATATCTAGTGTCTGTAATTTTGTGTTTTTTTTTTTTTTTTTTTTTTTTTTTTACACACAATTGTTATTAATTTGTTTGTTTTATGGCCCTTTTTTTTTTTTTTTTTTTTTTTTTTTTTTACATTTTACTCATGTGAAGCACTTTATGACATTTTCTCTGTGAAAGGTACTATACTAAATAAACTTTGCTTACAAATTTTACAGGTAGCTAGAAATGGCCATGTGTACACTGGAATCACAGTGACATTTTAGTGCCATCCAGTCTGCATGGAATGACTAAAGCCTCTCTCAGGAGCTATTGTTTTTTGTGTCAAGGCTAGGGTTGTCACAATACCAGAAATTCAGTAGTCAATACCATTACCAGTGAATTGATGGTTCCTGATATCCGTTTCAATATCAAGATAAGAAATAGAAAAGAAAAAATCCCTTTTTTCCCCAATTTAATTTTTTTTTTTTTTTGGCATTTTGCTTTATTTTTCAGCAGAGAGAGACAGTAAAGGCAGGGGAAAGAGAGGGGATGCATGCAGCAAAGGACCTGAGGTCAGATTTGAACCCAGGACGCTGCCATTAGGACTCAGCCTTAGCACATGGTACATACTCTTGCCCGGTGAGCCACCAGGGCGCCCCAACACACACCTACTTGTTGATTATCCATTTCATGTTCCAACTCTACAATTAATTATGAATTAGGTCTGGGCAACATATCTGTTATATCAATATCATGATATAAAACTAGGTAATGGCTGGAATTTTGGGTATCATGATATCACAATTTTAGCATGAATGTTGTCTTTTCCTGGTTTAAAAGGCTGCATTACAGTAAAGGGATGCAATTCTCTGTTATTATGTAGTTATTAGACAGTTATACGTGTTGTGTTATTTGCCTCGACCTGCCGCTTGATTTTGTCCATATTGTCTAGTCCTGTTGAGAATGCACCCTGCTCATTAGCCAGCTGGCCAGCGACCTGTGTTAACACACTCACTTGTTCTCAGCCTAGAAAGCCTAGCAGTTCAGAAACCAGTGGGTGACGTCCCAACAGCTACATCCATTTACTTTATAGGGTGTATCTGACTCCTAATTGGTTTCCAAAGGTGTGCGCACACCATGTGTGTTTGGAGTGGCTTACTTGAGCTCTAGAACATTTGCTCTTAGTTTGGTGAGACCAGGGAGAATCCAGCATCAGGAAACCGTGGTCCCATTTTGTTACGAGTGAGAACGTAATCGAAACTCACTGCAGGGAACTTTCCGAAACACTCTGGGGTTTTCTGGGTATAAGGAGAACGGATTTTGCAGTGTGACAGCCAACCATTCTTCATTCTTGAAAACCCCAGCGTAACAAAATTTCAAATTTAAGGGGGAAATGTCCTTTCAATTTATGAGCTAAGGAGCTAAAATCTTTACCCTAGTGAGTTGCCTGAAAGCCGACAAGTCAAAGAAGCTGGAGTTGAAGCTGAGCTGAGTTGAATCTATGTGACTTTGCTTACAAACCACTGGGCACTGTAAGCCTAAATGGACCAAATGCAAAAGCATAGCAATGTAATGTCTTCTCCTCTGTGGTTTGGACCACAGAAAACAGATGGTACAGTAGGTGTGATTGCATGCTCAGAACTTCCTATTCAGCCAGTGTGGATTGCCTTAGAACATCTCTAGAAATTGCTCTGCACAAGGCTTCTCTGTATCTGTGAGCCTGCTATGATTGCTGTGAGAGCACTTGGTTGATTGAGCATCAGTGCTTCCAATTACATGGCATGCTGACCCAGACTTCTGGTCGTCACTCTGCTGTGGCAGGACTGCAGTGGTCGCTGCATCATGACTTTTAAACTTCAACACACTTTTGCGTGCTTGCTCCGTGGAATTTGCCGCCATGATGAGAGTATTGCATCTCTTAACAGCTGTCTTGCTGTGTGTATGCAGAGTGGCGTGATGACTCATTGGTTAATACTGTTGCCTCACAGCAAGAAGGTTCTCTGTCCTGCTCCTTTATGTGTGGCGATTGCATGGATTTCCCAAGGTGCTCTCGTGTCCTTCCATAGTCCAAAGACATGCAGCTCAGGTGTAGGGGTGGGAGTCACTGCATACCTGGCGGTACGATACTATCATGATATTTTACCCACAATAACAATGGTATCATAATACAGGCAATTCCGTGATATGCCATATAATGTAAGATTATTAGGATACATCACAATATCTTTAACTGAAGAAGAAAAAAATTTCCCATAAAACGGAAAACATTTAAAAAATGTTAAAAATATCAGCCATGCATATTTACTGAAATAATTAGCCTATATTATAATAATTCCAATAAAAAAATGTAAATGTAAGTTTGATAAAGCACATTTTATATTTAGTTTTCAGATGTGTGTTTGTGCTTTAAATTTGCTGCCGTGGTCGTCAGGTGAGGACATTTGTTCACTGTGAACAGGAAGACGACAAAGAAAAAAGGGATCCAGAAAAGGGATCAGTGGTTGAAACGTAGCAGCGTTACAGCTGGAAACAAGGAGGAAGAAGAGAAGCAGAAACAGAAACAACACAATATCCTCAGTATCAGGTTGTTGTTTCACACACTGATGGAGCTGTATTTCACTGTGTTTCGTGCAGATTATGAATATACAGATTACATACAGATTAACTGCAAGCGAATTAAATGGATTAAATGATGAAAAAAAATTCAGGCATGTTTCCATACCTTCATTTAAACGAATGACAAGGTGTAGCCTCCTGTGGGTTGGAATAGTTGCTACAGGCAACCAGTTTGTTTGCTGTCTACATGACTATGCCAGGTTTTGCAAAGATGCATTAATGCATTTGTGCTTCCAAATGTTTATAAGTAAAGATGATATGGAAAGTGACCCAGAGATACAATACAATTTATGATGCGATTTTAGACTTTGATCGATCGATTCAGGGTTAGCATGACGATATAAAAAATGATCAAGGAAATTTTTAACTGAATCCATTTTTACCTGTTTATTAGATGTGTTATTGCGCTGACTTTTCCATTGCTGTCCATTCCTTGCATATATGAGACAAAGGATTTGTTCTTCATTTGTCCACCTGTACCTTGTTGACCTAACTGCCATCCGCCATGACAGCACCTCTGTCTGATGTCTGAGGTCAAAGAGCAGATGCTCTTCACTGATTTAGTCATATGAAGATGGTATTTGGCAAATACATTTCCATTGCAAATTATCATATTTATATTTCTCAAAAAAAAAAAAAAGTTATCTAACTCAAATGAGCATGAGAACATTTAGTTGCATTTTGGAGATTGTATTTCACATTTGCTCTTTCCATCATGAATTTTGTAATCCATCCAGGGTGCTTCCCTGCCTTACACCCAGTGCATGCTGCGATAGGCTCCAGATTCCCCGTGATGCTAATTAAGAATAACTGAGTATGGAAAATGAATGAGTGTCTATGTGTGCATGTGAATCCTTTTGCTCAGAACGGGACACTGAAGATAATTGTTTCATAGTGTGAGCTGAATTATCTGAAACACCCGTTGATGCTTGTAACATACAGAAGTCTCTTGCTGCAGAATTTGTAAATTGGTTGATATTTCTTTCACAGCATGGGTCAGTATACCCTGCTGTCCCACCCAGAAGAATTACATTAAAAAGGCTTTCAGTAGAGTATTAGGTGTTGTGGTCTAAAGGCTTTTTTAATTTCCCACCTGGTATGAATGGTATGGTACGAGCACTGGTATGAATTAGAGCTGCAACTAACGACCATTTTCATTATCCATTAACCTTGATTAATAAATTAGTTGTGTGATCCATAAAATGTCAGAAAATGGTGAAATGTGCTGATCACAGTTCCCCACAGCCCAGAGTGAGGTCTTCACATGTCTTGTTTTGTCCTGTCCAAGTCCATAGCCCAAAGATACTCAGTTTAGTGTCATGGGGGACTAAAAAAAAACAGAAAATATTCACATTTGAGATGGTGGAACCAGAATTTGGAATGAGGAAAAAAAAAAGATTCAAAACATTTAATCGATTATCAAAATAGTTGGTGATTAATTTAATAGTTGGCAACTAAGAGATTATTGAACTAATTGCTGCAGCTCTGATATGAATAATGACATACAAGACTCCTTGGGCTATTCCTTCAAACTATCAGTTGTTGCCGTGGTAATTGATGTCAAAATCAGCCACTTTCTCAATCTCTCACTGCAATGTGAACAGGTCCACCACAGCTCTGCTGTAACATATCCACATTTGACTCACAAAGGCTGAGTGCAGAGTCCATTGTCCATATATTGGCGTGCCCCTGGACAGCAGACCTCCCCCCAGTTCCATAATATTAATCTGTGTGCCAGCGTGTGGAACTGACAGGAACATAAACTAAGCTACTGTTGTTGTATGGGCCATTGTCACAGAACATGATACCCACTGAGAAACAGAGGAAAGCACTTCAGGGCGAGAAACACCACTAAGAGCTCCAGATCATTGATGTGCCCACTGGAGACTCCTGCTCCTGCCATAACCTGACAAACCTGCATTGCATCTCGCAACCCCCTCCCCTTCTCCCTGGTGTCCCAAAACTTTGAATTTCAGTAATTGCTGCCGTAACTTCAAAACTCAACAAAGGGTATTTGGGACAGCTCCACTGAACGGGAACAACAACAAAACAAAAACTGTAGTATCCCCAACCCATTGAGATTTTTTTTGAGTGCTATTTGTAAAATGATTATTCTGATTTTAAATTCCATTTTCCTAATGAAAAGTATTTACTTTAAAAAAAATATGAGGCAAACCTAATGTCAAGTTGGAGCCTTTGATGAATTGTGTTACATCCCGCCACAATCCCACTGGCACGCTCACATCATCTTTTTGAGTCATGTGGGGGAACACTGCAGCAGTGGCACTTCTCTAAAGATGTGTGTGTGTGTGTTACCCATGATCATGCGGAGCGAGCGAGCGAGCAAGTGTGATGAGATGATGTAACAGGGACCAGCCTTTGAGAATGAACACTGGACCTTGGGATTTGCTGAGTGGCACAGATGGTAGGGACTGTGGAGGGGAGGGCTGGGACAGAGGCCCACTGGAGGTAATCCAGGCATTACAACATCCGTGTGGAGTCCGAGCTCAAACTATGATGCATGCTATGTGAACTAGCAGGGAATTGTGCAGTGTAGATATGCCATGTGGGCACGGGTTCCCCACTTTTATGTATTTACTGTAGGACCCCAAATATTACACCTTAAACCACAGACCATCATTCAGTTGAGATTTCTCCCAAGGACCAGCAGTTTAGAAAATAAAAGTTGGGGATGTGTATATTCTGCCCCTTTTTCATGGTTGATTAATCAATGGGTGGAATAAACTAGTGGTGGACTCCTTGAGGGTCTTCCAGAGGGTCCTCAGCACATGGCTTACTACTGTCTTACCACAAAATAATTTTTACACAGCAGCACGGCCGCTACCAGGCATTGCAGAAGGGTTTCTTCCACTACAAGCTCGGTGGGCCTAACATGGCCCCTTGCTGGCCAAAGCATCGTGAGAAAATGAATTTTAAGCAGGAATTAGGGCTGCTGTAGGTGCTGGAGAATCACTGTATTTCCCAAACAATTCTGTCTGAGGGTCCCTGAATGCAACACAGCTTTTCTAATGTCAAAACGTCTCTTTCTGTTTGTGTCTCAGTAGTAGCTGCAGTTCTTGATGGCGCCTAATTCAAACAACAGCAACAACGTAGAGGGTTAGCTACTATTAAAACTGCTTATGTCCACTAAAAACATCTTCACTTATAAACTTCGCCTTCGTTAGATCTCCACAAGCATATTGGAGTAAGTGGTGCGCCGACTAAGCTATTTTATTTTATTTTTTTCATTTAGTTTATCCACTCCGGGACAACGAGGGCAACTTTCTGTTTCTCAGAAAGTACTTCAAGTGTGTACAGCCCCTCCCTACAACCCACCAGGCTTCAGAGGAAAACCTGGTGGCTTGTAGGGAGGGGCACACACACACACACACACACACAAACAAAAGTCCATACATGTTATCTAGTGTCAGCTGTGTTGTTTGTTACATAATTGGTTTCTGGGCATCTGTTATCTCTCAGCCTGAACCCCTCTCCCTTCGTTATTTTTCGTGATGGGGGAAGGGTGTTAGCTACTATATGGGGTAGTTGTATGGTTTACACCACCAGAAACAGCTGGGGGTGGGCAGGTTGATTTGTTGTATTGAAACGCGGACTCTGGAAGTTGTCAGTTGTTTGCAGCCCCAAAGACACACTGAGAAGTCCAAACTTGGAACTGAAGCTGCAGAAGAGAAAAAACGGAGCTAAAGAACCCCCTCCTTGTGTTAAAATCAGCACTCTGGTGACATTTTGCTTTTGCTGTTGTATACTACACTCAAAATTTGTGCACTGTTGACAAAAAACAAAAAACAAAAAAAAAAAAACAGCATTGTACTGTCTCTGTCACACCTGCTCTGTTTTACATCTTTGGTAACACTTTGTAGTGTCACATTAATTTTCTGTGTGCACACCTTTTCTCTTGATAAAACCTCATCATTAGAATATTGTCATTTAGATGTAGTTGAATTCTCTAAATGGGTGAGCTACCCCTACAATCAGAACTCTGTATAAATGCATTGTAATATAAAGAATTAAGTATTGAATTGAATCATCCCCTCAAAAACACAAATTGTATTGAATCTTAGTGTAATCATTCCACCTTTAGAGACCGACTGCCTTTTAGCAAGGCCTCTGTGTGTGTGCTGCAGACACAGGGAGCCTTCTGCATCGATTGTTCAGGCACTGTATTTTAGCTGTCCTTTCTGCTGGATCCTTCGGAGTGAGAGATGAGGTCTATAATGGGATGGAGCTGAAGGTAATAGTTTGCCTGAAAACAGCCATTTGCTGCTCTATAACACACCTCCCATCTGCCTAATTTTACATCACAGTAGATAAATAGTGCAGGAGCAAAGTCCAGCTCACAGCCAAATCTCTTCCCCCAGTGTCCAGCCCCCGAGTCAATAAAGCATTTATCTTTTTAGAAGAGGGGAAAGTGACCGGCTGCTCATTTGAGTAACACTAATGGCCAAATAGTGCAGGTCGCTGCTGGTAAGAGCCTGCTGGTGACCTGAACAGTAGATTAATGTATACATTATGTGGAATAAATAATTACATGTACACATTAAACTGTCCAATAATTTAGATTATTGGGCTATTTTTAGGCACCTAAGCAGGAAGTTAAGCCCAAAAGATAACTCAGCACGCTATTAGCTATATTTGCATAAAGGTCTTCAAAAGCAATAAATGTATGCTCGCTTATTTGATCAATTAATGAAGTTGAGATAACTAGAGATGCTCCACTGCCGTTTTTTCCATCCGGATACTGATACTGATTCAGATACCTGAACTTGTATCGGCTGATACTGAGTACTGATCCGATACATGACGTTTTTTTTTTTTTTCTTTTTTTTTTTTAAGAAATAACCGCTGGATGTGATATGATTTAATCTAAAACCTTGCATTCTGCCTTTTTCACTGGTGGGACTTTGGAGTAAAATATTGTCAAATTGCTGACATTTTTTTTTTTTTTATAGTTGTGTGCCCACTGATTTAAGAAACAGTGAAGGCTGTTTTATATCAGGCTATGTAATTTATTTTAACCCCTCACTGACATTTTTTTTTATGTTGTTGTGTTTGTCATGAGTCAGATCTGTGGGTTGTTGACTTGCAGTGGTAGTAGTAAACTCCCCCAGAAAAACACAACTCATGTCAGGGTTTTTTTCACCCGCGAGCAGAGCAAACACGGTCACAATAGGGTAAAAATGAGCCGGCTACACAGTGCATGAGGTAGGAGAGCGACGTAGTTAGCCAGTAGCATAAGAAGACAGAAAAAGAGGGAGAGTTGCGTGGTCAAGCAAGGTAGGTAGTGAGTTGGAGTGAAGGACCGCTGCATAATGACCTTGGCAGAGAGAGAGAGGGACAGTGAGCTGCAGTGAGGGACCGCTGCATAGCAGTAACTGCAAAAAAAATTAAGCTTAAAATTTAATAATAAATAATGTTGTATTGGATTGGTGCACAGACTGTCCTCACAATACCTGATTCAGGATTATTAGGAAAATCAAATAATCAAAAGTCGCTGAAACCCTACTTAACACTAGCCATGAGGAACTCATACAACCCTATGTCAGTAAAAAGGAACTTTTCCTTTCAAGTTTTATTTAAATCGAATTTGCAAGCCAGTGCAATTTCACTGTTAAAAATTGTCCTGAAAGCTTTTGTAGGTAACTTGTTCTCCGTAGTTCTGACACATCACGGTCACACACAGAGGGTCTGATCCAAACTAAATACACTGCGAAGAACATTCAGTCATCCAGGCCGCTCCTGGAGTTGTAATCTCATTTATTAAAATCCATTTGGGATGAATCAAACAACCAGTCACCCCAAGGAAGTGCCACAATCTCAGTCCAGTCACGTCTTGTGCACGCACATGTGCACAACTGCTTCACATGCTCACTTCCCCTCCCCCCCAAAAACTCTGCCTAGCCTTAACTATAGTAATGAAGCTTAGCTTACTGTAGCTACAGCTCTCCAGCTCCGACTTCCTCATTGCATCAGTGCCACAGTCACAAGCTTGCACAATGTGTGGGAGTGACTTGACCGGGGCACTGAATCTCAGGCAGGTGCTGTTTGAGTTCAAATTTTTGATGACAGTCCACGGTCTCCAAAAAGTTAGGCACACAGCCAGTCCAAAAGTATACTAATGCAAAAGGGTGCAGGAAAACCAATGTCCACATTTCCCTGATGACCAGGATGGTGTTTGCTCTCACTGGAAGCCTTGGTATCTATCCTCTGATCTTACATCTCTGAAAGCCAGATTTAGGTACAAAACAATGCTGTGACATGTGAAGCTGTGTTTGCATGCAACTTCACTTCTCTTCAGGGTGGTTGATGCAGATGACTTTAACAAATAGCAGCTTTTGCATCCTACTACAGGAAATGAAAAAATGAAAAAAAAACAAAAAAAACAAAAAAAAAACAATGCCTTTGGAGGTTGTTGCATTTTGTTATTCCCAGCACCTACCGTCCTCCCCCACATGTGGTCATTTCAGGATTATTGCCGGGAACATCAGTCCGCATTTTCATGCCAGGTTCCCCAGAAATAGACTTTAATCTCCTACCCCTTACTCCAGGATGATTAAACTGTTTTGCAGATCTTCAACAGACAACCATGGATCAAAATGTGGAAATCACTTTTATCAGTGAGAAACATACTCAGGCTTTCATGTGGTATTATATTGTGAGTATCTTTTTTGAAGTCTGGTGTTGCCCAGCACACAGAGAATTTAAGATTTAGTGCATCATAGTCAGATAGTTTTTCGTCATTTTATGGGTGTGGCCTGAAGGGATTATTTTATTTTATACTTTTTGTGCCATGCTGCCTTTTTAAGCCTCTGAGGCTTAGAGAGCTATATGCTGTGCCACATATCATGATCATGTTCCCATTTTATTACTGCTACTTTAATGAGATATCACAACCAGTTTTGTAACAACAGCCAGTTATGATGACAGCACCAGTTGTGCTTTTTTTTTTTTTTGTAACATGAGTGATATTAGACTATCTCAAGCTTATTACTGCTGATGGAGGAGTGAAATGTGAGCGGCCTTTTAACTTGGTCAAGATTGTTGGAACATACGCTTACTCTATGCCCTAAAAATATTCTACACTGAGCATATTTCCTGAAAACCAAATCTTCATATATTGGTAAGATGATGCCCAAACCTGCGTATTTGGCATCTAGCAGATAGCATGCAACTGACACCATTCAGGTTTGAAAGGAACTTACCTAACACTGCAGTACATAACATTGCTTCTTTGGTCCTTCTGTGCACTGAGCCTTTTCAGAGGAGAAGAAAAGGAGGCTAATCTTATAAGAGCTTTCTGATTAGAGTCAAGTTTCCCTCCTGAAAGGAATGTCTGGCTGAGGCATTGTTCTTAAAACCTTTTGACTTCTCATTAGCTGAGCTGTCATAAGTCGATGCAGTGAATTTGAGACTGCAAATGCCAAGAACAGAACACAGTGGAGTTTCTTGTTCCAATGCAAGTCGGAACTACTTCCCTTTGCCAAATGTCACAATTGTACAGTATTTCCCTGCTTAGGTGTTTAGTTGATTTGATTGGCATTGGAACAGAAACACAGAGCTGGGGGAGGGGAAATGGCAAAGACGTATTGCACTGCATTCTTTGTTTTTTTTTTTTGTTTTTTTTTTTAACCTTGTTTGACCTTTCTTCATATGTTAAGTGGAAACGTTAAATTAGGCAACCGAGGTGAAAGCAACAGTGCAATGGTTCTATAATGTGATGCACTTAATTATACAGTGTCACTGTATCACCCCAATGATACAGTGTTCAGTGCTGTGCAAGTGTACAGAGGCAGAGCACTGCTGCATGCGCTGCTGCAGGCACCACTGCATGCTCCACTGCATATGCCACTGTGTGGTGATACAGTGGCAGTGCTATGGCAGAAAATAGTGCCCTTTTGGTGTCCATGTGGCTGAAAAAATTGTCCCAAGTGAAACTGTAACAAATGAATGTTGTCCATTCTTCAAAACATTTTTCAAAATCGTGTTGTCCCAACATGTTGTCCCAATGGGTCCTGATGTCTCCTGGCAGGTCCCGACGGGTTGGGTTCAGATGAAAATTGAGTAATTATGTTTGGGCTGGGGTCGGGTTTGGTCACGTTGTCATTTTAGTGAAAAACTATGGACCTACTCCCTGTTCTGGGCAACTTCCTGTATAGTGCTGGCAACAGGTAGGCTATTTCAGGTGGAAAATCTAACCAAGTGATGGAAGACAGGCCAAATTTCGAGCTTGGATCGGGTTCAGACACAAAAACAGAATGCCTGTCAGGCTTGGGTACTATGCTCCTGTCTTGGGTCGGGTTTGGACAAAAATATACGGCCAAATCCTCACTCTAACCTAGACATGATATGAGTGCATATGGTGGTGAAATACTCTGATTAGCTGCCCCATGCTCTCCTGGGCAGCTAATCCATAATACTGCATTTGTGTCTCTCCATTCACTTCCACAATACAATAAAACAGCTCCCACAATATCACCCTTAGCACATAAATTAAGATGATCAAAGTATTCTGTTACCAAAGACGAGTCACAGTGCCCTTTTTTTTTTTTTTAGGAAATTAAACGACACTCCGAATTATTTTCCTATTTGAATTGGAAAGTAGATCTGGCAGGTAGTGTTTGCAGGTAATCTCCATATAGTAACCAAGTGCACCAAGAAGAAACAATCTGATAGCACTATAACAAAAAAATTGTAATTACTCTAAAAAGGTTACTAGGACTTATTTTTTTAGTGGCATATTCTGCTTTCTCATGTTTGTTTATTAGGAGATAGAAATATATTATTGTTGGTTAGCAACTTGGGAGCATTGAGCAACTAATGAGGATATTACACCAGCATGTATAATGTCCAGTTAACCATATAAACCAACACCTCAAGTTCAGTTTTGCTTTAAGGAGGGTTTGTCTATAAGATCCACAGAAAGTACACGTGTGAGCATGTATGCAATGTGGCTTGCTTACTTCTTGTGGATGGCATTTTTCTGAATTTCTGGCTTCAGTCTTTGGGTAACTGAGGCATCATGCTGTAAACTGAGACACAGTTTGCTTTAATCTGACCTGAAGCATTAAGAAGCCTAATACAGGGCACAGATAGACCAAAGGGAGGAGTGCTTAGAGGTGTGTCCAATGAATTTTTAATAAGACCTGGTTGCTACCACTAATGGCGTCTGTGGAAAGTGATAGGGTCCTGTCTGTCAACTTACATTTTGCACTGAAACAAAATGCAAGTGCATGTTTTCCAATTAAGATGACTCCATAGTGGAGTGGTTCGAGTCAACAAATGCCTGCTCCTAACATTAGCACAGCTTCTCGTGTGTCCTGGAGCTCAAGAAAGTGCTACAAAGCCAGACGACTGTATCCTGCTGGTCTGGTTGTTGAAACTGCATGCTTACCTATAGGACCACATACTGTACATAATCTAAAATTTGGTCCTAATGGATGGAATTTGGAATGTCCTATAACCTAATATCAGATAACACAGTTGTGTTCAGAAGTACCCTGGCAGAACTGGTGAAATATTGTCCATTTTTTTGAAAATATGACTGATCATGCAGAAAACTTTTCTTTTAGTTTAGGATAGTGGTCAGGTGAAGCCATTTATTATCACATAACTGTGCCCTTTTTAAATCATAATGATAACTGAAATCACCTAAATGACCCCGATCAAAAGTTTACATACCCTTGAATGTTTGGCCTGTTAATATTCACTCAAGCTGACACACACAGGTTTAAATTGCCATTAAGGGTAAGTTCCCTCACCTGTGCATTGTTTGATTGTACTTAGTGTCTGTGTACCCCGGTACTTTTCATCCGGGGCCTCACTGATTTTGCTGGATACTGAGCCATGGGGAAAGCAAAAGAACTGTCAAAGGACCTGTGAGAAAAGGTAGTTGAACTTCATAAATCAGGAAAATGATAAAAGTGATAGCCAAAGATTTGAAAATGCCAATCTGTAAAGAAGTGGAAAATTAGTGGTTCTGTTGATACCAAGCCAATGTCAGGTAGGCCCTCAAAGATTTCAAACACAGCTGCCGGGAAAATTGGTCAGGATGCAAAGACTTCACTGCAAAAAGTGGTGTGGTTGTTTCAAGATGCACGATAATGAAGCACTTAAACAAAAACAGGCTGCACATTGAGTTTCCAGAAAAAGCCATTACTACAACATTGCCACAAAACAGCTCACAATACAATATGCCAAGTAACACCTAGACAGGCAAAACGTCTGGAACAAAGTCATTTGGGGTGCTGAGAGCAACACTGAACTTTATGGTCACAACCATGAACGCTAGACAGAAGAGTCAACAAGCCTTATGACGAGAAGTACAAAAAAAAAAAAAAAAGTGAAGCATGGATGTGGATCTCTGATGTTTGCGGGGTGTATGAGCTACAGCGGCACACATAAGCACTAAAGGCATGGTTTTTTATGAATCTGATGATTGCAGTGCCTGTGCTGGAGCGCAGTATGACACACATTCTGTTATGTATGAAGGACCACTTTGTAGTCGATGTTGGAGGACATGGATAGTTTGTCCTCTGTTTAGAACAGCCTGAGCCTCAGGCCAACAGCCACAGCACCAGGAGCCCAAAATAACAAAGGACAGCATACTTGTAATTATGATGAGTAACTCCTTTCTCATAAGACTGAGACCCAGTCTGTGCTCTGGTCACTCACTAAGCACCACACCCAAGTGAAGAAGTCACAGGACTGTCAGCTTTCACTTTCACTTTATGTGCTGACTGCGTGTTTTTTATTTATAAATGACACAAACTGACAGATGGGCATGCATTTGTACCATGGCGTGTTAGGCTATTGTAGGGAGAAAAAAAATATGAGAGATGTTAATATTCCAAGAAAAAAACCTCGAATTTCTGACATTAAAGTCGTAAATTTACGTGAAAAAACTCTGAATATCCTCTGAACTTAAAGTGGTACATTTACCAGAAGAATTTATGAGAGAAAAACTTCAAAATTTTGTGATTAAAGTCACAAATTCACATTCACATTTTTTTCCTCCTACAATGGCACTCATCTGCCATCGCACGTTTCAGATGGTGTGTCAGTTCAAATGTATCAAACGTGGCAGACGGGTTTGCCAAATCAGAGTCACTTTAAGCATACTGACGAAAACAGTCACATTCTGATCTTGCATTCAAGGATGAAGTCCTAGAATATTGCAACTTACAATTTTAGACTTTTAGAAATGTTTTGTATTTGTGGTAAGACAGCAATAGATAAAAAAAACATAGACATTACATACTGTGGTCTCTCAAGGGCTGTGAAACTCACTGACTATTTATAAGGTTTTACATCATAGTTCTCGCATCATAAATGTAGACATTGGCAGGATATCTTGGGATACCCTAAGGGACCCTAAGGACTCGGTCTTGGGACCAAGGACTTGGGATGTCCTGAGGGGCTTGGTCTAATCAGTGCTGCACAACTCAAGAAAAACAGCCTGGAAGAGTTGCTCTGGAGACAGTGCTCCTTATTGGTGAAAGCAATGACATTATTAGAGGGAGCATGAGGGAGGTGATCACAAGCTCTCTGGGTTTCACATCATCACTGTAAAGATCTGTTTGTTCACTGCTACGCTCTCTATCTCAGTGGAGTCATGCAGGTTTTCTGCCTCACAGCTCACCAGCATATGGATGAAATTAGGGCTCAACAATATGGTAAAACAACACAAACAAACAACCAAAAAAATTTGTCATGATTTTAGTAAGAATGATAATCTTTGTGTCATAATTTTCATTTTGCTGGGGTGTGTACCAAACAAACATGTTTTCTTACATATGAAAAATACATTTTGTAACCCAGTGCATGTCTTCATTCAACATTTTGTCACACATTTTACTTTCATCAAATGTTCAGCCCTAGATGAAATGACAAGTTTGTGCATTAGACCTGTGTAGCAGCCAATAATGAAATAACTGCCAATAACGAAATAATTTTTCCAGGTTTAATGTAATAAAAGTCAGTAATGTAATAATTTAACAATAATGTAATTACATTTCTGAACCAATAAAGTAATAACTTTTTGCCAGTAATCTAATAAGGTATAACAGGTTTTTACCAATAATGTAATTTCATGAAATTACATTAATAAGTAATTTCATGAAATTACATTATTGGCTGGTTATTACATTATTAGCTGTTCGCTGATGTTGTATTTTTTTATTTTACAGCATAAAAAAGCAAATCATCAAGAAGAGCTTTAAAAGATGAAAAACAGCTTATTCAGAGTGGATAATGGATTAACAACATATCTGGGATAAGTTAACCAATAAGAACAGCTCAGTCAGAATGGGCCACCAGATAAAACCTTAAACCTAAAACCTCTTTCATGCATTCACTGCCTGAGCTGGTGATTGCCAGAAGCTTTTCTCCAAAGCCGGGCCAACTGTAGGAAGCCCGAGTGGTCGCACTTCATTTGGCCAATCCAATGTTAATATTCAATTTTCTATCAACTTTGTATCATTTGAGTTTCACAATGAAGTCAATGTAGACACTTCCTATGAACCCATCCAGTGCTGGACCCAATCCAATGATACATTTGGAAGGCCAAGTTTCAGAGATGTGCCACATCATTCTGTGCTTTTTATTTCAGCGGGGGAATTCATTGCTTTGTTTAAAAAAAAAAAAAAAAACATACCAAAAAAACTACTGTAGTGAATGAATGAATCAAATTTTGATCTTGAGCTCTGCGTGTGGATCTGGCTGCATATTTTTGTCCACACAACTAGCTTACATTTAGTGCCTGAAATAGCCTACGTGTTGCCTTCAGCATTGTCATGTAAACTCCAGCACTATATAGGAAGTTGCCCAGAATAGGCAGTAGATCCATCATTTTAATTATTTCACACTAGAGTTTCACTAAAATAAGCGTGACCAATCCCGACCTGAACCCAAATGTAATTTCGAAATTATTGTCCGAACCTGATCCGGGTATCCACACTCTACTCTGCACGCACAAATGTGGGTGGATCCAGTGCAGATTTAGGCTACAGTAGCTGACATTTGCAAGTGACATACATTACCACACAGTGTGGTGAACAAGTTTTCAAAACCCCATGCTACTGGTCTAGTGACAGCCAAAGAAAGAAAAAAGAAAAACAGCAGAACAGGTCAAACAGAGTGGACTATGATGTAAGAGGAAGAGAGTCTTGTTTTGATTAGAGCAGTGGCCCTAGCCCTGCTAGGAAGAACTGCAGCTCTGCAGGTCCCTGCCCCCTTATGTTAACAAGTGAGTTGTGTGGAAAAGGTTGGACAGTAAGGATGCATCAAAGTTTGTAGTTAATTCTAGCAAAGCACACAGAGGGTGATGACAGAGCCTTTCTGCCAGAGGTGATGAGGAGCTCAACATAAGGTTATCCTGTCAGTGTGTAATGTTAGCTTGGCAAACACTGCCACTGACAGTTTACAGCCCGCCACACTGTATGATCCAGAAACCACATGGCTTCTGATTTCTTTCATAAACATTACACTACTCACAAAAAGTTAGGGATATTTGGCTTTTGGGTGAAATTTATGGAAAATATAAAAAGTTCACGCTACAGTGATATTATATCATGAAAGTAGGGCATTTAAGTAGAAGCATACACTGGTGATTTCCTCATCTCAAACAATTTCTTGAAACAAAAGCCAACAACAGTGGTGGATATACCACAACAAAAAATGTCAGTGTCAATAACTTGTCATGTGCCCTTGAGCATCAATTACAGCTTGACAACGACGTCTCATGCTGTTCACAAGTCGACTTATTGTCTGCTGAGGCATGGCATCCCACTCTTCTTGAAGGGCGGCCCTCAGGACATTGAGGTTCTGGGGTACAGAGCTCCGAGCCTCTACACGGCGACTCAGCTGATCCCATAGGTTTTCTATGGGATTCAGGTCTGGAGAAAGTGCAGGCCACTCCATCTGAGGTACCCCAGTCTCCAGCAGCCGTTCCCTAATGATACGACCTCGATGAGCTGGAGCATCAAACACCTGATGTGAATTTTGCCGTTAAACTCCTTGTTAGAGAACAGCAACTTGTGCAAAAAGTACTGAAACATTGAACAGTTGGACATGTGCATTCAAAAGTTTACAGAAGGTCACATTAAGTTCACCTGTAAAGGTTATAATGCATTTTAGGTTCATCCTGAAATTTCACCAGAAAGCCGAATATCCCTAACTTTTTGTGAGTAGTGTATATACTTAAAATTTCATTACCATCAAATTACACAAAAATTTGAAGAAGAAAAAGCTGTTAGAAAATTGCGACGAAATCAGCAAAAAAATGTTAAACATTACCAAGAAAGTTACCCCAAAAAAGAACAGACTATTAATAAGAACAATCAGTAAACATAAATGCAACCATTCGCCCTCAGGCCCCAGGAGTCAGAGCCGTAGTTCCACTTCTGGTGGCTCTGCTATTTTCAGCAGAACTTTAACAGCAGCCATAAAACTTTCAGTTCCCTTCTCATGTTGTGTTACACTTTTCAGCCAACATAATGCCTACATATATTCATGTATATTCAAATGATAAAGACTAGAGGGACCTATGTTGGTTTACCTTATCTATATACAGTATATATATGTAATTATAGATACAGTCGGACAATTATAGAACAGTTGACTTTTGACTGAGTATCAGTTTGATTCAGTTGTGTTTCCCACTTGAGTTGAGTAATGCTTATTTTCATATCAGCCTGTCCAGTGGAAAAAGACTATCAGTTGACCAACTTTTAAGTTTAAAGTTTAAGGTTAAGGTTACGTTGACACTACTTGAATACGAATGTTGGACAATCCATATAAAAGTATTACCAAAACATTCATGTCTGGTCATGGAGGTTCTTAATCTTTGAAGGTGATAGAAAACTCATCCCTGAGCCCCTGAATGAAAATTTACCATTGGACTGTTTTTTTTTCTGTTTCTGTTTTCTTGGTGCAGATACAAGCCCTTCTTCCCGTTTCAAGTGCAGCCTCCGCTGGGCTCAGCGTGTGATTTGGACCTGTCAGTCCAGGACAGTAGGCTGGTGGAAGGCCGACTCCAAGTCACCCTTATTGAATGTAGCAGGTAACAGAGCTCTGTTTACTCCTGGTTACACAATTGAAAGAATTACTCTGCCTGTTATCAAGACAAGCCTTACTTCCCTAGTTTTTACTGTCATGATGATTTATTGTGTTAAAAATGTAGTCATTGACTTCAGTGTGTATCTCAGTTACATCTCAGTGACAGTAAGAGAACGTCAGATTTGCTTAAAATGTGCTCTTTCAACACATGCTGCTCATGCTGCAGTGAAACATGGCTAAATTTAATATTCCAAACATCCATTGCCTGACACTTGGGTATATCACAATATTAATGGTGTAATTTTAACTACCAAGTTGGCAAGTAGACTAAGGACTCTGATGCTGCATTTAAAAGGATGGTGAGCCCAGTTAAAATGGGGATTTCCTTATTTAATAGTTCTTGAGTAGTTATCTTCGTCATCCATCAAGGTTCAAGAGTTTATGAAACTTGGTAATAAAACAGTTTTAGGGGCTGCATTCTCCACAGGACTGCAGGTGCAGTTGAAGAGTCAATCAAATGAGGGTGGGAGAAATAAAAACTGAGGTCATGTTTTTATTGGAACAGCTCCTCTCTTTTGTGTGAAAGTAAGCAGCATAGGGGCTTCAAGGTATTCCGTGACTTACCAGAAATCATGATCCATCAAATCATTTATTGATTGTAGCTCTTCTGTAGCAATTTTAAATGTCATTTTAAGCACACACATTGCTATATGTGCTAATGTCAGATCAATACAACAAATGATGCTCACTTTATCATTTGTTGTATTGGTTCTCTTGCTCATGGTGATTGAGCAGAAAAGCTCAATAGTTGTGAACCAGTTCCACACATTGTAGTAGGTCCTTTAAAGCAGTGAGTCTCAATAGGTGGGTCGTGGTCCAAAGGTGAACTTAAAGTTGATTGTCAGTGGGCTGCAGGCATTCAGGTCCACTTCATCAAAAGAAAGAAAAAATAATTGGGGTGCAGATATACAGTGCAGCATGTCTATTTTTAACTACCTTTTTTCAGTGTCTATTATATAATATATTACAAATGTGTAAGAAAATAAATCTAAAAAATATATGTAATAAAAATTAAATAATACACTGACAGAAAATGACACTGAATCCACATTTTTGTGAAGATTTGGGCTTTTAAAGGCTCTGGTCTTAAACTTTTCATCAGCTGATGAACAGCCTATTTCAGTTTAATGGTTGTTTGCAATAAATTGCTTACTCAATTTTTTTTTTGTCTCACTCCCATTTCTTCTTTTTGCATTTTGAAGCTTTGCTTAGAACCTTTTTAAGATCCAACAGTGCAAAATGTAAATTCTTTCAATTTCTCAACTGGTCTTAAAATTTTGATCAGGAGTGTATCTCTTACAGGACAAAAATAGCAAAAATAAAAAAAGTAAAAATGAATGAATATTAAAAATGAAACTTGTAAAGCATTTGAATGCAGTTGTACACCATTTAGATGAGTCTGTGCATACATGAATGAATGAAGGAATATATGAATAAATAAATGAATAAATGCATGCATACATACATACATACATACATATGTACATAATATGTATGTATTTTAAAATTGCATATTATGCGATTTTAAAATCTTAATAAGCCAAAGCAATAATTTTGAAATATTTTTGAGAGGGTGAAGGGAACTAAAGGGTAGTTCATTTTCACTTTTGGGGGGTTCACAGTGCATGAAAGTATTGTGGTTTAATGCTCTTTTCATTTTGCAAAATCAAACTGAGTTGCTCTTAACTACACTGTAAGAAAAAGTTTGCACAACAGTTAAAAGAGTTACAAGTTAAAAAACAACCATTAAAAATGACCATATAATCCAATTCACTATGTCACTGTAGCACATACATGAAATTAGCATAAACCAAGAAACAGTGCATCACTTTAATCTTGACATCTTATGTAGAAAACACACAATTTTACTGTGAAAATAACCACTTTGGGTGAAATTAATAGGAAAATACCATAATTTCAAAAGCATGTAATTTCCCTAAAATTAAAATTACAGATTTTGCTCATGTGTACATTTAAATTTACAGTAGAAAACCTTTCACCATTCAACTTAAATTGTAAATATATACCATAATATGCTGTAAACAGGTTTATATTACAACTCTGTACCGTACAGGAACACACTGCTCTTGACCGTGAAACTTACAGTTCTCAAAACAGCGTACCACTATGTCGTAGGCATTGTCACTATATTTTTTTCCGGTGAACTTCTGGCAACCACGGCTGCCTGGATTTTACTGTAAATTTCATAGATTTTTTTTTCAGTGTAGCTGAGGGATGGTGGATGTGTGGATTGGCGTAATGACTAAGAACAAATCGAGGACCACTGCTCTCAACTGCTGCTAGTCTGAGGCCTGGCCCCCTCCCCACTAAACCACCGGGGATCAGAGCTTTGTCGGGTTAGGTCAAGTGATCAGGAAGCAGCCTAGCTCCTTACCATAATAACATGATGCTAAGGCTCTGCTGCAAGGTCACTCTTCATCAAGTGCTGTTAGCTGTATTATAGCCGAGCAGATGGCAGGATTTTTTACAGGCCCGGTGGGACTGTAAGAAGAAGAAGGAAACCATATTGATCAGCATGAGCCCTCTTGTAGCACTCCTGTCTCTGTATCTGCTGCCTCGGCAGTTAATGGTTGACTGACAGGGGTTTCAGAGCTCTGTTTCAATCCACACAAGTGAAGAACAGGATTATGAGGTCAAGGAAATTTCAGCACACTCCTCTGCCTCATAACTGGGAGAATATGACCTTTTAGCTTAAAAAATAGAAAACTTCATGATGACCGTCTATTTTCCGGAAAAGTACAATTTAGGAGCACAGGATATATATTTATTAGAATCATCTTTATATTTTTTGAAGTTCAAGTTACATTGGTGGAGTCACAATAACAGAATCACAATCAGAAATACTATTAATCCATGAGAGAAAAATTTGACTTGATGGACTTGATTTCAAAGAAATGGTGGTGAAATATCCTTGCTAATAGCTCTGTGCTCCTTTGGGCTGCTAATCCACAATGCTGTATTTCTATGCATCATTTTCATAGTTTGGCAAAAAAAAAAAAAAAAAAAAAATCCTTTCAGGATTTTTTACTGGCCGAATAGGGAATACATATTGATCAGTATGAGCCCTCTTGCAGCACAAGTCCCAATATCCACTGTTTGAGGAAATTAAACAGTTCTTTTCTTTCTTATTTTCCTATTTGACCTGGAAAGTAGATCCGGCAGGTAGCGTCTGCAGGAGTCTTCCATGTGGTACCTTTGTACCACGTAGAAATGACCTAATAGTACCCTCACAAATGATTTTGCAATCATTTGGGTTATGTGAAAAAGAATGGTCACTGGAATTTTGTTTGCTTTGTTCATTCATTTATGTGCTATAAGCGTTATTTTGGGAGCTGTTCTGTTACGGCAGTGAATGGTTACTTCAGCCAATTACATCTTGATCTGCCATTTTATTTTGTGATGATTTTTTTTTTTTCTCAATTCATCTGACATATGCAATTAGACCAAGGCTGCAGCTCCATGTTCCACATGAATACCAAAATAAGGCAGACAGATCGTTCTTTCTTTCTTAATTTAAGACAAAATGATAAGCACGCTTCCTTAAAAAAAGGCAACCAAGAAAGTTATTCCTTACTTGTAAACTTGTAAATGTGTTAACTTTTGTTCTGTAGAAAACTGTCAGCGTTTTTTGTGTCATTTAAAGCACTATTTACAGCTGTGAAGCTGTTAATAGTGTAAAAGAGTTGTCCTGTCATGTTGGCTGTGTCAGACTGGCTCTCAGCATCAGTCCGTCAGTCCACACCCTGACACAAACACTCCCTCTTACACTCTCAGCCAATGAACATTTCAGCAGGCCAACTTTGGACAAACCAATTACGCCAGCCCAACCCTGATGGAGAACTCTTTCCCCCCTTACCTTGGGGAGACAGAGAATATGTGTGTGTGTGTGTGTGTGTGTGTGTGTGTGTGTGTGTGTGTGTGTGAGAGAGAGTGTTTATTCCCAACCATGTCTGTTGGTGTTTGATGGACCACATGACATTCAGATTTTTCCTCCCATTAGTAATTGTTCCTCCATTAATAATTGACATTCCCTGTCCATTACAGTTATGTGCCCCTCTCCCCACCTTCTTCTTCTATTTAGATTTTTTTATATTGAGTTTTCTGAATTTCCTGAATTTCTTTCAAAAACATAAAAAAATCACTACCTTTTACATTTTAGTCACGACCACATGAGTTGGATGTCATTTAATATCAGCAAATCTGTTTATACCAATCTTCTGGCAGGAAAGCTGTGGAGACTCTTGGTTGGTATCCTGCTCAGGTCAGCTGGAAGCCTTCTTGTCAGTGTGGCTGATGTAGTGTGCCACAATCTCCAGCAGAGGGCGGTGTCTACCCACTGTCAGTCTACTCTGCACTGTGGTTTAGGATTATGGCCACTGGTCCTGACATTCCTGGGTTGTGTTGGACTGACATGTGATTACTTCTCTGGCATGATAAGAGAACTGATTTGTTCCTTCTGTAGGAACAAACCACAGTGCTCTAAAAGACTGTGTTTACAAGCATGGTTGTTTTCAAAGTGGGGTCCAGGGATGCCCAGGGGTCCTTTTGTGGCTTCCAGGGGGTCCTCAGTAAAATCAGGAATACTTAAATTACATTTTAATATAATTCACCATGGGGCGCCCAGTAGTAACCTGGAATGAGCACATACCACTTGTTAAGGCAGAGTGCTGAGTTTGAATCCAATGTGAGACAAAAAAAAAGTCATCTAAAATTTAAAAAAAAATATTAGAAAATGAGCAAAAAAAGCTAGAAATTAAATAAATAAACAAATAAAGGAATAAATAAATCTATATTTTGTAATTAATAAAAGAATGTATTTAAATGTCACATCAGTGATGCTGGATCTATGTCAGATTTGTGACTAAATTTGTGACTGTCTTTTGTGATTTCTTCTCATAAATGAGGTCAACTCACATGATACCTTTTTGTTCTGTGCAGAAACAAAAACGCTGATGTGTGCACACCTTCATTGCAGTGCATGGTGATTTTCAGCTCAGCTGTAGTGGAAGTCAGGCTAGTCCCCCTTGTTGAATTAAAGAACACCAGCAAGGAAGCACTTAAGAAAACTGTGGTGTTTCATCCCCAAAATAGTTTTTGATGCCAAGTAAATTCTGACCTAAATTACCCAATTTCCTCAAACAAGTGTTATGAGTTTATGAGCATGAAACTATCGTGAATCGCAAAACAAAACAGTATTTGAATATAATGCTATCCTATCGGTAACATAATTATGATATTAAAATGTACAATTAGTCATACACAGAATATCTTCAAAAATATTGCTGTAATTTCAGTGCCCTTAAAAGACTATTTGATTGTTTTGTACTTGAAACAAACCTTGTTCTCCAGGCTTCTCCAGGGGGCCTCTGCTAAATGAGGAACAGTTTGATTGCACTTTGATTTAAATGCTTGTGAAAGGCGTCTGGACGCAGCCTGAGGCTTAATCGATGTCAATCCATCACAGATCTGACCTTCTGAATACATAATTGAAAAAATTATAGATGCAATTTTCAACTTTTTATCTGCTAAAGGCCTTTTTTTCAGACATTGTTGAAAGAAAATAAGTGAATTTGCTCCAGTTTTAAAAGGCTAATTCACTAGACATCATTACGACACCTAAACATGTACGAATGATTATTTGAACATGAGTTATTCCGGGCATCAGGGTGGTTTGAAGCATGTCAAAACACTGGCCGTGTATGCCATGCAACTTAAAACAATAGATTCGATTGGAAAGTAGGATTGACAGATAGAAAAACAATTAACACAAGGTAACATGTCTGTGAGTCCTGATAGCAAAATCAAGTGGGTGTCCGAGACTTAATGAGGGTCAACTTGAGGGTGCAGATCATGAGAAAGTTTGAAATACTGTGATATTGTTGACCTCCACTTAACACAACTATGTTAGAACAAATAGATTTCAAGGATTTAAAATACCAATAATTTTATAAGGAGGCAGAATTGCAACAGGTGGTGTTGTTGTCAAGGTAACGTGGTGTCACAGTGTGCTTTCCCACATTTTATGCCCCTCCAAGCCCTAAAACTGTCACACACACTGCCGTTTTACAGTGATTATGCAGATGTGCAGGGCTCAGGGTGCAGGCTGGGATTGGGCCTGTGTGTCTGATGTCTCCACAGCAGGGGGCAGCAGAGGCCTGCTGTCGTCTCCCCAGCCTCCTGTGTGATCATACCAGCAGACAGCACATGTTGGTGTAGTGTGATACTCACAGGCGCTGTGGCAAGTTCAGGATATTTGATATTGGAAATTAGTGTATTTTGAGGACTACAACCCAGTCACGCTGTGTAAGATTTACATTTCTGTCTTTGTCTGCTGTCACAGTAAACTGCTGTGCATTAAAGTTACACTGAGGTACCTGTTTGTTCATATGGCCTTTCATTCACCTGCCATATGATCAATATGGTACATTTTGTTTGGTTTAATATTGATTCTATGATTCATCCGTGCTTTGCTTGTTGTCTGTCATTCTGATTCTAATAAGGCATTCTGATCAGATGCCTAAAAGTGTGCACGAGTATGGTTTATTATTATTATTATTGTTGTTGTTATTCTTTATTGATTTGAAAATGTCTTTTGAAAACTGAGCAAATTCAATTGATTTGCTTTAACAATATGGGAAAAACAGTGATGAGCAAATTAGCAAAAAGAAATGACCTGAAAATGAGCAAAACTAGTGAAAAGTTAAAAGAAAACAACCAAATAATTTGTTAAATATAATCAGTTAGCAAAAAAATTAGGCCTAGCAGAAAAAATGTAAAACATAAGTAGAACATAAGAAAAAAAGACAAAAAAATCTTTCATAACAGTTATTATAAATATATATTTGAAGTTATATTACAAGAAAATCTTCAAAGACTTACAACAAAATTAAAAAATAAATAAATAAATAAATGACAAAATATGTTTTGTTAAGAGAGTGAAATAAAACCTTCCCTGTATTTCAAGGGGTTAATGAAGATGCAGTCAAAAATATATCAGTGTCAGCATCAGCCCATATTAGAAGCCCATGTTTAAAAGTAAAAGTAAGTGTCAACTAAATGTCAGATTTGTAAACTGACTTGAATTTTGCACTCGGTCTGATGTTACCTATTTCTTTTCCCTACAGGCTGTTCATCCTGGGCTCCTATGACAGAGAGACCTACGTCCACTGCACGCTGGAGCTGAGCAGCCACCAGTGGAAGGAGAAGACTCGCAGCTCCATCAAACAGGTGGGCTTTCCTCCTCCTTAACCTCTCACTCTTGCTCCCTTGTTTTCCCTGGGTGTAAAATGACACCCGCCAGCCCTCGTCAAGCCCAGCCAGGTGGAGGTAGAGTGTGGACACCTGACCCAAGCGCATTGGGATTGTCAAGGCCCAATGGGAGGGGCCGGGTTGGGACAAAAACTTAGAAACTCTGTTCTGGTTCGGGTTGGGTTTGGTCACATCAGCGTTATTTAAGAGGAGCTCTATTGTGAAAAAAATAAAAAGGATGGACCGACTGTCTTTTCTGAGTAAATTCCTGTACAGTGCTGGAGTTTACATGACGACGCTGAAGGCAACATGTAGGCTCTTTCAGGCAGGAAATGGAACCTAGCGATGGAGGACAAGCAAAATCTGGGCTCAGGTCAGGTTCAGACACACAATAAAGAATGCCTGTTGGGTTCAGGTCAGGCTCGGTTATTCTGCTCTCAGATCCACACTCGAATTGAAGTAATTGATTACTTCCTATCAGAATTACAGTCATGGTATTAACCCCTGAATAATATATTTTTTTAAATTTTTACTTATTTATTTATTTTTCAATAATTAGATCGAATTTTCACTTTCATTGATGTCTTGAAAAATGCACCCAGCCAAATTTAACAATGAACAACTATTTAACAAGAAATTTAACATGGAAAAAAAAAGTTTCAATAAATTAAGGAAATCAACCAAAACCCTACCCCTAATTCCAAATAAATTATTCGAAAATTTGCCAAAAAAGAGAAAAATTAAAAATGTGTAGCAAAAATAAATTATTTAAAATTACAAACAACTAGTAAAAAAAAACAAAACAAGAAAACTGTATGATTATAATTGTTGATTAAAATTAAACTACCAGAAATTTGCCATGAAATTACACCAGAATTTACAACTAGTTCAAAAACTGTATCACTTTGTAAAACAAAATATTGTTTATTACTTATGACCGGGGGTAGTCTATTTTAAAAAAAAAAAAAAATTCTTGCTTTTTTCCTGGTGTTAATGTTTGTGTTTGTTGTAGAGGGTGATTGCTTCCTCTTCATGAAATATTCAAATTCTCGCATGTTTTAGGGAGTCAGGATTGTCTTGACTAGTTTTTGCACGTAGCTAAAAAAGAGTAAGTTTCCTGCTCCAAGCAGGGGTCGTAGTGTTGTCACAGCCACAGGGTGAAGGGGAATATCCCACCCCTTGGAGGAGGTAAACATCATATTATACCTTGATTTTAATATAAATAAATTGCCAGATGTGTGATGTTTTATGATACATGACCAACTGTCCACACGCCTGACAGTGTAAAATAAACACTTCCTGGGCAAATGCCAAATCTTTGACACCTTGATGTATTGACACACTTTAATACAAGATCATTTTCATTTTCCTTGCAGTGATTACAGTGTTCCCCTAGTGACATTTTGAATAGCAAAGGAAAATTTCAGGCCCCTCCGCAAACCTTCTGTAATTGCTGCAATTTACAGATATTAACATTATCACATCAGGGCTGTTTGGAAGTGACTAATGACCATTAGAGAGTGAAATGTCAAGCCTAATTACCAACTGCAGCAGCAGAAAAGCTTGATGCCGCTATCTTTGCTGCATGCTTATGAGTGACATTTGCTTTGGCCCAGAGTTTATATGAATTTTGTCAAGGACAATAATTGCTCAGCACAGTGCACTGACATGTGACGTGTAATCACTTTGGAGTAGTTGGATCGTGGTCCAGCAGGGGACAGCGATTTATCAGCTCTCCATCTCAGAAACAGAGGATTATTAAAGCCTAAGTCAGACTGTCAGACTTTTTCAATGTGCCTGGATGTAGGCAGTCCAGACTGAATGACTGGGACGACTGGGGAGCTGTGCACACCACGCAGAAGATGAAGATGAGGGATCATACTCTCCCTGTTTTCCTCCCTTTTGTCTCGACTAGAGATTTTCTAAGTAGGAGGCAGGCCTCCTCAGGGGTGAGGGAGACTTTTCATCAGTTATTAAAAGGAGCTGTGCTGTACAGTAGCCTAAGCATCTGTCTTTCAATTAAAGAGATAGCTCACAGATAGTTCTTGATCCATTTACAAACATCAAGTCAGCTCTTTTCATGTGTTTTATATGCAGTTTTAAATTATGTCAAACAGCAGTGTCAGACTATCTTGATTAACTGACTGATAGATTTTATTACAGTTACATCAGTCATTATTACAAATCACAAATCTTTTTTTAAAAAGCAATTAGTACCAAATACCACAATGACATGCTAAGCTAAACACATCCTAGATATGACTAGATTACCAAACTAACACGTCCTAAATAAAACCCAAAGGTGCCCATTCTGAAATACTCCTCTACCCAAGCTCTGTTTAATGTCCATTGGGAGATCATCCATAAAGTGTGTGTTCAGACCAAACGTGAAGCATGTTTTTGCACCACGTACTTGGCAAATATGGCAGAATTTTTTGCTTGTGTCCAAAAAGTTTTTTGCTTTTTTATGTCATTCATGCCATTCACGTCACATGGTGCAAATGTGCTCTTTGCATTGACTTTGTATGTAATCATGCTGCATCAAAAACTCGCTTCGTGTTTGGCCTGAGCACACAGTAATACTGGTGCAAAAAAGGCGTTCTTTGCAGTCCCCTTCACCCTAGCTCTCGCACAAAATCACACTAGCTCTACTGAAGTGGCTGTCACTGCTTTACTATTGTCAGTGTGGCACATCCAGTAACCAGGAGCTGTCCTTTTTGATAAAGTCATACATGTAATTGAGCTTCAGCTTGTTCAGTCGATTTGCCACTGAAAGGAGGCCAACCTGACAGAACTCCTGGGCTCCTGCATGGGCTCTTGGGGGGGCATTTAAAATGACTCGAATCATGTTTTTTTTGCATAGCCTGGAGTGTGTTTTTTAGTTTTTGTGATAGGCTGCTGAACCCAGTTGAAAAAGCACTGTTGAAGTGGTACTGAATCAGAGCTTTATCCAACAGGTTTCCTGTTTTAAAATTGAAAGACCTAGTGTTCTAATCTTGGCTCAGCTGTTGCATGTCTATGGACATCCAGGAATTAAGCGTAGCTAAGAGGGAAACCTTTTCCTAAGCTTTGTCTGAGGAGGGTTTGGCTCTCAGGCTCTGGAAATTGCTGGTCTTGACAGCTCACTGTAGGCGTGCTATGCTCCATTGTCCAGTCGCTGACATTTACATATGCTTCACAAAATTATTTTGTGATGATCACAAGGAGATATAACATTGATGAGGAATTTGAGGCTTCTTTCATTTAATATGTAATCGCAGGCTTACATGGACTGATCCAGGTACGCTGGCACCTCATGCCATGATATGATAATTATTCCTCCTAAATAAAAGTTCATAGCAAATTGTAAAGACTGGAGTAAGTGGAGTTGGGAATCTCTTGACTATCTACTACTGTCTACTTCTATCTTTGTGAAACTGTCAGTGGGCCTCAAGCAAGAACATTTTCATATTTTTTACCTTCTCTTTGTCATACGTTTTATTTGAGTTGGGCTTGTATGACTCTGCCATGTCCGATCCAGCTGGTGAACACTCGTAACTTCAGAAAACTTTCCTTTATCGTCATCGAAAGTATGATGAATTCTGCCTCCTCATAAATGAGTGTGCGTTCTTAAGACTTGTTAATTAGCATAGAAGGCAGGCATCAAGACGTAACTTGCATTCACAAGAATGGCAAACCAGGAAATACCCACCCACCAGCGGGTGATTAGAACAAGTCTTGATGAACAGGTTATAGACTGAATCCCTTCTGTGTTATAGCAAGTAATATCAGAGATGAAAAAAGATGTATTCATATGAAAATGTCGTAATTATTACTTCAAGGGCTCAGGTCAACTTGGCCACAACTTTCAATAAGAGGTACAACTGTTGTCACCAGACCAATATGGCCACCGGCACCGCCCTCCTAAAGGGGGCCCACTTCAAAGTGACCGGAGCCCTTTCTTGTAAATATACTTGTGGAAATTCAGATTGACGGTGGCATTTGGGCCTGATTTATCAGACTTCTCCAGCCTGCATGTCCCCAGCAGGGCTCCGTAGTAAGGATTAAAGGCTATACCATCTGGAAAAGGTCAGCTCCCTCTCGCTGTCCTTCTCTCTCTCTCAGTATTTTCCTTTTTTTCCCCTGATGATTGCTAGCGATGAGTAGCTCTCACCTTTTCTTTCAGAACTGCACTTGCCTCTGCCCACATGTATGTTAATAATTATCATACTACTTGAATAGCATATTTCCTTATTTTAACAAGTGTGACCCACTAGCTCTCTCTCTACAGTGCCTACTGTGTGTCTTTCTTTGTCGAGAGAGATCGGTACTGAAAGGGCCATTGATCTGCACTCATTGTGCTTTTGTGCGTTGGTTTGAAATCTGCATCTTACAGCTCGGTATCACTGTTTAGTTTCTGGGTCCACACACAATAGAGAGCCACAATACCAGTTTTAAATGGACGTAAGAGCAACGGGCTGCTTTTTAATGAGCTATTCAAGCTCCCCTGTCCTATATTTGCTCAGTGCTATTACTGATAGCTGAATGATGCGCTAAGGTCGCACCCATTCATTGACAGGTGCTGATACAGTTAATATTTGCTAGATGTGTCTCAGAGCAGGTTATTCATTGACTGACTGCTGAAGTTTGGGTTTGAGATTTGTGTCATTATGTATTTTCTTTACACACTAATGCTAACAACACACTAAGAGACTTTTAAAATTCTGTTTTTAAAACATGACACACATTACAATAGATTTCAAAGATTGTTTTGTTTCTTAATTGTAAGAGAGGTGACAGGAGGAATGTTAGAAAAGTAAAGTAAACATTAAAAAAAATAAGTATGAAAAATCTAAGAAACATAACAAGGGATTTACCAGAAAATATATATGTACATCTATCTATCGACCAAAAATAAATTGGTTTGGAACCCATCAAAAATAGTACCGGAAGTGGGAACCATGACAACTAGAGTTGGGTGTGTATCATTCTGCAGAAAAGATGGAGACGCCAGAGCAGTGAAAATATACATAAATGAATTGATTAGAGGTTGATCAAACAATCAGTACCTAAAAATCAACTTGTCCTTAAATGTCTGGGAATTTAATGTCCATGCACAAATGATCAGCCACTAATCATGATTGGTCGAAAACTGTTCTAAATCTGACTTAAACGATCAGCTGATTTCAAAAACAATCTGCTGATTTTAAAAAAGAAAAAAAAAAACAAAAAACACTTAAACATTGTGAGCCAAGCTGCAGCAGGCAACAGAACCCTGGTGACAGAGGCATGCCATCCTTCACATCTCTCATGTTTTGAATGTAACCAGATTAACATCAAGTGGCAAGATGAGCAAACGCCTCTGTCAGCACCTACACATGACGACATGTTCTTACTTTCTGAATAATACCTAGAGTTTATTTACACAAGGAGAGGCCAGTTATGCAATGCAGCCTAAAGAACAACTGGTGATGTGATTGATGATCAGCTGATCTCACTCAAAGGTAAGCAATGAAAATGAGCCCTGAGAATTTTTGCCTTGATAAACTGTCAAACATTATACTATGGATTTTTATGCCATGAATAACATTTTTAAACCATTGAAAAGTTAGTCCAACACGTTTTAAAGGGATAGTTCACCTATTTTGAAAAATGGTGCTCTCTTCCTCTCATTGTTACTGAGTGCTGGATACTGGCTGGATGCTCCAAATGCTAACTGTTAGCCTCCTGCCATTGAGGTGGACTTCCCCCCAGCTAACATTCTCAAAAATAACAGCCTTAATCCACTCAAATTGTTGAATAAACACAATGTGCTGGACCTAAGTTACACTTACAGGCTGGCAGGTGCCTGAAAGATGTCAAAGCATGAAGTGGATATACCCTCCTATATATTTCAATGGCTATTTTGTCTGATATGTGGGTATACTGTAAATTGGCAGGAAAAGAGTTGGGTATACACACCACTACACCACTGCCTGAAAGGTTTGCAAAAGTGATAGAGGTGAATGGAAGAAAAGAAGAAGCTAGCTACAACATTACTTGCAAATATAGTTATAAACATTAATTTGACTGTTAACATAGGCACAGTCACGGTTAGCAATACTTTATTTGTCTATCTATCCCTTTAAGTCCGATTGTCCCATCTTGGGCCTTCCCACCTCCTTGTGCCACGTGTGTGTGCCTGTACAATCCAGACCACCTGTGAGCAGGGTAAATTTAGTCTTTTTCCATTACACTGGATGGGTGGGGTTTTATTTCTAATTTATGGTTTGTTGGGGTGGGGGTGGGGGGCAGGCTCTGTCAGGCGTGTTTGCACATCTGCCTTGTCGATTCCATCATGTGCACCAAGTGCTGATATCTTTTGACAGCCTGACTGCCGGAAAGTGTGTGTGTATGTGTGTGTGTGCTCTGACTACGACTACATAATTCCACATCTTGCAACACAATTGGTTGTAGCTTGTGAGTGGCTATATGCTCTATGAGACTGAGCGATGTATTGATGGCTGTCAAATGTTCAAAATGGATGGTGTGTGTGTGTGCGCGCGCGCGTGTGTGTGTGTGTGTGTGTGTGTGTGTGTTTTCTGTCTCATGACCCATAACCCAAAAGTGCCCAGTTTCCCAGCCTTGGAGAGATGGAGCAGCACTTGATCTAACCTCAGTGGTTGGGGGGTGGGGGTGGGGGATGCTTTGAGAGGTGCATTGGCAACAGATTAATTATGTGGTGTGTGTGTGAGTGGAAGAGACTGTGCACAGTCTGCTGTGTAATACTCCAATAGATAACATGCATTATAAAAAAGGTAAAAGTATTTACACTTCTGTGGCAGACGTTATGGCCTGATGCTGTGTAGTAGGCCTACATTAAAAGAGGAAATAGCGCAGCTTTGGACTATGAAAAGATGATGAACCAGGAAAAACAACACCTTGAATTATATGAGCAGCATCTGAAGTCTTATGGAGTTATAAACACGAAAGCGAGAAATGACCAGAAAATTAGAAAAGAATTACATGAAAATGATTCCAAAATGTACACACACACACACACACACACACGCATACTGTATTTTCTTCGGAGGGTGAAATAACACCTTCAAGGGGTTAAAATTGTAGGTCAAATGGAAAACAAAGTAATTCTTCCTCTTTTTCTTCATCCACCTCCACTTAAAGGCTGAAGAAAACTGCAGCTCCTCTCCTCGCTGTGCAGCTCCACTGATGTGCTGGTTGTAACAGCGGACTAAGGTAGACATAGTGCAGCCATGTAGTGTTTGCTTACCGTAGATTTTTTTATCAGAGGTACCGTTGACATAAAATGTAGAGTTCTTACTTTCCCTAGCTTTGTGCAGGGAGTGTTATTTGTGTTTATCCTACCAGTTTCCTCATCCACTGTCTTTTCCTGCACATGCGCACACACACACACACACACACAAAGCCACTCAGAAATCCGAGTAAGGTGCCTTTACCCTATTATGGAAACTGGCTTTCCCGTTTACATGGCATTTGAGAAATCAGATACTGGTGATTGTATCTCCCAGGCTTTTCTTCAAGCAACAGGTGGGCACATCTCCATTTTGGCTCGCTCTCTTGTCAGCGTTAACGAGTTGTGTCCTCAGCTGTCACCCAAGACCTCAGGATCAGACAGGGTGCTGCTTGTAAGCCCCTCCCACTTAAGTCAGTGTCCTCCACCCCCCACCCCAACACACACACACACATACAAACACAGTTTCACTCGTTTGGCCTTAAGCATTTCAGCTGCCAGGTTTGGAGAGAGTGAGCAGGCACTTCCATCCGGGTGACTTGAACATCGGTGACGCACCGCTTCACCCCAGGGTGGCTGTTTGATGTTCCACTCAGGCATGTCTTTGTGCCTTTAATCTGCCCCGGGTGCCCCCCCTACCCCACCCCTCACCACCACCTACCCGCCCAACCCCCTGGCCAATAAGGAGTCGTTTTGCTCCAAAGCACCGTATTTCTCCTGAGCCACAGGTTTTGGAGCGGTTTGATTTTTATTCAGCTGGCTGGATTTTTGCATCAAAGATGTACTCTGCAACTGGAAGACTCTCTAAATGGTTTTATGTTCTGCAGTGTTTTTTTTTTTAAATGAGCATACCAGTGATTTTGCATGTTTAGTGTAATACCTGCAAAACGTGTACTTCACGTTTCTGGTAATCGTTGTATTTTACAACCCCGATATCATTTTCCTACCTTTTATCCCGCCAGTGGTTTCCATTCCTTCCACTACGATATGAAAATGAAATGAACAGAGGCTTCAAACTTTCTTAACCCTATAAAGCCATTTGTATCATATATGATACACATTTTCAATTCCATTTTTCATTTTCAGTTTAATCAATACTTGACTAAAATACTGTTGTATACCTTTGAACACTTCCCCTGTTCACCCTGGACCATACCATTGGCACTTCAAGTACATATCATCTATCATACACCAGAAAGGTCGTGTAATAACATATTTTTTTATTTTTTATTTGTTTTATATATTTTGTTATAGGACTAAATAAAGGGCTCAATTTCAAAAAATTGGAATTTTCTGCCAATTCTTTCATAGTTCAGGCTTTACAGGGTTAACACCAGTATTCCATCGCCATAATCAAGTCGTCGACATTAGTTTTCCTAAAAGCAGCAGCGCTGTTGTGTTTTGATGACTGGAAATTGGGTGAGATGGTCTGTGGTTATAAATGGTGATGACTTTGTTACGGAAGAACATTATAAGATGGGTGTCTTCACCAAAAATTCAAGTGTAAAGATCAAAGGATTTTGATTATATGTTGTGATCTTTAGTACCCTGACATGATGTGCAAAATGGTTTGTGGTTTAAAATGAATTTGAAATTGTAGTAAATGGGACAAAATTACTGGTGTGGTCCTTTTAAATCTACATCAACAGGGCAAGGATTACAGCGCTCATAAGGTCAGCGCGGTTGTCACGGACATTATCAAACAGCGCCAAAGGAGGCTATCACCTTGTTGCCTGTTTTCCCAGCAAACAAACAGACTAGCAGCGTGTGTCACCACTCATCAGCCATTTCCTCCTCGCTGTGCCAAATAAACGGCCCACTCAAGCTACGATTCATGATGCCTGGCTGCAAGGCGAAAAGCAGATCAAAGACATGAGGGGTGGGTCTTACATGCTGTTTCTAATTGCTTCTTTGGCGATCAATTCACCTCAGAGGAGACCGAATTGACAAGGCTGATAGGTGCATGACAGATGAACCGACAGCCATATTACAGATTACCCGCCATTTTCATTTGGAATGCCTTCTTCTGATGCTGTAGGCACTGCCTCTCATTAGAGGGAATTGACCTCCCGTTATTTTCTGCTCAGCATCTAAATGTTCCTTTGCATCTCAAATAATGCCAATACTCATATGAAGTCAGCCCAGTGCCAGCCCAGGAAAGCCTTGAGTTCTTTTCTGTACCGTCATGCAGGGTGGCAGTCAATCAGAGCATTATTGGTCTCAGTAAAAATCAGGTCTCAGCCGCTCATTACTGGGCATTGGTAATATGATGCAGGTCAGATGACTCCACAGATTCAAGGGTGAAACCTTCCTGATTTAATCCTTGTGCTTTGTTTGGTTTCCTTGTGTTGTATTTTGTTGTGTACTCTTTTTTTTTTTTTGTAATTGATCGATTAGTTAGACCAAGGTACCTATCATCAGCTTTGATGAGAAGATATATTTTGTTGTGTTCACTGCAAAAACGCAAAATCTTACCAAGATTATTTGTCTTATTTCAAGTCAAAAATGTCTTATTTCTAGTCAAAATATCTCATTACACTTAAAATAAGACATGATCACCTCAGAAGTAAATTGTTTTTAGACAATTGTCTCTTGTTTCAAGTGAAAATTCACTTGAAACAAGTGAAAATTTGCTTGTTTCATTGGCAAAATTTGCCAGTGGAAAAAGTGAAAATTCACTTGAAATAAGTGAAAATTAGCTGGAAACAAGAGACAAATTTTGCCAATGAAACAAGCAAATTTTCACTTGTTTCAAGCAAATTTTCACTTGAAACAAGAGACAATTGTCTAAAAACAAGTTACTTCTGAGGTGATCATGTCTTATTTTAAGTGTAATGAGATATTTTGACTTGAAACAAGACAAATAATCTTGGTAAGATTTTGAGTTTTTGCAGTGTTGTCCTTAAAAAGGAGACAGTAGAATCTTTAGTGTCGCCGAGGAGCAGTTTGTTCTCTGCATGGTGCTGTTCCAAACAAATAAAACATTTGAAACAGACAGTTCAGTGGGAGGATTTGGTGTCTGAGATGCACCACGGACCACTCCCAGTCTTGTAAAGCCCACAGTAAGACAAGTGCCCGCTTACACTATACTCAACAAACTCCATGTAATCTTGGTATGACTCAGAAATGACACAGACTCATGATTTATAAAATTACTTTAAATATAATTTTATTTTCATCTGGAGGGATCTGACAACTGCCACATCTGTTTTTCGTCCTCCATGTCAGTGTCATTTAGAGTGATACAGAGTCTGTCAGGGTTTCTGCGTAACTACAAAAAAAAATGATATTGCTCGGGATGTATTACGCAACACTAATGCTAAAATGGGACCCGAATGAAATAAAGATGTTTCTGTGCATTCTGACTCCCGACTTCTCGGCTCACCGACGGAAGAGGGGCTGCGTTAGTCTGCTGATTTTAATGGGAGTTCAGAAGGCTGGTGGAGATGAGATGCTAATGAAAATGCAGAGGCCAGCAGCCTGTTTACCTTCTGGCTGCAGTCGGGTGGAAAAGCGAGTAAATGTTACGGGGTCAAGTGGTCAGATTACTTGGAAGAAGTTGCAAGAAGCTGAAGGGCAGTCTGCCGTCCACAGCGCCGGTACCAAGTGAAGTTCCCACAGAAGGGAGATAGGCACACCAGCATTGTTTGCATGACAAACAAGCATTTGTGCTCAAAGGATCTAAAAGACTGAAATACCAACTTGATAAGGGGGAAATGGTGTGCTACTCCCTCTGCTCTCTCCCTATATGGATGTATATGATAAAATACTTGGTTTGATTTGGTTTTATTTATCACATATATAAGCACCGTAAAACCACTATCACCATAAAAACAATGAAAACCAATAAGATTATCTAGACAAGGAAGCCACAAAAAAAAACCCAAAAAAAAAAAAAACAGAAATCCGATTCAAAGTATAACAGCACAAAGTGGTCTGATAAGCCTTTACATGATGTTAAGATATGACTTACTCACTAAAATATTACTTCATTAATACATGCTCTTTGTCAAAATTTGATGTTTACTTTTATTCCAGAAATTGGCATGACATAGCAACAATGACAGCTGAATATCTCTTCATAAAGAACAATGGCAGCACGACATAAAGGGAACGCGTGGGTGACCAAACCACTGTTGCTGTATATACAAGTGCAAATTAGGCAAAGCACCTTTTTTGTTTGCCTGCGTCTCCATAACAACCCCTTTGTCCTAAACGCTTTTGAAACCGGCTCCCTCTGATTAAAAGACTTGAAATTTTAAATTGGCGCTGGGTGACAAACATAAGAGCATAAGATTGAACTTCACAGGGAGCTTTGCCCAAGAATTAGGAAATATGTCGGGCGGAAGAGCGGATCAGTCAGTCTTCAGGAACATTTGTCTTTTTTTAGGTATTGAGTCATGAATTTCTGCTCATTATTTAGTAGTGTAGTGTGTGGTGTAATTTCATCATTGGATGGGTGGGACAATGGCAGTGAATTTATGAATGTAGGTGGCTGGCTTCAGGTGGAGGGGGGTCCCTGAATGTGAAAATGCTCATGGGAATATTATTGACTTATCTCATATGGGGAAAAGAGCATCTGTGACAGCACCACAGATGTGACGCTGATGTAGTCTGACATACACTGCAGATATTTTCAAAGCTGCCTTGTACAGCCATTTTGCCCCTTATTCTATCCAGGTGTTTGGATTATCTTTCATAAGGGAGCTATTTTATCATTTTTATTATCAAATTTAAGACACATTCAGCATATACTCAATAAGTTATTTTCATTGGACCAAAGTAATTTCCAAAGTTATAGAATTTTTGCAGCTTCAGTAATGTTATTTATTTTTTTCTTTTGTATTTGTTTGATTCTTCTTTGTCTAAAAATGCGTTGCCGGGGCTCCCTGGTGGCTTGTTCACACCATGCACTAGCACTGAGGCTGACGGAGCCACAGCAGCCTGGGTTTGGATCTCTGCTGCATGTCATCGCCTCTCTGCCCCGGCTTTCTCATCTCTCTCTCTACTGTGACTGTCCAATAGAGCAGACATGCCCAAAAAATAACCTTGAAAAAAAAAAACCTTTCTAAAATGGATGGGAAAACATTCTTACAATTTTTTTTTGGTAACTTTCTGGTTATTATCTGGTAATAAAGTGTCCAATAACCTTTTCTGATTTCTTTGTTTTTCAAAGAAATCATGTCAGTTTGCTCAGGTTTCAGGTTTAACCCTTTGAAATCTGCTTGTGACTTTTAAATATATATTTTTTAATAATTATCAGTATACTTGTAATTTTTTTATACATATATATCTCCGAGAGATTTTTTCTGATTTTCTGGTATTTCTTCTAATTTTCAGGTTTTGTTTTTGTTTTGTTTTTTGCTCCCCAAAATTTTAACTTATGTTCTAGTATTTTTTCTGCTAGGTTACTAATTGCCTTATTTCCAATGTTTTTGAAAGAAATCAAGTGAATTTGCTCAGGTTTCCAAGGGTAAACTACTAAAACTATAAAATCCACCTAATAAAACAGTAAAATGAAGTTGTATGGCACAGGCTGGAACACAGACGGGACATTGCTTGATGCAGACGACATACTGTAACTGTCTGTGCTTCATGCATCTGAAGACGTATCCTGTCATGTGACACATCACGTGCAGAATGTGTTTTCGCTATTAATCAACTCGCCCTGTATCCATGTAAACCTCAGAGTGCCCCACCCCCCACCCCCCACCCGCACCAGCACCAGCACCACCACCAATGGGGCCGCTAATTGGACATGGCAGTGAATTGCTGTGTACTTGCCTTGAAGGGACTTGTACCCTATAACCATACACAAATCGATCTGACATGTGGTATTAGATTAGATTACTGGGCAGCGCAGTGACAGGGAAAAGGATTTGCTCTGCCCACAGTCAGCGTCCAGCAGCCCCCCCCCCCCCACCCCGCCCCACCCCCCACCCCATCTCACATGCAACCTCTCGGACATGCCGGACAGCAAATGCAGTTTCAGCTGAGCAACAGGAGACGCTGGTCCACCCAGGTCAGCAGCCCCGCACCTTGAATTCTACTCCAAAAATGTGCTTGTTCACAGACTGCCCTGTTTATTCTCATAGCTGTGCTTACAAAAGTGCCATTAACCCTTTCGAACCGAGGCATATTCACTTGATTTCTTTGAAAAACATGGGGAAAAATTTGGAAATTAGCCAAAAATTACTGGAACACTTGTTAAAAAAAAACAAACAAACAAATAACACAAAATTGGTTTAAAATTTGCATAGAAATCACAAGAAAACTGTAATTATTATAATAATATATTTAAAATAAGTTATAATAAAATTACCACAAAAAAACAGGAAATTACCTCAAAATTCCTCCCAAAAAATTACTAATAAAAAGCAATAAAGTGAATATTGTTCAGACGGTTAGATAGAACCATTCAAAATAACAGCCGAGCCACAGGCCCCTGGGAGGGGACACACAGCAGCATCTAACTGTCCGTTATTTATATGAATAAGTTTGTGAATTTTTCCAGCAAGCAGGGTAGGAGGTTGGTCCAAAAGTTGTGCAATAAGCAGGTATTGAAAATGAACGGATGGATAGAGGTTTGTGCAGAGCTGGACTCACAGAATCCAGACAAAAAAATGGACTAAACATGGAAGGGTGCAGAAAACATGGTAGAATTCAAACATAGAAAACCCATCCATTCAGTGATTTTTTTTTTTTTTTTTTTTTTGCTGGTCCAGCAACCAGCAAATGATAAGGCAACCACTTCAAAAAATTTTAACGATCAGGAGCAACAGTTGATTTGCCAGTTCTGTCAACACATGATTGACTGCACATGTCTGAAAGGCTGTGATATCATTTAAGTTCCTACAGTTTACATCAGACCCTTTCATTTGTTCTCTTTTCAAAGAACTGTAATTCAAGGCAACTGAAACTTGTTTTTATTCTTGTACAGACAGGTGACAAATTAAAGGAAAACTAAATTAAAGGTGATGTTGAAAACAGGATTTGTGTGCTCTATAATGAACTGGTGTGAATCATTTGTCACGGGCCAAGGTCACTCCAGATAAACAAACATGAATACACAACCATTTGAAATGATTGGCAGTCTCCTCAGGGATTATGTTTACTCTCCACAGTGAATGAAATGTCACTGAATGATTATATTATTATTAAGTATTATTATAATGTAAACTACATGCCAAAGGCATTTTGGTCAGCAGATCTCAACCTACGTCAGTACAGTTTCAAAAATTCAACAAGATTTCACCACCACAGTCGCCAGGGCAGTCATCAAGTCAGCCACAGCCAAACCAGCAGACAGTCCACAAGTAGGGTGACCACCTGTCCCGCGTAGCGCGTGCACGTACAGCGTTTGAAGCCCATTTCACGCGTCCCGCAAATTGAGACCGTGTCCCGCATAATCAATGCTTGCTCTCAAAAAAAGCGTAGCGCAGCGAGAACAAAGTTAAAACAGCAGCGCACTGACATAGATTATTAACAAAGTGAAGAGTTGCCACTCCGCTCTATTTTCACTGGCTAACAGCAGCACACTGGCTTAGCTTGTCTATTCAGAGAAGAGGTATCACTTCGGCTTATTTTTCAATCTATGTTATCACATGCATACTACTGCTCATTCATTGGTAGCTGAATTGTTAGGTCTGTTTGATAAGCAATTTACATTTTTAAAATAATAATAATTTAACATATTGTTAAATTTAAAAAAGCTAACATGATGCAGGTCAAAGACTAAAAAAGACTATTGACTAAAACTAGACTAAAATACTTTGTAATTTAGTCGACTAAAACTAGACTAAAATGCTAAGACTTTTCATCGACTAAAATATGACTAAACAAAAAATATGACTAAAACTAATAAGGGCATTTGACACAAGACTAAGACTAAAATTAAATTGAAAAATAGCTGACAAAATTAACACTGTTATAAGCTATTTAATTTTATTTATATTTTCCATTGCAATTTATTCACTTTAAATAAAAAGTAAATCTTAAGTGGAAGTTCATCTGTCAATTAATTGAAATGTTTAAAATATTATGAATGTCTTTTATTTAGAAATAAAAAACACATTGAAAGCTAAGGGCTCATTAACAAGGGTGGCCTGTTCATGAGCATACAGCAGCAATTACATATGTTAGGGGAACAGGGCAACATTAATATACCATGTAAAGTGGTATCTGCTAGAAATCGGTAAACCGGTATCGGTGAGTCTGCCCGCTAAGTGGGGGCGCCGCCACGCCGGACAGTGTCCCACATTGTCCCTCAGAATCATACCCCTTGTCCCCCATTGGGCTTATTAGCAGGTGGTCACCCTATCCACAAGTGTCTTGAAGTGTCACTGTGGATGGATTTCAATGACTCAAAGGACAATGACTGATGTTATTTTTTACTGGTATCAAAACGGTATGGGACCACTGAAGCCATGTGTATGGTGGCATTGTAAACCTGAAAGATGCCATACTCATTTGCATAGAGGCTTTACCATACAGATGAATTAAATTGGCCCTTTGTTTTTGTGTAGCTGGCCATCTAAGTTGTTGAGTGGAGGTGCTCTATGACAAAGGAATTCACCAAGTGCAGTAAAGCGCTGTGGCTTTCCTCTTGCCACGTGTCTCTGTCCTCAAATTTGGGTACCCGTCTGTAGTCGATACACAAAATTCACTGCTTTAAAATGTGTGTATGTGTGTGTGGGGTGTCCCCTCGATTATCTCCGTTTGTGTGAGAGAAGGCCTATGACATGTGAAAGTCTTCCATCTTTTTTTGTCGCAGTGAGCATTGTATTCACAAGATCAAAGGAAGATTTGTCTGGGTTTCTGTCCAAGAGGAAGAGGAAACAACCGCCTATTTAAAGCAGTGATAGCTGCCATTTGAACATATTAACCTTTCATTTGTTCTCCACGGGAGTGCAGATGAAAAAGAGACGGGAGTTGCCGAAATAGATGGTGAATTGCTCCATTTACATCTGGGCAATTCACGGTTGCTATGTTCTTTGTTTGTTTTTCTGCTCAGAGACGAGGGACTAAGAGCTGCTTGTTCTCCTAGTCGATCTTAACAAGGTTAGAGCAGCCGCTGCAGCTGAGCCCTGAGAGAAAGCTCCGTTAAACGACATCATTTCTGGCTTGCTTTTTCTTTTTTAATTACTTTTCTGGATTTCAGGCACATGGACTTTTGCTTTCTCCACCACCAGGCCTTTTGCTCATTGAACATTACTCTACGCCAGAGTGATTAAAGGGGAATTACTTTCCTACAATAGTTGGCAAGGTGGTTTTATTGCTTTAAAGGGATGGTTCACCCATTTACAGAAATGATATTATTTCATTTCTCATGGGCTGTTGTGTAGGACAGTAGTGGTGCTCTCTTCCTCTCATTGTTACTGAGTGCTGGATGCTCCAAATGCTAACTGTTAGCCTCTTTCCCCCCGGCCGACATTCTGAAAAATGCCTGCCTTAGTCCACTCAAACTGAGCTCAGTACTGAATTCAAGTGAAATTTGTATTTGTTTCAAACATGTCACACAAATAACAAAACCACACAAATCCAAAAACTATGCATTTTCACAATATCAATTTAGGAAATAAACATGAAGAGGAAATTGATACGTGCAAAAAGGATTATGTAGAAGTAAAATGTATGTAATCCAGCTCTTTTTTTCTACTGCATAATTACCTAAGCATCCTGAAGTTATGTACTGTTACATGTCCATTCAGCATGTACAGCTACGACCATGTCATTATTATTAAATAAATCAACAACTGACATAATCTTAAAGTAAACCAGACACATTATCAATTTTGAATTTTTTTTTTTTTTTTTGGCCTTACCAAAAACTAGTTTTTTAGTGTTACAATTATTTTAGATTATTTTTAGACATACTGTTAAGATGGTTTGAATTTGTGCTTCATTTCCAAATTTAGTCTATTCCAAAGTTTCACCTTCCAAACTGAAATGGACTTACTCTTCAATGTGCTACAAACATACTGCGCTTTAAATTACACTGTTTTTTAATGTTGTAGTTCCCATTAAAATTAGAAAACATTTTTTTTGTATGGTACCAGGAAGTGCTTGCCATACAAGCAGTATTTGTTTTAAACTGTAAACTAAATCCATAGATTTCAATATATGAAGTTTTAACTGATATGATCATGAAATTTAACATTATTTACCATCCAATTGCCATTTTCTTAAGTATATATAATGATTATGCAGTGGTTTTGTAGGTCTTCCTAAATACCTCCATGCAGTAAATCCAATGTGGGAGGACAAGAGAGTAATACAACACACATGTACACTGCTGCATGAGCTAATAAATGCTTAATTTTTGTTAAAGTTGCGGTGCTCTTGGCCACTTTTGATTGGGCATTTCTTACTTGAGGTTTCCAACATAGTCCTATACACGCTCAATATTCATGTTATCTACTCCCACTTGTGCTACAGAATTTATAATGCGCTTTCCAAAAAAACTGAGTTTTAAAAGCTGGAAAGCAGGAGTGATTAGTATTGATCGCCATCAACCCCCACAGATTTATGGTTTGATGGTGATTTTGTGTTGTGGGACAATAAAAAAATCTTTTTTTGTTTGTTTTTAATTGACCTCGGTACAAAACCTTTTAAGTCATCTGCAGTTGTCATGCAGTAAATATACTCCAGTCCATAGGGTGGCCCATCTGAAGGTTATGTGTACCAACATCTGAAAGGGGGGAAAATGAAATTTTGAAACTGTACAAACTCTGGAAATAGACAGGCGTGATGTGGCAGCTGGCCGTTGTTAGACATCTGTCAGACTAACGCTCTTTATTAAGCACCTGCTGGGGAGCAGCGGAATATTGGCGGATTTGTGTGTGTGCTCTCGCATGTAATTATGTGTTTGTGAGTTTCCGTGCATGTGCTGGTGACGTGTTTGTGTGTGGGAGAGAGAGCCAGTATTTGCACTTCAGAGGAGTGGATTCTGCTGCTCTCATATGCAAATCTAGCACAGGCAGGAAGGCCAAGAAGCAGCCAGTGATCCAGGTGTACACACACACACACACGCACACATCGCCACAATGGCTTCAATGACTGTCACTCAGTACCCCACCCCCCTCACCCAGTCCACCTCCACAGCACACACGCCCCTCACCTGTTGGTTCTCAGTCAAAGGGGAAAATATTGCTGCCTACAGAGCCACTGAGCTGCTCAGGTTAAAAAGACGGTTCACCAGTAAATCCATTTAGCAAAATGTGACATTATTTCACTTTCACACATCTTCCTTTCAGTTACTGAGTGCTGGATACTGGCTGGATGCTCCAAATGCTAACTGTTAGCTTCCTTCTATTGAGGTGGACTTCCCCCCGGCTAGCATTCTGAAAAATAACCACCTATATATACTCAAATTGTCAAGGAAACATATTTTTTTGCTGATGTGAAGCAGAATTTCACTCAGTCAACAATGAAAGGAAGATAGTACCACTATTATCCTACAGAACAGCTAGAGGGAGGGAAATAATATCCCAGATTTCAAAATGAGCTAGCAATCTCTTTAAAGTCCTTGGCAGGTAAGACAGCAATGTGAACTGTCTGGCTCAAAGATGTTACAAGATGTGGTTGATCATTACCTTATACCATATATTACCATGTTTAGTCTTTTCTCCTCAGACATGCTGATCTGCAGAAGGTGGCAAGCTCATCTGTTTACCTGGCTGCCATCATTATAGACCAGGTTCAGCCCCCCCCTCTCCAATCCCCACAGTAATTGCCCTTTAGTAGCCACTCATCCTTGCAAATCATCCATAATTGCTGCTCAGTGGTGCTGTTTCTGTGCCTGACAGGACTCATCTTTTCCACCACAACATGATTTCTTTTTCTTTTTTTGGTTTTCTCCTGAGCACTCTCATGGGCATGTAAGGCCTGTGTGTTCTGTATTGATCCATGGAGGATCCTTATCAGAACCCTCTGACATGGACCGGCTGATCAGTGCAGTGTAGCCACAAAGATGAAGGTCCTCTTCTAAAAATGCTCAATATAATAATAATAATAAACATATAAGAATTTTGTGTCAGTAACCTAGCGCACATTTCTGTTTCTTTCTGTTCTCACTTTGCCCCTCCAGTGCCATGCACACACACACACACACACACACACACACCTGGCGTGGTTACAGACACTGGTCTACACTCATATTTGAATGTAATTCATTTGCCAAAAAAAGAGACAAAATGCACATTAAACTAACATGAATTTGACTAATATTTTTTTCAAATTTTCCATAGATATTGCAGTAATATTGCTATCGGGAATTCTTTAGGCCATGATAATAACTTAAAAAATCTGGTATTGTGACAGCCCTAATCTGAATTTTTAAAATATTGGTTTCCATTTGATTCCATCATAACTGAACTTCTCTGTGTTGCCATTTCTACCCGTCCTTGACATGTTCTTGTTTTACAGAATTAGTTAAAAATATATATATATTTTGATTAGTTGTCTAAAATATACACAAAGGCCTCTTCTGTATGACAGCTGAGTGACAATTCAAGAAGTTGAAATTGATGGGAAATTCCAATAACTGAAAAATGCCCTTTAGTCACTTGTGCTAAATTGTGCCACATTTTGTAACATTTTTTTCCCCTCTGCTGCTTTCCACCATACTCCTTGAGCTCAGTGGAAAGACTGATTCTTACTTTTAGAACTCAGTCAGGCTTCCCTCAGGTGTTTTTTTTTTTTTTTTTTTTTTTTTTTTTTTTTAATTTATTGACAAGTCTCTGATTCAATGGTTCCTCTCCTGACCACAGCTGCCCTAAAACATTATTGCTCATTTTATTATTATTATTATTGTTGTTGTTGTTGTTTATTTTTGTAATCGAATTGTACATTAAGTGTTCTGTTTGTGTGCATTAATTCTTCATTTGAAGGCAGTAATGCATTCCCGAGTTTACTTGTGGTGCATCACATTACCTTGAGGAGCTGCTAATGCTAAAAGAAGATCAGGGTTTCAATTGTGAGTTGTAGTGTCCCATGACGAAAAAATTGTTTTTCTACCCTGGAATGAAGAAAAATCTTGAATTTTAGTCTGAAAATGGTCAAATGTAGACATACTGAATATTTATCTATCTATCTATCTATAGATATAGATATAGATATACCCTAAAATAGTTAAGACTTCTTGTTATTACGGTCTTCTGTGAGGAACTGCAGCATGGCAACATAATTCACTACTATTCACATCCTGAAAACATCTTCAAATGAAAAGTTATAAAATGTCTTAATCACATTTTTTATCAGCGGTCTTATTTTGTTGGCCAGGTTCTTTGCATGGTATGTCTCTCTTTAAACGTTTATGCGGTGCCTGGAAGAGAATTATACAGTGCTTTAAGGAAGCAGCCATGGTTACTTCAAAGAAGAAAGACAGCAGGGCTCTAAACTGCAAGTATTTCACTCGCATTTTCCCCTAAAATAGATCTGAGTGAACTGGAAAAATAATTTACGACCACAGTGTGCAAGTAAAGATGACAATCTACCATAAAATTTGGTTAAAACATTAACGTATTGGCGGAATACAAAACCTCTGCGACTACTAAACGACAGCAGAATGTGAAGCTGGACTGTTCCACAGGCACTTACACTGAGCAGGGCTCTGCTAACAGAGCAGCCCCAGTACAGTGCCCAGTGCTGTATGTGGCTGCTTGGTATTACTCACATGCAAACATGTAGCATTTCCTGTTGTTGTGCCACAATAAAAGCCTCCTGTTGTTTCACCGATGTGAAGCTTTTAATATGAAACACTGGTCTTTGCGTGTAGTATATATGGGTAATTGTGTGATTTTGGTGGTATGTACTGTTGCACAGATGTGTGTCCCTTAGTATATGTGTGGCACACCCATGCATACACACACACACACACACACACACACACACACACACACATTTTGGAGTTTTTTGGAGAAAAAAGTTAGCATAGTGCCCTGGAAAGGTATGCGGAAATCGCAAGTAATTCTCATTTCTTGAAAGGAAAAATATAGGTGTCGTTCTTTAAGGAACCATTTCATAAATGGTTCTTCAGAGCTGCTTCAAGGACCCATCAAAAAAGTTGTTTGAGCTGGTGGACACATGGTTCTTCAAAGAACTTTAACCAAAAAGAACATTTGTTAAAGTCTTCAGAATAGTTCTTGGGGGAGCCAGGTGAACCCTTTAAAAAGGGATTTTTTTCTCTCTCTCTCTCCCCACATGAACCATCCACTGTCCACAAAGGAAAGTGGTTCTTTAGTAGTTGGTTTTTCATGGAACCACACAGCCTTTTAAAGAACCATCTTAGAACCATTATCTCTCAGTGTAGAACAATAACTATCATATTTGCTGTACTACATACACTTGCACTTCATATTAATTTCTTCCTGTCATCTCTTGCCCATTTATAGTTTCAAAGTTTTGATTAGCCATATTCAATCAGAGGGGACTTTTTTTATTTTAGTTTTTAAATTAATAGATCTGAAAATAGATCTTAGATTCCTGGATGCTAGTGTTTGAAAGTATCAACATGACATTTTTGTCCATGAATTCTCCATTTCAGGTATAGCATCACTATTATGGCAGCTTTTTCTTTTTTTTAATCAAACCTGAAACATGTATTAAAAGAATAAATCATCGTTTAGTGCTCATTGGGGATAAACCATTCACAGTCAGGTTTCTTCTTTTTGCCTCAGCTTGAACTTGGCTTGGCCATGGATCAGGACCATCCCTCAGCCTCCAGTGAAGCAGCCCACCCCCCACTTGCCAGCTTGTGTAGATCATCTGCTTATTCATGGCCAGCCTTAACTCGATCACTGCCTTCCACCAGAACCATAACAAATGACAGCAGGGGAAATTACAGTCGTTCATCTCAGTCTCCCCACATCGTCTCAATCTTGCTCTCTCTCTGAGACCAGGACGCCTCTGCCATTTTCATTCTCTGTCTCTTCCTCCTCCTCCACCTCCTCCTCATCTTCCTCCTCTGCGTATCCAGTCGAAGCCCTGTCATGTTCTACTTCAGTAACGTGAGAGTCTTTGCCAGGTGTGGCTCAATGGCACAGGCTGCTGTCCACCATTTATCGTCAGCATACAATGAAGGGCTGGCATATGTCTCGCCGCTGTCCATGCACTTTTGTTTTGACAGACCTGCCAGACATAAAGCAGGTGACCTCCACATCACAACAGGTGTGTTTTTGGATACGTGACTCGGCCCCAGTGCGCTATGACAGTTATTGAAGCAGCTGGTAAGCTCCAGGGGTGGAAAATTGGCTCTAATTGCAGATCTCTCTTTTCTGGCAGAATTGCCTCGTACGGTTTCAGTCTTGGGTTTGACCAGCATGGGTTTTTGATGATTGACAAGAATATTTTTGAATTGCAGCTAATGAGAGAGAATATTTTGTGCCTGTAGAATCTTTAAGCGTGACTATTTACATCTCAAAGCAACATTGAAAATCACAAGTAGTAGGCATTTCCAACATCAGTTTTAATCTGAACCTGTTTAAACCCACTTTTTTTGACATACCCACATGAAAAAGCTTGTAATAAGCTTATGGTGAAATTGCATGTATTAGGTGTCATTTTTATTTATTTGTTTGTTTTTTCGCTTTCAGAAAGTCGTATTTGAATAACAATAACTAGGCCACGCTCCATGTTAGAGCTATGAAAATCGGTACATACCTTTAACATTATGTCCACTAAATCTGTGTAAAATTGTAGACCTCCAGGCCAAACTCTATGGGAGCTAGTGACTTTTTAGTTTGTGGTGTCACTTGCATCCCCAAACCCTAACACTAATCTGGTGTGCCACTGATCTCCTGTGGATTTTTGGATTTTTTTTGAGGGGGAAAAAACTCCGAAAAAGCATTTAGACCATGACACACAAAAAATCTCCACTGAAACCTGAGATAACTACAAACTACAAGAACATATTCAGTAATCACATTTATGCATGCATTTGATCAATTTTACAGTAAATATGTAATAAGTCAAACTGTCTCACATCCATCTTATCATCTCTTGCATGACACACTGACTGATAGATACAGATAGTCAGTTTTCAATAAAGGACCAGTATGAGAAAACAAATACATTGCTCTAACTCTAGTTATATAAAGCATATCAAGTTCCAGTGAAACTACATTATGACAGCATCTTTCCTCCTTAATTTGATGTATTTCCTGTCAAAAGAGGACATTGGGGCATGACATAAATGATCTGTGATGGTATTATCGATGGGGATTTTTTTTTTTCCGCAAACAATGGTGATCTAGTTTGGGACTATTTAAGAGACACAATTTTTCAAGGAGTTTAAGTAATGGGACTTAAAAAAACTGAAGTGTATATTATAGCATGGAACATGTCATTTTGCCATTTCACTGTGACTTTCAGCGCTTCCTGAGATCTGGATGATGCAGCTGCTGCTGTTTTGCCTGGTTTTCGGGGGAAAAAATTGACTGATTATTTGTTGTATTTATTTACCATCCCCACTAGAAAATTTATTCATTGGAGTGGCTTTTCGGTACACATACCTTCAGGCATCAAGCCATACAAGAGAAGTATCTTATTAGGATGCAGCATGAAGTAATCATACATATATACAATATGGATCATAAAAAACAAATCACAAGTCACAAGTCATAATCGTAGAATAAACAATGCCTAATGGTTAAATCAAAAAAACGATCACAAAAATTAATAGGGACGGTGATGATATCTTTATCTCCTGATTGCATGCTATCACAGTGCTTGGGTGCTGACGCAAAATGTATTTCAATCCCTGAGTTATTGTGATTCTACAAGTATTGCAATTCAATATTATTATTTATTGTGATTTTTGTTTTTTAAACATTGATTCAGGAATCAAAAAATCAATTAACATACTGTAAAAAATGTGATATTTAGGTTAATTGATTTTTTTTTTTTTTATTTCCCCACCCCTAAAAATTAAGGTTTGTGGGAGTTAAACCTTTTTTATTGTAAATGACTGTTATTGCCTGAGCACCTTCGTTTGCTCAAGAACTACTTCTTCTCTCTGTTTATTGGACAGCTAAGTAGTACACGTTGTACTAGGTTGTTTCCTGCTTTCTGTGTTTCAGACGGAGGTTATCAAAGGGCCATGTGGCAGTGTGGGGATGACGTTCAGGCATGTCCCTGCCAGCGAGGGTGATGCAGTTCATGTCAGCATCGAGACCGTCACCCCCAACTCCCCCGCCGCCTTGGCAGACCTGCAGAGGGGCGATCGCCTCATTGCCATTGGAGGTCTGTGACTTCATTTAACTCGCCAATAATCAGCAGAATATGACGATGTTTGTATTTTTGTTTTTGCTGTTTCTGACCAGTGTGCATGGATTTCAGACTCTTCATTACCGGATATTTTATCTCTATACTCAGTCAGTTTTACATCACTAAAGATTTGATTGTCCGAGTGATTTTATCATGTTCTGAGATAAGTGCTGTTCCTCCCTTGTCTCCTTCATTTCTCCCTAGTGTATATTTTTAAATAGTTTGTCTAAATCTTGAGTCCCAGCGAAGAAGAGAATAGCAGTTTTAACCTGTAATTGTGCCATGTTAAATTTTATTGTCCATTTAATTTTATAGACCTTATGTTGAAGCGAAAACATATTTGTATAAATTTATGTCAAGGCCTAAAATGAAATTAACAGATCTATTTTGGTGAGTATTCCTTTGCTTTATTTGGACTGGGCTAGCACTATAGTTAAAGTTTGATCAACACTTTTTATCCTCTATTTCTTTGATATATTTAGATTGTATTTAGTGGTTGTTAACAATTTTGTTTTTAAAACATTACTTTTTTTTAAAGTAAATAATAATGTAAAACTCTATCACCAACAGAGACAGATATATGGGATTTGAGGGTGTATGGTGGACCCTTCATGAGAATGTCAGCACATTATGGGATATATAGCTGATTTATAGGTGATGCCCAGTTCCTCAGGTTTTAAGAATGTGTACTATAAATCATTCCTTTATAGCCCTTATTTGTGTTTCTCCAGTCGATTTTTTATTATGGTAGTAAATGGAGAAATTGGACAGGAAAACCCAAGTATTTCAAATTCTTAACTTTCCTAAACTGTGATGGGAGGGTGGTGATTTATGGATATCATGACATAAAAACGGTGTATTCATATATCTATAACATTGTATAGAAACTGTGTAGTTAGTTGTTCTTGATCACCGTATATCACTGTAAATAAATGTTTTATGCAGCTTATGAAAAATGTATATCCTATCCTTGTCTATCTTCACAGGTGTCAAAGTGACATCCTCTGTTCAAGTGCCCAAACTGCTGAAGCAGGCTGGAGACAGGGTAGTGATACTGTATGAGAGACCAGTGCGTCACCAGACTCCTTCCATAGGAAACCTAGGACCCCTGCAGGAGGGGCTCGGACAGTTAGAAGAGCCCAATTTTATTTCCCAGCCAGGAGGTTATGAGGAGGACCCAGCCCCCATCACCACTCTTTCTGACATATCTGACAGCAAAGACATGGACTCTGAGTTTGAAGAGTTAATAGTAGACTCCAAACCTAGCCAATCAACTGGTTCTAGCAGCGGTAGCACCAATACCACAGAGACAAAGGAGGAATGCTTACTAACAGTAAACCAAAGCCCCAAAAGGACTGTAGCCAACCTGGCCTCGAAGCCCCTTGGCACCATATCGCCCATCCTTAACCGCAAATTAAACCTGGTGGGCCTCCAGTCGCCTCTCAAGCCCCAGTCCAAAGACTCACCCAAACCCTCACCACATAAGAGTGGTGGTGATCTGGTAGAGGGTCTGCAGCGTCCCACCATCCCTCCTCCACCTCCTCCTTCTCGCCCCCCAGTGCCCCCAAGACCTCAGATAAAGCTGACGTCGGCATCCTCTGAAACCAGTCTTCTGGAAGGTGCTGATTCTATCGCAGTAACTTATGCTACTACTTCTGCTACCACCGCTACCACCACTGTCACTGCTCCTGAAAAATCACTGGAAAAGGCCTCATTTATTGGAGCCAACGGGGACAAGGTCGGCGCTGATAAGACACCTGTTAAACAGCCCGAGCCAAAGCCACCTGTAAAGCAAGCAGAGTTCTGTGATGAGCTGCCAGTCCCTTCTGCTGTGCCCGGCAGCAACAAGGCTGACCAGGCAAAGGACAAAGCTTCAGAGAGCTCCTGCAGCACACGAGACAGTTTGGAGGACCACTCCCTGTGGGAATCCTCTGAGACCATGTTTCGTAACCAGATGGCACGCTGGGACAAGGCCTCCGTGGTGTTTGACGTGGAGAGCAACCACAAGTACCTTAACGTGGCTTTGTGGTGCAAAGACCCCTTTAAGCTGGGCAGTTTGCTGTGCCTGGGTCACGTCAGCCTCCAATTGGAGCACGTGGCCCTGGAATGTATGGCCACATCTTCTGCAGAGTATCAGAGCACCTTTAGGCTGGGGGCTCCAGAGCCCAGAGCCAATGTCAGCCGCACTGCTTTACGCAGTCTGAGCACCCACAAGGGCTTCAATGAAAAGCTCTGCTATGGAGATATCACTCTGAATTTCTGTTACCTGGCCGAAGGTGAGCCAGAGCATTTAGGAGGACTTGTGGAAAGGGAGCGAGAGGGGAGTCTCCATGATGAGGATCTAAAGGAGAGGGAGAGAGAGCATGTTACTGCAGCACCACGTGATGACTTGGCCTATGGTGCCATGCAGCTAGTGGAGGTTCGCCACAACTTCCAGGACACCCAGTTCCAGAACCCTACCTGGTGCGAATACTGCAAGAAGAAGGTTTGGACCAAGGCAGCCTCACAGTGCATGGTTTGCGCCTATGTCTGTCACAAGAAGTGCCAGGACAAGTGCCTCTCAGAAAACCCCTTCTGCGTGGCAGCCACAGAACGACGCGGAGCTGATCCCGAGGCCAAATCCACCATAAACCGGGCCACCACAGGCCTCACTCGCCACATCATCAACACCAGCTCCCGTCTGCTCAACCTACGCCAGGTACCCAAGACCCGGCTGGTGGAGCAGGTGGTTGATGTGGTGCCTGGGACAGTGGAGCCCTCACCAAAACATACCCCCAACACTTCGGACAATGAGAGCAGTGATACTGAGACCTACACCAGCGGTGCCAGCCCCTCTAAGCAGCCTGCTGGCAGCAGCGGCAGCAGTAAACTGGTGCGTAAGGAAGGTGGTTTGGATGACAGCGTGTTCATTGCCGTGAAGGAGATTGGCCGCGATCTGTACCGGGGGTTGCCCACTGACGAGCGCTCCCAAAAGCTTGAGCTGATGCTCGACAAGCTGCAGCAGGAGATCGACCAGGAGCTAGAGCACAATAATTCCCTGCTGCTGGAGGAGAGGGAGGCTGGAGATGCCCGGCGCAAAGCCCTAATAACCGCTGCCCTGGCCAAGTCTGGAGAGAGACTCCAGGCCCTCACTCTGTTAATGATCCATTACCGGGCAGGCATTGAGGACCTGGAGTCAGTGGAGAGCACCTCACCCTCAGAGCAGCATGGCTTTAAGGCCAAAGGAGAGGCTCTGGAGGAGGAGGCACTGATGGGGACAGAAGTCTATGACAGTGACATATGCAGCCCTGTGGAGGTGCAGCTCTTGGATGACATTACCGAGGAGCAGATCTGCGTGGAGGCACTCCACTAAATAGTGCTAGTAAGGAGAAAGAAGAGGAAGCTTTGGGTTTGGGGCTCACAGCAAAATTAGGTTCAGTTTGTTTTTGACGTCTAGGGGATTTCAGTGGTCCATTTTAAATTGGCAAAATAGTTAGGGTCCAATGTTTGATCCACAAGTCTCAGTTGATTACTCCATTATATACTGAAGAGCATGCAAAGGAACATGATTGCATTTTATATGATAAAAGAAACAATGGCAAAAAGAATTTTCTCTCCAAGATCACATATCTGCACTCTGTTTGGACAATGTGGTGCATTGTTTAGTGATTGGGCAGAAATCAAGAGATTGTTCCAAAAGATTGCAACTTCATGGCCATGTTCGTGGTTTCAAAGGGAAAGCTCTAATAGAGATGATAATATGGTAATCTGCCCTCTTTAGGGTTGCATGTATGTCCTCCGAAGCAATAGTAAGTGCTAAAATGAATATGGCAAATTTACATGTACTGAAAAATTTTGCTTTCTTTAAAAAAAAAAAGGGTTGTCTTTTGTCGCGCACCTTGAAAAGCAGTTCTTTCCTGTGGCTTGAAAATGTGCAATTCAGTTTGCTTTCCTGTGGCTTGAAAACGGTGAATTCAAGTTTCTTTCCTCTGCGACTGTCACAGTAACTGCTTGCACATTAGCATTTTAGAATATATGCACATTTTTTTGTGGTATACCAGTCTAAAATTGTGTTTTCTTTGAGGAAATCATTAATCTTCAGTCTTTGTTTGCTGTGAGTAACAAGCCCACTGTAAGCTGACATACTTGACATTGCTCTCTGAGTCTAGAAAACAAAGTGAAGGGGAAAAAAAAACAGGTTCCGACGTCCACAGATGTGGAACCTGGCATTCGTTAAAGTACCTTGCAAAAAGTCATACATATCTTTTGCTTTGAGCACTTTTTTACTGTAATATATTTGGAATTTAGAGCTCGCTCGTGACTTTCCTCCTTAGAAAGCTTGTTGGGATTTGAGCAATCTGCAAGACCAGCTAATGATTAATTATTAATGGAATGGATAATCATTTTGTGAATTAAAATACTGATAAATTGTCCATCATCTTTGGTTTTGTTTGTATCTGTTACGCCAAACATTTTGACTATGTAATCATTTATTATTATTTAACCAGCATATGACCTGTGTATATATATATTTTCCTGTTAAAATATTTTTTTTTGTGGTTGGTGTAAAAAGGGGGAAGGGGAGTAATTATTCTGGGTTATTTTGAATTAATTCATTTGAATCAGCAGCTGTAGTTTTGATTTATTTGTTCTCGTCTACCCCCTCTCTTGAAAACAGAAGTATGTTCCATTGTTTCCCATTGAAAAGTTGTAGGGGTAGGTGCAACATAGGTAAGTCAGCGGACTGATTTCACTGACTAAATGTTACCGAATGAATGTTACTGTTCCTATTATTTTAAACACAAGGAGCTTTGATGTTAAGTATCCCTAACATTTATTTACTTAGTTCAGCGCCTGTATGTATGAATGTGTGGGGGGAACGGAGGGTTACTGATAATGCTTCAAGTAGTTGCGATTATGTGCAAGTCATTTGCCTTCATGAGTTATTTTCATCCATGTATTACACCCGTAGTTATCCACTGGAATAAATGGTGTATGAAAAGGGTTTTGTCTCATGCTTACATACATACAAGGGGAAAACACTGTGAACACTTCGACAGTGCTGCTGACTGTGTCAGACAAAATGACATCAGCTCAAGATATTTCCAGTTATGATGTTATTTTTCTCAGCAACATGATCTCTTAGAATCAAAGTGCGAAGGTTTGAACTGCCACCATTTTGCACTGTTGTTGACTCATTATTTAAGGAGATATTCATGACAGAAGAGGCTGAGATACCAGATTACCCACTGACAGTAGCCTCAACAGACCAGAATGCAGTGTAACCCCAAGTCTTTACATTATGAGTAAGGGTGTGGCCACAGTCACACACGTGCAGTGTTCACTGTGCAGGTGTTTGGCTGGCTAGCTGTATTTATAAGGCTATACTCCCACTTTCAATTAATAACAAGCCCACATCATTTGTCTGTAGGTTGTCAAAAGGCATGCTGGGAAAAGCAGAACATCACTAAGGTAGAATTAGACCAGCAGGTGAGTGACAGTGGATACTCAACAAAAGGAAATTGCAACACTTCATGACCAGAGTTACGATTACTCTGAGAATCTATGATTTTCTATTGGAAGGTGAGTTTGAATATTTCACCCCCCCCACCCTCAGCTGTTGTGTAGGACAGTAGTGGTGCTCTCTTCCTCGCATTGTTATTGAGTGCTGGATACTGGCTGGATGCTCCAAATGCTGTTAGAACAAGAGCAAGCCAGGAAGATCTGATGAGTAATTAGTCCTAGAAGTGATGAAAGCAAAGACATATTTCCTTTTTTCATGTAGATATCGCCTGCCTCGCCGGCTCAGTGTTTTTGATGCAGTACATATTTTCACCGGAAATGAAGCTCGTAGTCAGGTATGGATTCCTCTGCCTGTGATCTCCCCTCAGATCTTCTTTCTGCGCTCCTGTCCGTTCTGTGCTAATCTGACCTGAGATTCTTGTGGGGGGTCAATATTACAATCATAGGAGCTTGTGATTAAATATCCTTCTATGGTCTGAACAGCACGGCTCTTACTGCTTGTGCTTTACCAATGCGCTCTTTTTCAGAGCATGATCACATGCTCCTGCCCCCCTCTCCCTCCCCCATGTTTGACACTACACTATGAACGTGACTATCCATCATGGCCTTCAACAAGTCAAGATAGTGTTGATGCGTGTTTGTGTGTGTGTGTGTGTGAGAGAGAGAGAGAGAGACGAATGATGTACACAGTTCTCCAGAAGACTTGTGATGAAGCTGTACTGTACATAGCCTAAATAAACAAGCTCACCAGAGGTCCCATTGCTTTGGTGTTTCTTTATCACCTGACATCGGAATTTCTATGAGAAATGAGAAATGAAAGGTTGTGCACTGCCTTCCAAAGGTTGAAACTTTCACTGCCTTTGGAAACTCCCAAGAAACTTTTAAAGTAACCATTGTCGATCTTTAGTGAATTGCATCAAATTTCGGATTATAAAAGAAAGTTTACAAAAGAGCCGCCTTGTTGGTTCGGTTTGAAATCTGGGAGAGGTCAGCCCACTTGTGAAGCATTCGTCCAATCAGATGCAGCTAGGAAGAGTTTGTGTGGTTGTGAGAGGGTGTGGAGCCCGGTAAAAATAGGCATGTGTTGACTAGAAGTCCAAAGTAATGGAGGAGAAATTAATATAGCAGTTCCTGGATTTCCTGTTTCAAATAAAGGCAGAAAAGCATTCCATTTTTGCATTTGTTCTCCACCGAGGTCTTGTAGGCCTCACACTGTCGTGTTGTTAGAATTTTCGAGTCTTCCAGACCAAAAAATAGATCCTCTATAGGAGAAATGAAAGGGGTTTTCCTTATTTCCTCCAAATATTTTATGAAATAAAATATAACCTACACACAGTTGCTGTTGTAAAACAAAACCAGATTGCTAATGGTTAACTAGCAAACCAGTGGCAGTAGTGATTATCCCCTTAATACTTTTCTTGTTGTTCTTAAACAAAAAGAACAGGTTGACCAGAGACATGGACATGGTTCCACGTTAACCAGGGTCTCTTCATGGCTCAGCAGCAAGTTCCAGCATTTCAAATCCAGCAGCTGGGCCAGCTATGTGTTTTTTTTTGTTTTGTTTTGTTTTGTTTTTTTTTCAGTCTTCTTTAAGAAAGAAAAGTGTGCAGACATCAACCAGCTGAGGACAGAGGAGACAGACTGACAGGGAACTTTACATGAAAACCCAGTGGATTTTCCCCATAGAGAAAACACTTTGGATCCAGAATTCCATATTTTGGCAAAGGTAGTAGTCAGCGTTACATGTGACCTCTGAGGCTGTTTGCATTAATTACACCAAGATATCAATTAATTAGACAATGATATAATAATGGTTAAAGCACTGTTAAATGTTGCTGCATTAAAAGGCTGCTTCAAGACAGGAATTTTTTTCCCCCCATCTAGTTAGTCTACATTATATCACCCCTTTACCTTTAAATGTACCTTAGAGACAAATACAGTTTAAGAAAACTACGTTTTTTTTTTTTTGTAGCAACCTATTCTGCTGTAAGGAGCGTGGCTCCCTGGAGGAGAGGGAAAGCATTGTGTGAGCATCTGCAAAGTAATTGGAGCCCAGCGTTGAGATGGACAGACTGATTACAGCGTGTCTGCTCCTACACGGGGGGATTTAGTGACAAATTTCCCCATCATGGACGCTCATTGTCCTCCTGTCTTCCACAGCCAATCACAGGACACACTGAAAAGCATGGAGAGCGCTGGCTGTTTGGTATTGTGTTGCATGGAACCTGCACACAGCCTGTTCCCTCTCTGTTCACTTCATGTACAGTCATAATGGGAAACATTGATTAGTGATTTCAAAGCAAGACTGTAAACTCCCCAGAATATGTACTGCTCCTAGTTTCACTATCGTCATGGTTCTTAATCATCATCATCATCATCATACAGTTCGTTTTCTTGTGCAATAAAATGTTTCAGTTGAATCCACTGTCAACATTTTGAAAGGGAAAATCCCCCAAATCATTCTTGGATTTCCACACTGCTTTTTCAGAGTATACAACATTTAATTGGGGATATGCCGTCCCCACTTAGTATGAACATACATGACACAATCAGCACACCTCACATTATACCACCAGGTCACCAGCCCAGAATATGAAAACTCAACATTGATTTTTGTACCTGTTAAGTACTTTTCGGATGATTTCTACACACAAACCAAAGACATACATGTCAGAAGGCTCACACACCAACATGGGCACACACACATGTACATGTTTGTGCATATCTGCCGTAGATTTCCCATTTACAAAACAAATGCAAAAAATATAGATTAATATCCACAATATAGAATCCCTTACTTTACCAACAACATTTCACTAAATTGTTGCAAAATAAGCTTAACAAAATCTAAAAAGTAGCTCACGGATATTAGAATTTGGTGGATCAGCCCCCTGTTCAGGTTTGCAAATAATATGTGCTGAACTGAGCTACTGCTAATTACCCCAAAGTAATGACCTGCCGGGGGAAGTTGGCCAAGTTTCACATATATAGAGAAGTATTTCCAATTACACTGGAACAACTGGTTTATTAACAGATTGGCCATGGAAATATAAAACTTGGCCGTACCCATGTCTTTGCTGAAGTCTGATACAGTTTTTTTTTTTTTTTAAACCCTAAGCCCATAGACATGTTTATGAGAATCCCTCTATATCTGACATGAAATATTCTGTAAGCAACGTGGATATCTGAAGAAAAATTCTAAAAATCCAACAACAAATAATTTGCTGATTTAAGCTGTAGTTTTACAATCACGTTGGCTGGGTTCAACAGGCCGTGCCAAAGAGCTGCAGTTTTGGAGGGCAAGTTAGCCGAGTGGCAGAGCAGAACTACAGTGTACATGGAAGGAACTTCTGTGTAGTTGCTATGGCTGGATTGCTTTTTTGTCCATTTCACCTCATAGTATGAGCTGTTTGGCCTGTTGGCTTTGGTCTAACATTTGATATCCAGAAAAACAGCGGCTCTTTGGCTCTGTCCAGTGAAACTCCTCAGCTACTTACACCAAACTGAGATTATTTCAAATAATTCAACATAAACAAAACACCGAAAAACACAAGCTTTAAAGTAAATTGTGACAAATGGTATCAAGACAGGAAATCATCTTCGTCAATGGTCGGCCTGCTTATTCCCTAGCATCCATTTTAGGGTCAAAGTACTGAAAACACACTGAGCGTATACTGAACTGAACACAGCAGTTCCAGAGTACTGAACGCTTGTTGAGGAAATTAAGTCAGGCATCTGTTTTCTGGTACAACAACAACCAGTACAAATCCGTTTACAGTGATTGCAAAAAAGTCCAATTTTATGGTGTAATTTAAAAAAAAAAAAAAAAAAAAAAAAAAAGACAATTCAACATAACAGGACATTGATCTCCTCTGACATCTGATGTTTTCTGAATATGCCTGACTGTTTGTGTGAAGAGAACACAGTCTTGATAGAGAAATGAATAGGCGAATAAGTGAGTATATTGGTTTTCTGCCCCGAGTCAAACAGAGCTGTAGAAAACTCAGAGGTAAAGCACAAGTAAAGCTCACTGATCAGCAGCAGGGTCAGTTACAGTTACAACTTCTTGGCTGCTCAGCCTTGATACAACAACAAGTTCAATCACATGTCTCTGCTAGAACTGATCAATACTCCACATGATTTCTGCAAGTAGAAATTAAAGGGATAGTTCACCTATTTTGAAAAATGTGATATTATCTCACTTCCCCTCCAGCTGTTCTGTAGGTCAGTAGTGTCTCTATCTTCCTCTCATTGTTACTGAGTCCTGGATACTGGCTGGATGCTCCAAACGCTAACTGTTAGCCTACTGCCACTGAGGTGGATTTCCCCCCAGCTAACATTCTGAAAAATAACTGCCTTCATCCACTCAAAGAAGGTTTCACATCACTTTACAAGCCACAACTGCTAAGGAGAGCCACAATTAGTGTTATTAATCTATTATTGGTTATTATTCTTCTCACTTTCACTCTGAACTCTTTGAAACACAGGAGCCTGTAGATGGATTTTGGTAATTTTAGATAATGTTATAGTAATTTTATTGTGACTTAATGTAATTTTAAACATGTAAGCATAATGATTATAAATAGTTTTCTTTTTTAAAAGATTTTTTAAAAAAAAAATTTTTTTTACGAATTTTACTTTTGCTGATTTTCTGATAACTGTTTTGTTGAATGAATGAATGTCTTTATTCACTTATTATTTGCAAATTTTCTTGCAACTTTTTCCTGACTTCTTGCTAATTTAGGGGGTCATTTCTTGCTATATTTCTTTTTTTTTTTTTTTTTTTTGAGAAATCAAGTTATTTGCTCAACTGAACTGGATCAGCTCAACATGTCAGACAGCAGTCTCTCTTGCTGCTGTGATCCATCTGAAAACAAAGCAGACTGTACTGCACGTGTGATAGGTGGGTTCATATCTTGTGAGTTCCGATCTTGAATTAACTTGTAATGCTAATGATGCACCATTGTGTTATCCAAACCAGAAAACCTCATGATAATGGTTATTCAAATTTAAATGAACTCAAGTCCATGTTCAACAACAATTTGGCACTCAAGTTGAAATCAGAAAAGGTAAAGGTACTAAATAAATATGAATCATGCTCTGGTTTTATGGGTCTATCCAAATCAACCCAATAGTAAGTTATGTGTCTGAGTCAAAGCAAAACAGATCATTAACAAAAATGTATTCAGTTTACATTCATACTCTCCAGCATTCCAACTCTGTGGCTCTTGCTGTTACAGTATTCCTGGCCATCGCCCATATTTAGAATTTTTTCCTAAAACTTTTGTTGTATAAAACAACTTTTTAAATCATTTTATCCGCCCTACATTGCTTTAATTTCCAAATGTGGAAGATGTTATGTACCCACACAGTGTGTTTTAGAATGAGCTCCTCATTCAGTCTTTAAACAGCAAGCAGAGCCAACACTAACTTAATATTCTCCATTTAAAATTTCACCGCTGATTTCTCCTTTGTCACTTCAGGATAAGTAGCTAACACTTACTAGCTTGACAACTGTTTTCAGACTCTGTATTGAAACCAAATGATGCACTGATGCTCTGTGTGCCTTTTGAGCTCATGTTCTTTCTGTTACTGGCAGCGCTCACAGCTGTGCTTTGTGTTTGAAAAGAAAAAAACCCTCCCGTCTGATTACAGCCTAGAGGTAACAGAAGCAGGCTTGTGGCAGGGAAGTCACTGTTTCAAATCACAGGACTGACAAGGAATATCTGGCGGAGGAGAACGAGTGAGTCACGTTCTCTGGTGCCCCAGCATCTCTTGTCCAGAGGAGCTGCTCAGAGGCTGTGGTCGCACTGGGCACCTCTCAGTGGCCAACAGATGTGAGTGTTCTTGTGACTGCATGAATATGAAGCAGGATGATGGTGAAAAAGAACATACAGACCCAGCATATCTTACCTGAACTAAAATCAAACAAGAGCTGATCAGATATTTGACTCATATTGACACAAATATAATAACCTTCTGCATTCTGCTAATGATACTGTTCAAAGTATTGTGTGTAGTATAGATAAAACTGTGACCGTTAAAGGGATGGTAAACCCAGTTTAAAACAGCTATGTTCTTATTTGGTATTTTTAGTATTTAGTTTTATTATTCTTGACTACTGTCTTTGTTTTCCACCAAGATCTTTCCAGCAGGACTGGGTGGACTTTAGTTCCCCTTGTAGGGTATTGTGGCAGCTCTTTTAAGACAAGCTGTCCAGCAAAGTGAAAATATCTCATCGGTTGAAATAGAAATGACTACAGGTCAAATGGAGCTTTCCATTGAATGTCGGACGTTCTGACTTCTGAGTGGGAACTTCCCACCTCCGTGCTGAATACGTTCCGTTGCAACTGACATGAACAACCACAGGAACACAGAAAAATGTTGATCTGTCCACTGACAGCAAGAGTCTCCAACAAGACTCAATAGCTGGCCTTCCACTGTCACACCAAATGCAGGCATGCTGGTGCTAGCCAAGACCAGCTGTGTTTCCACTGTCATTCACGGTCCTTGATGGCGCCTTGGTGGGGCTATGAAGGGACTAGTTTCTAGGTAGTAATGGCCCATCCATGGGCCAGACAGGGCTAACCGAGGTTTGAGGCAGAGTTAAGGCTCATCACTGGGGAGACAGGTGCAGCTGATAAGTACATGTCAGCGTAGCAGCTCGCTTTTGTAGCAGAAAATAAAGGAGAAAAGAAAAATGGAGAACAAGCGCTAACCCTGGTCAAACAAGGACAATCGATCTCTGCTCACTATCTGGACAGAGGATCATGTCCGATGTCAAATCGACGGTGTCTGCCAAAGTGACGAGGCTATGTAATATATATTGAGAGAGCTGGCAGCACTGAGGATCCAACTCACAATGGGACAGGTCGTCCAAAAACTGAAAAAAACTGAGGTCTCAGTACAAGGCAGTGAAAGCAGACAAAGCACAAAGTGGTGTCCATAGGAAAAAAAAATGCTGTGGTACGTAGTTCTGCAGTAGTTAGTTGGTGCCCGGTCTGCAGACTTTAACCACTCACTTCCTACTTCCAACCCGCGTGCATGGACGGGACGAGACTGCAGGGCTATTGGCACAACAGTGGAACAAGAATGGTTTTTGTTCTCGTGGCTGGAGGCTGAGGGCCATTAACACCGTGTGGCTCCAAGATAGCCCGAGCTCTCAGAGGCACGACAGTGGAAAGATGGCTAATGACGATAGGTAGCTGCTAACAGAGAATGCTAGATTGAAGTTGGACATGTTAAAAAAAAAAAAAAAAAAAAATCCAGTCAGAGAAAAAGTTTGGTTAGCATTAACTGTGTTGTCTGCCATTTTGTCGTGACATAATGGGTGTTTTGGCAACCTGTCGAGCTTTCGGATCTTCTCTGTAATTCTGCCTTGGAATTCCGACTTAACTGGTGTTCCTTTGCACTTTTGCATGTAGGAAGTCAGATTTATCCCAGTTTGGAGATCTGTGGAATGCTGCATTAGTAGCCCTGCAACAATCTGTAAGCAAATGTTTTCATGGCTAACATTACTGTAGAGCTCACGTGGTCAAATCTTCTGAGGCTTGTAGTAGTAGAGTTGATGTGACACAGTCCATGATTGATGCCATTTGCTAAAGCTCCATATTAATGTTAGATAGGTAGAATAATGGTGGATTTACATCCAGAAACACAATGAGCTCACAGTCACTGTTGCTAGCAGAGGGTAACAGCTGCAGTTGAGGAGTCTATCAAAAAGGAGCGGGACGAACAAAAACTGAATGGATGGCTCCACTCTTTTGTGTGAAAGTAGCTTTTAATCTCCAGTGCTCAGGAGAACTCAACTGACAGACCTCCCTCTGGAGAGAAACGACGTCAGATTCTCAGTTTCCTGATGTTCACTACACCCAATGATGACAATAAAAAGCATTTCAATGAAAAATTACATCGGAGTCTACCATCCCTTTAATCACTAATAAGTGAATTAAGACTGTATTGAAAACAAAGCGGCAAAGCACACTGATTGTTGAGCATCCTCCCCCTATCAAATAAAAACCCTGCTCTCTCACAAATGCATTATGTCCCATTCAGTAAGGCTGTTGGCTAAAAAAATAACTCTCAAGCAACGCGCTTGCAACCACAGGGCACAGAGAAAAACGACTTTGGTATGCTCCAACACAAAGGCTAACAAGACACAAAACAGTGAAGACTGAACGCGGGACATTCACATGGAAACGGCTTGGCTGTTTTGTTTCATTGTTGTGTTTTTTCCGTCTTCTGTGTTCTTTTTTTTTGTACAACAAAATAGATCCTCTGAAGGGTTAACCTGCATGGCTGGTGTCCCGTTATTCGTAGTCATCGTATTCTGGCTCCATGTCATCACCCTGGTAGTATGTTCCCTGTGTGGAGTATGACTTTGTCTTCATTGAACAGTTGGTATCCATCAAAATGGCCTGAGAAGACAATTGTTGAGACAGTTGTTTCTACCACAGCAATGAAATAGAGGCAAATGACATCAAAGATTCATGCAGAGGGACTCTAGGTCAAGGATTCATTGATTAATACAAAATTTATCAAAAGTGCCACATGTAGCATTGTGTTTCTCAAAATTAAGGCCACCTCTCCATGAATCCTGTTAATCTGTGGCACAAACAGGATTAGGTCACTTGCCACCCGCTCCCTCTCTAATTTTGCTCCGCTTGGATAAGAGCTTTTACCAGCTTTGATAACAGCCAGTGCACATTCAGGTAAGTGAACGTTACATTTAGCACTGTGTAGAGGCTGATTTTAGGATTTCCACTTGTCTCTGTTAACTGTTTTTACTATACTGTGTGTTGTTGGTGCTAGTTTTTATGCTGTTTTTTAGTTTTTATGTTGGCTGTAACTTGTTTTGTGTCAAGTTCCTCATACATATTTCTATGTACTTGGTAAATAAAACAGATTCTGATTCTGATTCTGTTTTAGTCTGTATGTTTGAATATAGAAAAAAGAACAAAGTTGTATAGTACTATTTTCAAAGAAAAATCAGATATCAATGAATCTTATGCATCTTGTGCAATGAAGCAATCTAGCAGATTTCCTGCCAGTTCCAACCCTGTAGCATGCAAAGTAAAGTGCAGTGGTGAGGCTGCCAATCTTCTTAGTCTGGGTCTTGTTTATAATAATTATGCATATGTCTCAAATTTAACTCATGGGCTGCCATTGACGGCGATCAACGTCAATTCAAATCCAAACGCTGACTGCCAATGTTGGCGTGTGACATCAATTAGACTTTTCCAATGGGAGAGTCTATTCTTTATTTTGGTGGTTTTGATGTTTACATAGTCATAGAACAAACTATTCTGTGGGTCTTGAAAGATCACTTAAAATGCTCTAAAACGCTGGCAGTATGAGGCTTTCTGTTCTGAAAACGGCTGACAGCTAATGAGTTAAAGGGATATTTCACCTATTTAGAAAAATGTGATATTATTTCACTCCCCCCCGCCAGCTGTTCTGTAGGACAGTAGTGTTGCTCTCTTCCTCTCATTGTTACTGAGTGCTGGATACTGGCTGGATGCTCCAAATGCTAACTGTTAGCCTCCTGCCATTCAGGTGGACTTCCCCCCGGCTAACATTCTGAAAAAATAACTGCCAAAACAACTGATCTTTTTATTCATTTTTTTAAACAGTTGACATTTTTGTCATTTCAGTCTGTAACCTGCTACACATCATTAAACTCAAACTTTGTTTATTTAACCGTTTTCATGGATTAAGGCAGTTATTTTTCTGAATGTTAGCTGGGAGGAAGCCCACCTCAATGGCAGGAGGCTAACAGTTAGCATTTGGAGCATCCAGCTAGTATCCAGCACTCAGTAACACTGAGAGGAAGATAGACCCACTACTGTCCTACACAACAGCTGGGAGGAAGTGAAATATTAAATAATATTAAACTTTTCAAAATGGGTCATGTTAAAATGATAGTTAGCTCCTTTAAGATAAGTGAGAATATATAACCAGGGAATGTGAGGCAGGGATGCTTACACTGAGGTAGATGTAAACTGATAGAGGCGCAAAACTGTCAAACACCAGAGCAACATGGGGAAATGACAGAGGAGCTGGGAGAGTGTGAATGCAGCCAGAAACTAAAGGACAAAGAAAGGTGAGGGATGCTGGCAGATACATGGTGTAGACAAGCAAATGGATGTGGAAGCAGACAAATGGAGCTTGGGGGGGTGAGAAGTGTGTGTGCGTGTGTGTGTGTGAAAGAGAGAGAGAGAGAGAGGGTGGGGGTGGCATGAAGCCCAGTGATAGTAAGGATAGTAATTTATCTGTTTCTCTTTTATTTACTCTTATTTGTAAAACATGATAAAAGCATGTCTGTGTGAGAAAAATGTATTTATATGAATGTAGCGTGTTTTTGAGTTTGTGTGTTTTTGAAATCTCACTATTTTCTCTTCTTGTCCTGGTGGATTCCTGAGAAAGAGGCACAGGGGAGCAAAGAAAATGTCCACTACTCCAATAATTGTCATCAGCCAGGGGAAGCCAATCCCCTCAGCTATGGACCCTCCGATAGAAGGACCTAGAACACAAGTCATGAGCGTTTGCTGAATCCAACAGGGCTGATTTGTACAACAAAAAATTAAGTAAAAAAATTCAAAAATGTTCTTGCATGACGTCCATTGTTTCTTCCTATGATGTACATTCTGGACAGAATGAACACGATACACCTGATGGCTTTCCAGTAATTATCATTTACTGTACACCTCTGTGTCTTACCTACACATTCTCATCTGCATATGTGAGCACTATCTCACTGAGGGAGGTCCAGTGTTTTGGTTTTATTTGCATCAGTTTTGGTGATGCAGCGAGTAAAGGATTTCAGATTGTGGGATTTGAACTCTGGTGGTAGCAAATTAAAAATGCCTGAAAACCTAATTCTGTGTCCACGAGAACTGTGGTGCAGTTGGTTAGGAGTAAGAATGTAACTGTATCAAGAACAATAAATGACCACAAAACATTTGACATCATGACATCTGATAGATAGCAGTTTCTTTTGCTTAGAAAGCCTGGCATAACAAAATAAACTGATGCTTATGTTCAGCTATTTCCTCACATCCCTAACTAGTTTGTCTACCACTTCAAATACTTAGCTAAAGTCTGTAAGGCCAATTTCCTTAAATGGCCCTACAGTGGAAGGAATTATTTTGAAAAATATGCTTTTTGTAATAATCTCATGTTTCTCATTTTTGGTTTGCCAAAACCAAACGTAGCTAAAACCAATCAAGTACTTCAACAGCGTAATAAAGACTGTAGTTTCATTTAGGTTCTGGTGAATGCTTCTGCAGTCAATAGTAGCTGTGTACCTAAAGCGAATCCCATGCAGAAAGCCACATCAGCGATGGCATACACACTTCCATAGACGGACACATGTCGCAGGTCCACCAAGTACCCCATTATAGGCATCATAGAGGAGTCCACCATGCCTGTAACACACCACAAACAATAACAAGAGTCTCTTACGGCTCAGGTCTTAGCTACATTCAGCAGGAAAGAGTATATTTTGATCTGTACTGGTGATGTTAAATGTACAAAATCCAGTAGATTTACCAATGGCAAAACCAACTCCGAAGTTTGGAAGAATCAGACCATAGATATCTCTGGCAAATGGCACCTACCATAGGGAGACAAGTAGCAAAAATATTCAATCATATGTCCATTTTTATTTTTTTCAAATGTAAATCTGTAGCATAACATTAATTTTCAAAACTTCATATAAATTCAACATAAAGGGTAAAAAACAACAAAAAGTGTCCATGGGGAAAAGGGAGGTTGATTTTTTTTCGTTTCAGTGTGGAAATCCCTGTGAACTCTGGTTCCCGTTGGCAGAATGAGATTTGGAGAGTAATAAGATATAAGGATGGATGGAAAATAGATTTCCTGCTGCTAAAGATGCTGCAAGGCCAGAGGGAAAGAGTCATTGATTTGGGCAATCTGGATGTTTCTGGCCCTATAAAAAATGAGAATACTGACGCAAATCCTTTAGGCTCTATTTACAGATGGAATATAAGCCTTTTAGACTTTGTTAACATTTTAAAATTCCAAATACTATTGTTTAGGGAAACATTTAACAACCACATATTACTTTAGTACTTTAAAATCTATATAGAGCATGTACAAATCTGTTTGTTTGTTTTTTGGGTGTGACAAATTTTAGATTTTTCAATTGTGGTATGTGGGCCAAATGTGCATTAACACTAACCATTTAGAAATACTGTATGTTAAAGTTACTGCCAAAGGTCAATAGCTTCCCTTAAGAGATTCTTTGATGACTCTGCCACCTTACTGGTGCTTTTACTTGCTAGGGCTCACTAAGCCTCAGTTGAGGGCATGAATGTAATCTAAGAGGAGACATATGAATCAAATACACCATAAGTTTGGAGTCCTGCCTACTTACACATATCACACTCATTCCTACCACCAGCATCCCAATGAGAGCACAAAGCCATCTGAAAGACAGAGAAGAACTGATCAATGTCAGACAATTACAACTCTGCCCCTCTCTTTCATGGAGGGGGTCCACGCATCTTATCAGAAGAACTCTAACAATAATCTGTGAATGAAAGAGGATGTGAGGCAATTCTGTGACGATAATCTAGTTAATTTAGTTCAGACTGTTACTGCCTCTTAAAGGGATTGCTTAACCATTTTGAAAAAATTTATACAATTTCACTTCCCCTAACCCCCAGCTGTTGTGTAGGACAGTAGTGGCTCTATCTTCCTCTCATTGTTACCGAGTGCTGGATACTGGCTGGATGCTCCAAATGCTAACTGTTAGCCTCCTGCCATTGAGCTGGACTTCCCCCAGCTAACACTCTAAAAAATAACCACCTTAATCCACTCAAAGAGGGTTTAACATCACTTTACAAGTGTTGCTTTCTGAAATCAAAACATGCATATGATTACAGAGCGCAAACAGATAATAGTTTTGCTCAAATTACTGATTAAAACTGTATTTTTCATCTTATCAACATCCAGAAAGATCTGGAAACCTCACAACGGGACCTGGCAGCCATTGCTGTAACTGAGGACCAGCACAGAGAGCTAAGCCCACACAAAAAAACAGCTCTACTGTTGAATTTTTACTATGCAGTGAATGTAAAACAGTAGCAGTAGTTTTAGGGTTAGGGTTGAGGCTTCATAATAATGTTAGCAGCAGTAGTAGTAGTACTTGTAATAACAGAAGTAGTAGATACCAGCAATTGTAGTGAAAATAATAGTAGTAGTGATAGTAGTGGTTGTAGTAATAGCTGTAACAGTTGGAGTAGTGGTAGTAGTACCAGCAGCAGTAGCAGCAGTAATGGTATTTCCAGAGGCAAGGTTAGGACAGTTGTGGAGCTACATACATTTGAGAAAGCAGTTTTATTTGGCAAAAACTTCAAAAATTGAAACAACCTTCTGAAACCACAGAACATGAATTCCATTTGAACCAAACGTTACAAAGACAAACTCATTGCTCATTTGCCTACTGTGTCATGAAGACTTCAATAAAGCCTGCCTCACAAACACTAAAAAACACTGAAAACTCATTTAGAGGAGCGGAAACAGATATCAGAGCCAGAGAGCGGGAGAGAGCAGATAAGGTTAAGAAAATCAACAGAGGTGATCATTTCCCTCCATACCTCCCCATCTTGTGTGCCAGCGTGCCGAAGATGTTGGTCCCAATAAGGTAGGAGATTGACGCCGGCAAGAAGGCGACGCCTGGGCCACAAACAGACAGACAGAGAGGATTGTGGGATTGAGAGTGTGGGGAGGGTTCCTAGATAAGGAGGATCACTATCAGAGCCTCATCACTTGGCTGCCGTACATCTTCCATTGTCTGTAATAAAGACACGTACTTTCCAACTGCCAGCATATGACACCCTAATATCCTGTTCACGGCTCATCCTTTTTATCTGACCCAGACTTCATACACAACAGGCTGGATAAAAGAACTAATAACGCTGCAGAGAACGGGAAGCCTCCTTACAGATAGGATCCAGCGGGACGGAGAAGTGCAATGTGCATGCAGGGACGTCAAGTCGCTGAACGCAAAGCTAGACAAGGATAGTCCCAGGAGCTAATATAAATGTATCAATATCATAGAAACAGGGTACATTTGAGAAATGACTGCTGACTGACAAGTTATTATTATTTCATCAGTGTGTTCAATTATTAATTGTTGGTCACCGATTTATAGTCCTGGAGGGAACATTTGCTGTGAGCATTCTGCCGATCGCTTTATGTCTGATAAGGGTTCCCGTTAGATTTCTGGTGATTTTTTACTTAAAGGCAGAATAAGCAGGATTTTCCTCACAATTTTCCTCCCAATCATCACAACCCACTAGAGGTGTGTGTTGGCGTGTGTGTCTGCAGAGATCTCGCCCTCTGCCTGGATTTCCTTGTTTTGCTGAGCTCAGGACTGTTCTGGGCGTCGGCCTTTGCGCAGCGGGTGTGTAGCTCCCAGCCAATCACTTTGCAGTGTCAGATCGATAGCACCACGTCCAGAAGGAAGCTACAAAAATCACAGTCTCAGACCACGGAAAAAAGGACAAAGCTCGTTCCACGACGATAATGAATCTTGGGTTGGCTTTGACCCACTGGTGAGTATTGAAGGAGAGGAGGAGGATGAAGAGCGATGCAGTGTTGGCTTGTTTTATGCTGGACAGGGAGGCGCTGTGGGCCAGGTTTCCTAGGATGCCGACGTTACATTTTGGGAGGTCATTTCATTCCTCTGTCATTCTAGGAAACAAAATCTGGCTGCCGGCGGTTAGCTTGACCAGGGAGGAGGGGCCAGCCTTGTGTTGTGTTTACTACAGCTGACACATCCTACTCACTCTGCCTTTATATATATATTAGAGCCCCTAACTGAAAAGATCGTCAACACTTCAGTTTGTCACATGAAATTTGGTTTACTGTTTGGAACTTGTGGTAGTCAGACATATTAGATGCAGCGACTCGCCATTGATTTAGTGGACTGGTGATTAACAACTCTGATCACATCAGCTTTCTGCAATAATGTATCTATGAGCAGAAAAAACTGCACATCGAGTAATTAGGTCAGAGAATGTGCAAGATCAAATTTGGTTTGATGGAAGACAAACTGTGGCATCACCACACTGCACCATTCCTAGATGATGCCTATGCATGGAGTTTGTGCTTTGTCTTTTTTACTACGGTGGTTTATTACACAAATTTTTCTAATCACTTTCCCCCCATTTTTTGAAAGAAATCAGGTGAACTAGCTCAGGTTTCAAAGGGTTAAGGAATGAAAAAGATCCATGAACATTTAGGTGTTGTGTGTATGTGCTCCAGGCATGCTGTGTAAATACCTAGCTGCCATTTCCTGGCACACATGGTCTCCATCATCCAGATTGGCAGCGTTGGCTCCATCATGGCGATGGCCATATTTCCAAAACAAATGGCACCTGGGGAAGAGAATTGAGGATAAGTAGATGCTGGGTCAATTATAGCCTCCATTTTTCTTTTCTGTCTTTTTGTATTCCTCTTCTATTATGCCCTCACCTTCTATTCCCTCCCCCTCCTTGTCTACTACTCACTTCCTCATCCTTCCTTGGCTCGAGGGCCTGATAATTAAGGGAGCAGGAAAGCTCGCTGACACGTTAATGCACTTCTCCCTGCCATGCACACATTTGTACTGCTAAACTCGTGAGCACCTTCCTCTGACAACATTCATCTCCTAAGCCCTAACTCAATCCTAACCCAACTGAAGCACTAAACCAGTATTCTTGGACTTTCCCTCATTCTCACCGTACCAAATGTAAAACAACAATTTCTATCCACTCTCGTAGATGTAGATGGTAGACAAATTTAAGTAAAAAACAACATAAATTGTCATAGTAAGGTGTCGGGGCACCACAAGCCACCCCAACAGCCTCGGTGTTCCTTGCCATAGACACTTTAAGTCTCTAGAACTGTCCTAGATGGATGGTACACCTTTCCTCTAAAAGATATTCCCTCATTTGGAGATTTGATGATGGTGGTGGACAGAATCAAAATCTCCCAAAGGTGTTCAACTGGGTTGAGAAGTGGTGAGTATGAAGGCCATAGCATCATGATTTACATAATTTTCATCCTCAGTGATCCCTCAGGCCCTGTGGATGAGGGTCATCCTGGAATAGAGCACTTCCATCAGGATAGAAATGTTTCATCATAGGACAAAGGTGATCACTCAGAATGACTGTGTATTGATTTGCAGTGAGTCTTCCCTCTCAGGGGACAAGTGGAAAATACCCCTCACAGCATAACGGAGCCAGCAGACCCCCTCACTGTTGGAGGTCCAGCGTTCAGGCCTGTAGCGTTCAGGCCTGTGGTGTTCAGGACTGTAGCGTTCAGGCCTGCAGCGTACAGGCCTGTGGCGTTCAGGACTGTAGTGTTCAGGACTGTAGCGTTCACGCCTGTAGTGTTCAGGGCTGTAGTGTTCAGGCCTGTAGCGTTCAGGCCTGTAGAGTTCAGGCCTGTGGCGTTCAGGTCTGTGGTTTTCAGGCCTGTAGCGTTCAGGCCTGTAGAGTTCAGGCCTGTGGCGTTCAGGCCTGTGGTTTTCAGGCCTGTGGCGTTCAGGCCTGTGGTGTTCAGGCCTGTGGCGTTCAGGACTGTAGCGTTCAGGCCTGTGGTGTTCAGGCCTGTAGTGTTCAGGCCTGTAGCGTTCAGGCCTGTGGCGTTCAGGCCTGTGGCGTTCACGCCTGTAGCGTTCAGGCCTGTGGCGTTCAGGACTGTAGTGTTCAGGGCTGTAGCGTTCAGGCCTGTAGTGTTCAGGCCTGTAGTGTGCTCTTGGTGGACGCCACACATGCACTCGTCCACTTGTCCAGAATATTGTAAAGGATGACAGAGACCACATCACTTTTTCCACATGTCTGTAGACCAGTGCCACTCAGCTCTCAAATGTGCATTTGACTTTGCAGTGAGGGCTTTATGCTCTGTAGCACTACGGTAATATCTCTGTCTAGGCACAGGATCTTTAGAAGAATCTCTGTTCTTCCACCAGGAGGGTTCCAGACACTTGGAGAATCTATGCCAGGGAGCAATGAAGCTGTTCAACACCTTACTGAGACAATTTATGTTGGTTTTTCCTTAATTTTGTCACCCGTCTATAGCTCTGTCCAGTGCACAAATTATTTCTATAGCATGCTATACTAATATGTTAAGTAATCACAACAAGTATTTACAAACCATAAACCTCTTAGTAATCCTGACAAGTCATCTTATCACACACTGGAGAAGTTCCCAAAATGCTGGTGTTGGTGTGATCTGTTAACTCTCATGGCTAGATCACTAATCTTAACCTTACCTAAATGTAGTATTACTTCTGATCTTAACTGTAAATTCACACAGTCCTACACTAATCCCTTAAAGAAATGAGATCCAGTGAGAAAAAAAATCACATTCATTCTATGCTTGTAACATTAGGATCTTTGTAAGTATTATACACACACACTTGTCCATCCACATAGATGTAAACATTTGTAATTTACTTATCTTATTCTTATGTGCTATTTCTATGTCATCCACACGTCTATACAGACACAGAGTGACATACTGCATGCACGCTCACACCCAGTCTATTCCAATGCGGAGATGAGCCTTTTTAACATGCAGTGCTCCCTTCACAACCCAGTTGCCATAATTCCTAACCCAGAAATCAATCATAGGCTCGGTGATTGTGTTTGGCTGCCGTGTTCTGGCTCAATAGATGGTGAAGCACAATTTTAGCCCAAGATCCGAGTCAATATCTCTCACAGCTCCTTCCTCAGTGCCTCTTCAAAGAGGCAATATGCCACAGATGCTACTCCAGGGTGTGGTGAGAAGATGTTTCCTCAGATTTTCTTACCAGCTGCAATTAGAATGTATGGATCCTTAATGAGTGTCAACAGCGGGGTCCCCTTCTGACTCTGTGTAAAACAAGGGTGCAATGATATAATAGTAAGTCAAGAGCAAATAGCTTATAGCAACAAATCCCCAGCTTTTGAGAGACTTGACTTTCTCAACGAAATCCACCAATTCAAAAAACTTTTATAGATTTCATTTATGTGATTGCACACACTGACAATGCCACCATCACCATAACTGCCACTTCCCAAAAACAGAGTTTAATTGTATACTCAAATGATATGGGTTTTTGAAAGCTGATATCAGTATTTTTAGACTGCAGTGACCAATAAGCAGTATTTTGTGCCGGTATTTAATATAATTAAATATGAACATTTTATGCACAATAATTACAATAATTCAGTTTTTCGCTGCATTAGTTTACTGTTGTTGTAGTTAAAGACCATCATGGGACATTAAAACTCTCCATTGAAAAGCACATTCTAAAAACACATCAACTAATGTACTACTACGTATTTGAGCAAAAGAATTATTTATGTAATTTACGTAATTTTTTAAAACACAGTTTGGGGGTTCATTTTATGGTAGTCTTTCTTGTAATATAATTTCAATTATAACTCTATAATAATTATAAAAATGGTTGGTTTTTGATAATTTTATAGAATCTTTTGTCATTCTCTGACTAATTTTCTTTTTGTGATTTCTTACTGATTTTTGCAAATGTTTGATTTTGTGAATGTAAAATTAATTGTAAGCTACTCGTACATTCCAGACAGGCAGAGCTGCGTGAGAGCTTTCAGCACCTTGCTCCTCCACAGACTGACACCACTAGGTTCTGCTGCAAGTATTCCTGGATCACTATTAAAATTTCTGAGTGCGCCCCTGGGAAACAGGAACCTTTTTTGTGAGAATCACGGAGATGAGTGACAGAAGGTGACAGAATCAGCTAATTACCTCGATAGATTCTCCTTCTGGCTTGCCTTCCATTAGCAGGTCTGTTTGCTTGTTATCTGCTCTAATATACACGACTCACAATGTCATCCTGAAGAGAGGCAACTGAGCACCCCCCCGCTCTCTCTGCTCTGGATGAGTCCTTAATTAAAGTTCAACGACTCTGTTTCTATGAGTTCAATTAAGAAAGCCCTCACTCACTGACTAAGCCCTATGTCAAACAGCCCTCACTCTCTCTTTAAGCTTAATCATCTCATGCTTACCTACCACAAGTATGCTGTTACGTGAGAGACTCGACCTTTAAATCTTTACAGCATGGCACACATTCAGCTGATGCTTCTATTCACAGTACAATGTAACAATGAAAAAAAAAAAACATTTAGATTACAAATTCACTCCTGCATAATTTTGTTATGTAAAACAATACAACCACAATGAAAATCACGTTCCTCATCTGCGAAAACAAGCCAAGCATTCTGAGTTTGCTAGTCTTCTCTCTAGCTTTCTGATTGGCTCTCGCCTGATGCCTTCTTGCTGATACCCATCAGGCCACACTTGTTACTGTAACTGAATACTTTTTATGCATGTGTGCTTTTTTGAAGTCAGCAAAGTGTGAAGTATTCACAGTTTACATTATATTCCACATCATATCTGTTTCAGAGAAGATGATACTGCAGGCACTCGATAAGCATTGCATCAGAAACTGGAAAACTGTAAACAGAATCTGTACCAAATCTATGCTGGCATGCAGAGGAACTATTATGTTACATAACATATTACATTTTCAATTTTGAGAGAGTATGTTTTTTAGGAACAAAAGGGAGAAATTTTTTTTTGGTGTCTTAATATTCATCTGTGATATTATTCTCTTTTTGTGTTATCTTCATTGTACTTTGTGATTTTTTTTTTTATTTCTAAATCTGGCACAATCTGGCAAAATCAAGCATCTTTGCTCTTTGAGTTTACTGTATTTTGCACATGGTCCCCGATGAAATAAACTTATAAACAAATGAATAATGAGAAACTGTAGAAACATTACTGAATGGACATTTTCAGGTTTTATGTGAGATTAAGTAACAACATGACTTTTAGAGTCAAAACCATGTCAGACCACATCTGTCCTTTCATCATTTTGACATTGCATGAAAAAGATCATATGTTAATGTCAGTAATCAAACATGCACTGCAACACGCTTTCAACGGAGAGCTTCAGTGTCCTGTGGTGTGTATGGTTTCTCACAGGTGTTTCCACCCTGGCAAGAATAAAATTGAGGGCTTAACAATGAATACTAATGTTCTGATAAGAAAATTGCTACAATTAAAAGGAGAATATTTGTATCTGAACTCAAAAACCCATATCTGTGTATTGCCTCTCACACCACCCATTCATCCACAAAAAAAAAAAAAAAGCAGGGCAGCTCTCCTTTAGCAGTTGTAGCAATCAGTTCACACTCACTGTTAGTCAGTAACAATCCACCAGCATATACCTATATTGACAATGGTTGTGTGCTTTGGGGATCATAACTGTATCATATGATCATATGTGTTCAGGTGTGTGTGTGTGTGTGTGTGTGTATATATATATATATATATATATATATATTGAGTGTTGGATACTGACTGGATGCTCCAAATGCTAACTGTTAGCCTCTTGCCATTGAAGAATGTTAGCCAAGGGAGAGAGATCTTGTAGAAATTATATCAAATCATTGTGTGAACTGTCCTTTTAATCCAAACCAGTGGCCAGACACAACCCCAAAATGCAAAGTATTAATCAAAGGTAAAAGATGACATACATTGACATCAGGCAGCCAGCGGTTCCTCGTGCTTGAAACGCCCTAGCATAACAAAATGAAGTGTGGACTGATGCTTGTATTCAGATGTTTCATTGTGTGTTCTTCACTGGTTTAAACCCCAGATGAAGTTTTGATGCTCCCTACTCTGCAGTATAAAAATTCTGGTGTAAGAGCTTTAATAGCTCATAAATTGCTTAACTGTATGTGATTTTGGAAGGGGTGGGTTAGGTCGGGATGATAGATTGATCGATGAGTGGGAAAGTAGGGGATTTGGTTGACATTAGAAATCCTTAGTCTGGGACAGCCTAGAGTTACACTGAGCCACTTCATTCTTCTTGAGCAGACTGGCTGGTGATCAGATTGGATGCTGATGGTGATGGTAATAGCTAATACTATAATATAAATATAAGTAGAAAAATGCATCCCAGTTGCACAAGGCATGATTTAAATCGGATTTCTCAAACTATCTCAGATAGAGTCTTTAGGTGCATTCTGGCTGTAATTTGGCCAAGTGTGAATGTATCTGACCACACATGGAACATACTTCATCTGTCCTCCAACTTACATCTCAACAAACAGAACCAGAGCCAGCAGGCTAGAAACTCAACTACTGAGAAAAAAACAACAAAAAAAAAAATAAATGAGTGTCTAGTTTTTGGTGCGTGGTTTTGCTGGCTTTTACACATGCTTAATGTTTGTCTACTCATCTCTTCCAAATGCTGTAAGAGTCCCATGATGTGTGTGATTTCAGTGAGTACGTTTACATGCACACCATATTCCGGTTCGGCTCAATATTCCGGTTAAGGTAACTGCGCCGCGGCAACTGGAATATTCCGTTTACATGTTACTTGGCATGCCCCCGTGTTTCGGTGTATTCCACTCTCTGATGTAATGCGACACTCAGCCTGCAGGGGGCAGCAGTACGCGTATAGGCGTCTGGTCTGCCGGAAATACAGACGAAGAAGTCTTCTTCCTCGTCTTCTTCTTCTTCTTTTTCTTCTGTTGCTATTTCTATGTTTTCTTCCATCGATATACTCCGTGATATTTAAGTCTTTCATTAGCTGAAGGTGGACTGCAGTCTCCTGGCTCATGCTGCTGTTCGCCCTGCCGTTTTCCCCGCTTGCAGGTAACCATAGCAACAAAGACGCCACAGAATTCCTTGTGAGTCGAGCATGCGCAGTCGTGACTGAATATTCCGGTTCGGGGAGTTTTCCGACTAAGGTGGTTACATGCCCCAATATTCCGGTTGGAACAGGAATATTCCAGGGGGCTTATTCGGAATTCTCTCCAACCGGAATATGACCTTAATCGGGTTCAGTGCGTGTTTACATGACACGTGCGCAACCGGAATATTGCGAATATTCCGGTTAATACAGGAATAAGGTGTGCATGTAAACGTGCTCAGTGTCTAAATAGGGTGCAGGCACATTTGGTGATACAAACAGAGTGCGCCAGGAGTCACTGCTATAGGAGTTATCTCGTGGGTCTGCTGTTGTAAGAGGTCACCTGTGTTTTGTGTGTGCAATCGGAGTTCTATCGTCTAACGAAGACGCACTGGTGTGATCAAGTATAAATGAATCCTATCTAGATGTTATCTGGATAAAAAAACACATGAAATGGCAAATATAGTCTTTCTCCAATAACTTTTTCTTACAGCATAAGGGAGCGTATTTTCAGCAGCAGCAACACCGCTGGGGAACAACAGAAGTACTGTAGGAACACTATAGGCAGCAGTGTGTCTGTGTGCTTCTCTCTCTCTCTGTGCGACCACACATTTATTAAAATCTAACTGCCCCATATCATGAGGCCCTTACAACATCAAAGCATGTTTTACAGTTATAAAGTTTATTTCAAAGAAGATGACCTACAAGAAAAGACTTTAAGGCAAAAAAAGAAAACTCACCTCTGGTTCCACTTTGGTGGGTTGAAGAATGAAGAGCTGCAGAGCTGTGTGGAAATACAGTGAATCAACTTAGTATGAGACTGGGAGATGTTAAAGAATGGATTACATGCAGAGCAATGGCATGGATTTAAGAGTGTGGCACAGCTGTAGTCTCTTCATCATGACTAAAGAGAATTATTAATGAAAATAAGTAAGTGAACATGTCAACACTTGTTTACAAAAGTTGAATTGGCACTGCTGTTGGATAAAACTTTGTATCTCCAATTTAGTAGCAAGTAAAAAGTAGCAAGCTAATTTTTAAAATGATAACCATAAATTTTGCATGCTACTAATTTATAATAAGTGCAAATCACATAAATAAACCATTCTGGCTAACTCAAAAATGACAACAAATAAGCATCATAACTGACAAGGTTTTCTTTCCTCAGCGACCACGGGCTTAGGTGTATAAAAGATTGTAAGTGTACCTCCATCAAACACAGCCAGAAAAGCCAGAATAAGGAATGGTGCAGTCTTCCCAACAAACTCATACATCACACTGCCGAAGGGGGGACCAACTGTGGAAGACAGACTGGGTAATCAGTTTTTAAAGGACTTTCAAAGTAGGCCCACGCACAGCTTTAGAGTCTGCACTGACAAAGAGACACGTCTGTCAGCTTGCTCCCAGCTAATTTCATTTATGCAATGGCTGAGCCCAGCCTGGGCCTTTGCACACTTAAAGCTCACTGAGAGCAATTTTCAGTGTATTCTGTTTATCATTTGTTCAGCGCGAGCTTACAGTTTTATCCTGCACCTGGATTAAAGTGGAAATCCATGAGGACCTTTGTTCATAATTCTGTCTCCATCTTTGATGCTAAGTGCACATGGCTGTGGTGTTTTTGCATGACACGTCCCAGAGATCACTTGTCAGCAGGGTTTCCAGAGCTGTGACGTCTTTTTCCTTGAAAATTCTGTGGATGATTCTTTGATTTTTTTTTTTTTTTTTTTTTTTAGTAATGATCAGGTATTAAGTTGGGTTAGGGATAACACTGGATTAACACAGTGCAAAACAAAACCTGGTCTATTTCACACAGCAATAATGCCTCAGTGAACACAGGAAGTAACTGCCTCCATGGCACTGTTCAGGAGAACTGCAGTGGAGGATATCTGGTCTGCAGCATCATGGTAAGTTATAAGTTAAGTTATACTTTATTGATCCTCATGGGGAAATGAGTCCTCTGCTTTCACAGGAACATTAACATAACATTCATGTCTTTGACGGTTGGTGAAGGCAGAGCACATGGAAGAAATCCATGTAAACACAGGGAGAACATGCCAAGTGCACACAGAAAGGACCCAGGAATTTCTTTCTGAGACGACAGTGTGAGCCACTGAGGAGCGTGCTGCTCCCTCCTTTCATTCTTCTGTTTAATGGATATTTCACAAGCTGCCTAGCTTACTGTGCTTAGTGTTGCTTGTGAAGATCCATAATATTTTTTCTCATTATGCAGTGTTCTCACAGCCCATAAAACCTATCACAACACTTCTATATACATATATATTATTCCTCCCCACACACCCACTTCTCTACTCGTTCACATACCATTCGCATTGCATGGTTGAATGACAAATCTTGACAGAGGTGGGACAATATGTCCCTCTCCAAAATGTAATACATATCTCCAACCTCTGTGACATCATTGTGAGTAAATGTTAGCTTACTGAGGTGCTTGTGTGCCACTCAGAGATTATTTCACTTAAGAAATAAAGGCTGTTTCACCTCTGTGATTCAGTGTATGGAAATGTGCAGAAAAACATTTTGACTAAGCACAGATTCAATTTTGCATCTTGCTAAACTACAGTGTGTCAGGGTCTGTGTTTTATGTTTGTTCTGGTTCATTTCCTGTTTTATTTTGAAAGTCTCGTCTCCCCTTGTGTTGTTTCTGTTTACTTCCCCTTTATTTCAGTGTATTCCACCTGTGTCTCGTTGTCCCCTCCCTCCTGTGTATATGAGCGGTGCTCCCCAGTGTCTCAGTGCCAGATTGTCTTGTCTCTTGTAGCAGCAGTCCAGTGTTTTGTGAGTAAGATTCACCGTGTACAACCTGTTAGTTCTGAGTTTGCGAGTTTCGTCTTTTGTTCCTTGTGCCTTCACCTGTGATAGATTCTGCCTGGTTCTGACCCCTTCTGCCTGCCGTTCTGGTACCTCTGCCTATCTGTTTGCCTCTCCGGATTATTGACCTGGACTGAATAAACGACCTTGAGAACTGTGATTGTGTGCCTGCCTGCATTTGTGTCCGCCAGTGTGTTTGTTCTTGACACACTGACCTGTTCAACAACCTGTTTGCAAATATTTTCTTTTCCATGTTTCTGTATTCCACATTTCCCATATACCAGTACAGTAATTCCTATCATTTAAACTTTATGAATGAGCGCAGATTACTATGCTGGAAATATAGCACATTGCCACCACTTCATCTTCTGTGTCATTTTGTTCTAGACTGGCATTTGTGTATTTTTACATACAAATCTAATCTAGCACAGCTGTAAATGAAAAATGTCATTTTGTCACTTAGGTGCAACTTGCCTTTTTTGGAGAAATGTTTTTTTTTTTTTTTTTTTCATATGTAGCTTAACAAAGACAATAGAAATCTTGGATTGTTCTAATGTGGGATCTGGTTTTCACTTCAAGTATAAAATCTAGTTCAGTCAGTCAGCATCTCAATGAGAGGCATCTCTTGGTTTTATGTACACACCTAGCACCCCTAGTGCCAGACCTCCCAAGGCAATCCCGATGGCATGGCCTCTCTCCTCATCGTCTGTGTACACACTGGCCAGCATTCCCATCCCTGAAATACACAGAACAGTTTAAGGAATATGAATGCCACAAGTTCTAATGTTTAACATAAAAATTAGGGGGGACATGCAAGTCTGGTTTCATGAAAATGCAATTTGTAATAAATGCTGTTTTGAGAACAGGATGGAATACAACATTCCAGCCATGTCTTGTCACTAATATTAAAATACATCTACCCAACATTACAGATGTAGCAAAACACAAATCCATTGAAAACAAAGTTTATCTGTTGATTTATCTACAGAATAACTGAAATTATCACCTTTTTCAGCTGAAATCAGTGTTAATTTTGTCAACAATTTTTTTACGATCCTTATTTTCATGATGATCACAAAATGAGTTGCTCAGTGAAAACAAAAATTAAGACAATATATTTTTTATTTAACCCTAATGAAAAATAATGAAATAACAACAGACTAATAGACAACATTATATGATTTTGGTTAATATTGGGGGTTGTGTGCCTTAAGATGACCATCAATAGTGGTGGTAATAGTTTTCCATCCCTCTGAAAGCCTTGGGAGGCTACAGAGTGCATCACAGACCTCCTCAACATGAAGATGGGGAAAATCATGCAGAAACACCTGTTAGGTGGCCTGGCAAGAGTTGATTACATTTAACTCCTTAGGCAATACAAAGTGTGGTGTCAGGGCAGACTGCACAAAAGGGTTAGGTGGTGACTGAAGTTGTGTAAACTCCATCTCCCAAACAGCCTGCAAGATGGAAGGGTTAGCAGACTTGTTCATCAGGAAATGGCTAGGCCTGTTGTGATGCCTCTCTTGATGCTGGATTCTTCAGGAGGAATGCCTACAGCTGCCAGTGTAGTCCATTAACCTGAGCTGCAAGCAACAAAAGGTCAGGCAAGTCATAGAACTGATGGACCTAATCCACTGGCAAAGTGTGCTGATGCCCAGGTGTGCAACCAGCAAACTAGCAAATCAGGAAGTTGCAACACTGCAAGATTGTCAGCAGGGTCCAGGCTGGCTGGGCAGGGTTTGGACTGCAGGAGCACAGCAACTCTGGCACAAGGCCAACAGAAAGGAAAGAGACTGTTGTGCCAGAAATGACAACAACTGAGGAAGATCTCTTGATGAGAGTAGTGTCGTAAGGTCACCAGGGAAGCTGGACAAGTGTCATTGCTGATGAGTGTCATCAGCAAACAGATGAGTTGGGCAGAGCTGTGGAAACTTCCACAGGCCTGTCTCAGTATCCTTATCAGGGCAACATACCTGACTAGTACTGTCCATATAGACAACCCACATCAATCTCACTATCTCATTGGAAAAAGGGATAGGGGTCACCTAAGAAAGGAACAAGAGCAAGGATACTGGCTGCAAACTACCAGCCATCCAGTGGAAGAGGGACATTGGCACATCTGTCCTATGCCTGCTGAAGTCGGAGGAATAAAGCTGAAAAGTTGATAAATATGTTCGATGAAGAGAAGAAGAAAAACATCTTCTGGCTTGTGCTCCTGCCAGAAAGTGTCAACCCCTAGAGGGCAGTGCAGCAGAGGTCTTGTGTTGAAACACTCTTTACGATGAAAATTTGACTTTTAATGTAAATAACTGTAAAATCAGTGTTTGAGTTATAACACTTCACGTCATTTCAGTGATCTGTTGTGCTTACATTCCTTGACGAGACCTCCCTTTTAGACAAAAGTGTCCAAGCCACAGCGCGTACAGGGCTCATCAACTACTGATTCTGGGGTAACATTAGTTGGTGCTGCAGATTTTTGTCGTGTAGTTAGTCAATCGAGAGTTTAGCTGTAGTAATGGAGCTATAAAATAAGGATCCCCAAAATGGGAACATTTTGAACTGGTCCCCCCAATAAGGTTAATCACTGATCATGGTACTATGTAGACTAGGGCCAAAGGCGTCTTCTGACCCAATTTACTGGGGCACATGCTCCAGTTATCAGTAATCAATTATATATTTCTTAAGTGACTAAAACAGGATATTTATTTTTACTGTCTTGTTTTGACTGACAAGGCGACAAAGAGAGGACCTCTCCCCACTCCCCTAACACTGCAGTCCACTCTGCACTGTCAGTTCCATGAGCTCGCCCCCAGCCATTTATGGAAAAATAGCACACAGTAGCAGATGGCTCTGTATTTCTGATCATTTCTTTTCCCCCACTGTTTAAAAAAATAGATGTCTCCACATTTGCTGATTGTATTTCTTAAAGACTGATAAGAATAGAGTCTGGACTGTAATTTTCTTCACAAACGCCAGACCAAAAAATGCTCCTTTGAACAAATCATGAATGAAAAAACTTTTACACAAAATAAGGCCTTTATCACTGCCAGTTCTGCATCACCTCAGTGCACACTGGCCTCAGGCACCCCAGGCACCTGCTTTATCAACTGTTCATGAATTTTATCAATAAGATGGATAGTTGAATTTATTCAAACCAATGAACTATTCAAACTTTCCTGGACACTGATGTTTTGGTCTTTGTACTCTGTCTGCACTGCTAGTGATACATGACTTGTGTGTTACATACTGCAACTCCTGCAAATTTTACTGTTGCACAACTTGATAAAAACAACACAGGAAAATGGAAAGAAAGAGGTCTTACCAGCCACAGAGGAGCAGGAGGAGCCCACACCTTGAAGTGATCTGGCCAGAAACAGCAGAGCGTAGCTCGATGAGAAGGCAAACACTTGACAACAGTGAGAACGACAGAAATTCAGACAAAGAAACGCCAACCGTGAACTAACTTCATATGGACAAATTCTTATATTTATGATGAAGTGAAGATGTGTGAAGGCGAGCTAGAACTTACTGATGGTAGAGAGGAACATGATACAAAAGCCAGCGAATATGGGAAGCTGGTATCCTATTCTAGAAGGACACAAAGACAAAGGCAGTTACATTTGATCTATTTTTCTGAGTGAATTGCATGTCATGATTTTGAATTAATCACACATATAAACATAAAACAAATATTTCAATATGAATAATAGGATTAGACCAGAGGCCTCAAAAGATCTCCTTTATCGGGGCACATCCCCCTGGAATCTTTCTGTGCCACACTATAAGAAGATGCCACAACATTGTATTTTAACACTTGCTACACCTTAACTCATTCTTTGAATTCATTTGAAATTATAAGAAATTAAGCAAGGCTGCAACTCTGGGAGCCAATATCATGCTTTTTATGCTCCCACAATAGCTGGCACACAATAATTTTCCCCACATGAGGAGATCAGATGAGCTCAATGACTGTGTGTTGCATTCGGCGTTTGTGGCACTGTCCAAGAACACAGACTGATTACACAGCAGCTAGTCTCTTACCCATTATATAGTAAGAACCTGCATCCCAAGACATTACATAGGATTTAGACATTAGGCTGCGTGATAAGCCACTTTAAGGAGTTAATATGGACTGCAATGTGTTCAGTATTTTTCTGCTTCAATGGTGCCACAAAGTAAGAATGCCACATATAAATTACAATTAAAATGTTTTATTAGAAAACATGCTTACAGGATAATTTTGAGAAAAAACACCTGAGCATATCACCGGCAGCAGCTCTCTCTCTCTGTTCAATGTGTGTGGCAGTGTGTGTCTGCATTGCCTGTTACCAAGTTATGGAGATGAGTTGGACCCGAATTTACAGCTTATTGCAATTTGTGTCAAGCAAAACACTGCATGCAGTTAGAACAACAGTGTTCTGCTTAGATCAAACTCTTACTGAATGTCCTTCAGTAAGAGAATCAGCACACACAATTCTGAAAACCCATGAACTGTCACTTGAAGTCTACCACCACCAAAACTGTGCATATCTGCATTTTGTAAAGCTCAACACACTCTTCTCAAAATTGTTAAATTTATGGTGGAAAGCTAACAACCAAACTAAAAGTTGACAGCAGTTTGCTGGGTATAAATGTTATGTAATACAGTGAAAATGTCACAAAAATATATTGAGAAATCAGAGAAGACAGACACACATTAGATACCTCTCCCAAACATGTCTATATATAGCCCAGAATACTGCAGCGGATGGACAAGGCAAACAGATTCTTTCCAAGTGTACTGCCAGAGATAACATTACATTTGTTGCTGATGAGACCGTGGGAAAATACGAAATACAAATAAACCTGCTGCTTGTGCTGACTTTATTACTTATTTTCCTGGAAACTGGGGAATTTTGGTTTTGAGCACAAACACACATTTCTCCCTCTCCCCTGGTCACACACAATAGATTACAAAAATTTAAAATGTAGATTAATGTCCCTAATGCAAAGTAGAAGTATGGCATTGATTTGTAATGATGATTTGTAATTATCAGCCGGTCAGGTAAGACATTCTAATTATTGTACATCTGAGGTATGATAGGTCATAGATAACAGGGATGAAAGGGTTGGAGGCACCTTTTGGTTAAATTTCCATACGTCAGCGACAAGCGATGTACATACTTTTGTATCTCTCATATGCAGTTCCCTCCACTCATAATGACAGCCCTCACCAAGATGCCGTCACTGTTGTGCTTGGCATTGTTTTAAATTTGATTTTTCAGGGATATAAGTGCTGGAGGCCTACTGGAGGCCTGCACCCCAACTTTAGATACTTAAGATATTAAAGACTGGCACAAAATGTGAGCTACTGACAGCTTTATGAGAGCTGAACCCCAATACCGGCACAACTAACAGTTATTTGACACCCCCAGTTTCGAAATCCCAAAAAATGACAAGGAACAAAAAACGCACAGAGCCAATACATTGTAAAAACATATGACTTGCACTGAGAGTGAATGGCGATGAACACCTGGCATTTGTGCTTTCTTCTTTTGAAAGAAACAAAAGCAAAGCAACAGAGAAAGATGACAACATCTGTGGTCTGACATTAGAGGGCTAAAAGCTGCCTCACACTTCAGAGCTCTTTTATTTCCTAGAAGCTACCTGACATGCTTGACTTGCCTTGTATTGTCCTTTGTCAGGAAGGGAAGGTGACTAAGGGGAAGTAATAGGAATCAGTTCTTTGCTTCAATTACAGCATTTTTTTTGGGTGGCCAAACACTAGAAATTGCCTTTGAGGTCTCAATACCGCTAAAGCATTCAAACATCTTCCTTTCTACTTAATCCTTAGGCAGAGAGGAAATGCAACTAAACATATTCAAAAGCCACCTCTATTTATACATACATACACAAATGACAGTACAGCTCTTTACCCTATTTTTCTGACAGTGTAACCATCTGGCAAATTCAGTGTGGAACCAAATAGCAGTTGTGGCCTGAGCACATTCATTTAAAATGAAATGTTTCTCCTCATATACAACACAGAGCACTAATAAAGCTATAAAGCCATCATAAAGCCATCCAACACGATAAATATGAATATTCCTACTTCAGTGAGGGAGGTTTTGAGGGTATTTATAAAAATTCAATTAGTTATCCATTCTTAAGATAGCCATGTATGCAAAAAGGCAAATGCACATGCTCACATGCATAAACACACACACACACACACACACACACACACACACATTGAAGTACACACACGCGCAAACAGGAATTCCACTCCATATATATCACTTGGATTAGATCTGCTGTAAATGACATGACATTATGCCCTCAAAACATCATCAAACAACCATGGTAACCATGCACAGCGTTTGATTTTCGTCCCTATAACTTGAAAGGGAAGAGTGTTACTGCTCTTTCTTTGCAATTGCTTCTGATGTTGCTGCAGATAAGCGCGTGAATGTTATTCTTTATTGACCTTTGACTGGCTATCCAAACACGAGGGGGATGTTAAATCATGATTATGTCCGCAGGCTAGCAGGAAGCCTCTGTGACGTGGAATGAAGCATGTCACTGAGGGCTGGATACTGAACTGTGACACTCTGGCTCTGGCCTTCATCTTTCTGCTTTCATTTGAATCCCTTTTATTCTTCATAATGTTGCATCATGTTGTCAGAATTTGCACGGATACGCGTACGGCTTGGACCACCTATCCTCAGTGTTTGTTGGCAACTCAAAAACAGTTACATCACATACCACCTAAATACATCCCACATGTATCTCATGCAAACACATTCACCGATATAGTTTACAACAATTGCACTTGTTGCCATGCAAACCATTAAATTTAATACTAAATTCCATCTATATTCCTGAATCGATTATTACAAGTTCATGGTTAAACTGGTAGCTTGGTCAAAAGCTTCAAATTCTTTATGTCAGCATTTTCTAAGATGTATATGTGGACAATGAATGGGAAATTTACTTCTGAACCTGGTGATGGACAAATAGCTAAAAATGAGTTTCCTGAGTAGTGCTCACTTTGGGGTGGTGTTGTCTTGTCTCTGCACAAGGAAATTATTCTGGGGGCAATATGCTTAATGACAAGTAGACTAATGAATAGAAGACTAATGTATAGCCTGACAGTTCTGTTGTAGAACAAATTGATGCTTGTGATTTGAGATAATAAGATAACAAGCATGCATGCACTCCATTCATTAGGCAACTAGGCAGGCTTTGTGTGGAATGGTTTTAAAATACTTCTTTACAATTTGTCAAGGAGGATAATCCAGCAAAATTAAAATGATTTTGTTATTTGGTGTGAAATCAAAGCCAGGGGAAACACATCATCAAATTTCCAGGCCACTGAAAACAGGCGCAGACACCTTTCAGGGCAGCAAGGTTATATATACAGAGAGGTTGCCCTTTAGGATTAACGCCAGGTCATTTCCACAGCCAAATGCCCTGGTGGTAAACACTCTATAACTGAGAATGGATCATCACACAAACACAGACAATGACAAAAACCATTATAGGTCAGCCACCCACCTGTTGGTCAGTGGCCCTATGAAGGGGTTGGTCATCAGCTGCACAGTGGCCTTGGAGGCAAACAACAGTCCCACTTTGACATTCTCATTGAGCAGTCTGCCAGGCGATTTGGGGCAGTCGGAGGAGTTCTGAGGCAGCGCTGCAGTGGTGGGGGTAGGAAGGTCCAGATCACTCGACCTGCCTGTTGAGTTGGCGCTGGTCAACCGAACGGTGTTGTCATATAAGGATACAACACTGTGGAAGGCTCCGGGAGGGCCCTGCAGCGATGGGGTGTTGTTCTTCATCACCATTGCTGTTGACTCATCTATGGTGTACAGGTAGCTGGGAATGATGGGTACTGGCAGGCAGAAAAAGGTATGAGGAGATTGATGCAATGAAATATGACAGGACCAGTGACTGATGCTCACTGGCATGAGCTAAACCATATCCAAACGTCATAAAACTGTATGTCACTATGCACATAAAAAGCATTGTTTTCCAAGAGAAACCATTACACTAACCAGGAAAACCCTAAAGAACCCAATGATTCACAAGCACTTCCTTAATCAAACAATCCTGGGAGAATCAAGTTTGAGGAAGAGTATTCTAATCAAAAAATCCTTGGGTTCTTCTTTTTGGCTGGGGTAATGGCTCTTTAATAATCCATAATGACTCAAAACACTGTCTGATTTGTGAAATGAAAAAACAGCAAATAAGAGTAAAGATGTCAGTATGATTCACCCTTTTAATACTGCTGATTTGAAGCATTAGGTTCTTGACAGCACCGTGAAGGATCTATATGGAACCGTTTGACCATGGTGTTAGGTAAATGGTAAAAATGGTAAAAAGGCTTTTCTATCACATTAAAATTATCTCTGCAACCTTAAATATTCAAACAAACATGGCAGCACATGTGAAGAGTTGTGATGTTACTCATAGCAAGCTAAATTTGACAATTTCTTCTGCTCTTGAGAAATGTTACGGCACTGATAAATTAAACGCTGAACAATTAGCCACTGTAACAGTTGCTGTTCTTGTGGCATTACCTGATGGTCTTAGCCCAAAGGTGGGACAAGCACTAACTTTGGTAAATCATCCCTGATAGGGATATGGCCAGGACATATTGAATTAAAGTGGGATTCATGCAGGAACAGACCAACTTTTGGTTCACACCAGAATGCCACAAGCAAAGTCTAGACGTCCCTGTTGGACTGTGGATGATCCAGCAGGCAGACAAAAGCATGCTACATGTGCTGTGGTGAACTCATGGGTTCTATGCTCTGGCCGCCCCCTGAAGAATTCTGCTGCCTCTCGGTCAGCTCCATCCACTTTTGCATTGCTTGAAAGGAGCAGCCAGCACCTCATCTGGTGAACCAATGTTTGGCACAGTCCAAAAGAAGAACACTTATGTTATTGTTCCCCCGGGGGCAAACAGCCCTCTTGCCCTGGTTTGAGCTGATGCTCATTGTTACCAATTTCCGTTAGTTTAGCCTGTGGGAGGCAAGTAGCCTCTCTATCCAGTTATGGCTGGATTTGGGCTTTGGGATACAAAGAGCACCATCCAGCCTTGTGTGTTGCTGAGTTTAAACGATGTGATGACGGGGACATCTCATTCAAACACAGCTGCCATATCATTTGGCACTTCCATAGAAAGAGCTGATTCTCATCTGTTTCCAGTGGCAGGCTTACAGAGCCCGTGAGCACATGGAATAACAATATAATACAAAGGGTGAAGAGATAGTCTATACAGAACCCTTTTTGTTCAAATTTGTTTTATGAGAATTGTAAGACATAGATATCTTGTCAAATGTCAGTCTTACATCTAGAAATGTTCTGCCATTGAAGTGAGAATATTTCTAACAGAAATTTAACATCACTGGATTCTCTTAAACTATGTCTTTCTTAGTGATACTAGTCTACCTTTTTTTGTCTTGTTCCAAGATAGAAACACTAGTTGCTCGAGAACATCTCTGAAATAGACTAAGTGACAATCGTTGCATCAGCCAGAAAAGATCTTGAGCCTATTATGCCAGACATGCAACAAACCAGATGTCTGTCTGAAATGGTACGTGCAGAAAACAAGCCATGCAATCTCCCGTCACAAAACAGCAGCTATTAAAAGATGAGCCGTGTCAAAGAGAATCTGATCTTGCAAAGAGACATGTTAGGCAATGACAGAGCTGATGTTTTCTAACACTTGTAAGAGCATGTAGAGAAACTGTCAGGGAGGAAGTGTTGTGTCAGGGAGGAAGTGTTGTGTAAAAAAGTTAGTATAAGCCTTATTTATTCTGGCAATGATAATGCAAACACATGTGTTTGCTACTGAGAATGTGTGTTGGAGAAAGAGAAAGCCGACTGAATGTCCCTCTTTCACAGATAACCTGAGATTATTATTAAAGTAACTGTTACTGCACCAATAGCTAAATAGCAAAAACTGCCCTTTAGTTAGATATACATAACCGCAAACAAATTAGCTGCCGTTGCAAAAATGCAATTTATGTTGAGAACAGTGGCCTATAGCTATGGTAAACCTGTGTGAATTTATATAATGCACATAATTTAGAATTTATATTATGTATTTTGTCTTGCAGGGGCATCAGCTGGGTGGGTCAATGTGTGGCTGGTGCCATATCTTAAGTTAGTTCATAGCGTGTCTTGTAATTTTTGTCAGCATTAACATGGAAAGCAATGATTGGAACAAATGCCAAATATCCCCCATTTGGAGCTAAATCAAAACAAGAAAACGAAACAAAAACAAAAACCCTAATAAACCAAACCAAAACAAAAACAAAAACAAACAAAAAATGTCTTGGAGGGTTTTTTGTTTCAACACTATAATGGGATAAAAAGATCATGATAAAGACATATCTTTCTTGGGAGCCAGTTGAAAAACAAACAAGTAAGCAAGCAAGCAAATAAATGAAATATGATGAAATAAAAATAAAAACCTAAATAGGAGCATTATCTGAAGACAGATCAAAGCTGACTGTTATTTAGTGACCTGTGACTGTTAATATATAATACTGAACAAATAATACCTAGTCAGTGTTATCGGTCCCTGTTCTACCTTGCCAACAGAAATTTACTCTACTCACTAGATAATATATAAGCAAGTGATACACTGATAAATGATGATCGCTATTAGACCCAGGGACTGTGAGCCCTGGTGTCTTGGCTCGGGGCCCCTCTGCTCTGTGCAGTTCTGTATCACTGCACAGACACTGACTGCTGATGGAACAGGTGAGAACAGGAGGAGCTGCACCTACCAACTACAGTCAGCAGCATGTTGTCCAGGAGCAGAGCGACGAAGACGATGAACAGAATGAGTCTCCTCGACTGCCTCTCTTCTCTGAGCCATGTCAGCAAGTTAAACTGTCGGAGCGCGTCTAACCTCCCCATGCTTTAGTCCCCAAAAGGAGCGAGCGAAACTAATGATTCGCCCTCTGGTGAAAGAGAAAGGTGACAAGTCCTCCTGGGGAAAAAAGGCGGGCGAGTGTTGGGTTAGTAACCTCATAGGAAGGTATCATCAGAAATAATTCGTTTTTCTGTTTTGTGTTTTCTATATTGCGTTGTCAGCAGCAGTTGAGGAGTTTGTTTCAAATAACAAACTCCTCGCAAAACATCAACAGGCAACAAAAAAACTTGCAAAAGTGTGCGAAAGCTGAAATTTGAATAATCTTACCTCAGATAGACATTGGCAAAATCCTCCAGCCGCAGCAGAGCTGAGAGGAGAAGCTGCCTTTCTATTGACTGGAGCGACCACTGACGTCATTCAGCTACAGGACCCGACCCAGCCTGCTCCCAGCACAGAAAACATTATACTGCATTTACTATGAATAACACCAGCACTAATCTGGAGAAAAAGAAGAAGAGGAAATCATCTAATTTCAAGCATAGAGTATTCTCCTAAAATAAATTAAAACGAGAATGAACAAGAGAGCACGACGAGAAATAATGAGGTGAAACAATAACAGTGATTTAACTGTAAAATAATAGAATCTAAAAGACATAGCCTAACTTTACAGTAAGTGCACAAAAACGGTTTGAGAAAGTGATTTAATAGAGGATAGTGCTTCTGCTAGCCAGGGACGCTGATGGACCTTCAACGCTACAGGCTGCTCTGGAGGAGAGCCTCACTTTAATCACCTTTTTATTTGCAGGAAGTTTTAAACGAAGTTGTAAATGAAAGATTCTGTGCACATCATAGTAATTACCAAACACCTACATGAGGATATGTGGCTACTTTAAAGAGGAAATGGCAAGTATTGATTATATGATGAATATATGATTTTTAATAAATTGATGGATTAATTGTTGGCCGAATTTATTAGGAGGTTGTGAACGACTCGTCGGAGGTCTTACATCACAGCCCCAGAGTGTTCTTGTTAAGCGCAGGCAAAAGAAACTTGAAATTGACGGGTTTTTAAAATGAGGCTCGGCCCTCTCCTCCGGCCTGTGAGGACAGAACAGAACCGCGCCTGTCAAACCATCAGAAAAAGACAGTTTCGAATGAACACAGTCGTACAATTCACATAACTTTTCAGATTTACATAAATATAGCGACCACAGAAATGGTTTAGACATAAGCTCACTGCTTGGAGTAAAATTCCTCCTTAGAAATTTTGTAACGAAAATGTGGCAAAACTGACATTATAAAGCAGGAGCGCATGCCAGTCAGAGACAGAGAGAGGCACGGTGCGTGTATTTGTGTTTTTCCTCTCAATCAGTCTAATACTCAGAAAGTCAGACAGAAAGAAACGTTACAGAGAAGTGTGTAAGGGACAAAACGAAGTGACACTAAATATGACAATAAAACCTGCAAATGTAACCCAGATGCTGCATTTAGAGATCATGACTGGGGATACATAGGAGTGTTGATGCTGCCCCCCTCATGGACTCCAGTAGCCCCATCTTGTGTTATGGTAAGGCTGCTACAACAGGCCTGCTTGTGCACTTTCATGTCAAGACCCCTCCAATAGACATGAATCAGACCACGGGCACCCATTTGATAAGATTTACTTAGTATTTTGGAGCAGAATTTCCCAACTGCCTGTACTGTGGAGGGTGGGGGGTTGATAGTATACGGAGAAACCTCCAGATACACAATTAACAGACATCCTTAGACATTATTTAGCAACTGATAATCTAATAACAGCCTGATTTATGTAAAAACTTGCTCCAGTGTAGTAAAATATCCATCTTAATGAGTCAAGAATGAAACCTGTTAACGTAATGAATATCTCTACATTTGGGGATAGCAGAATTTTAACTGGTGATGTACTGATAGCATTATTTAATAATGCAACAACTCCACTTATGTCTGCCTCACTCTGAGGTATCATGTTAGCTGTTTAGTCAATATTAGCCTATAAAATGAGCAATTAAAACATGTTACGCCCCTTATGAATTAATAATCACTGCTCAGTGGAATAATGTGATGTTATTTCATTATCCAGAAATCAGAGAAGCAATGGAATTTATTCCAGGCTCATGGAAACTCAGAATATTTCAAGTTGAAAGAAATGAACGTTGTGCATAGCAAAGTGTTTCTGAGTGATGCAAGCTAGAAGCTTAGCAGCATACTCAAAAGAGGGAGGCAGTTTTTCCACTCTGTGTACATACTGAAGAGTACTGTCTGTACAAACATTTAGTGCTTATCATAGCAATCCATTTTCTTGTGCATCAAGCTCTCTTGAATACCTGATTGCCATGATAATTTGTGGACACCTCTTCCTAGATTTTCCTTTTTTTCTTGCACTTACTTACAGGGTGGAATGAATATGATTTATGACCACAGAGCTATGAGCCCAAGTCAAACACATTGCATTAATGTAAAAAGAAAAGTGTAGGCATTAACGTAAATATGAAGCTTTTGTATTAAAGTTGACTTTGAAGTGTTGCTTTTATTGAGGGATACCAAAAAAAAAAAAAAAAAAAAAAAAAATCAAGATAAAATAAACTATAAAATAATCTGTGCAAATGTATGCAGTTTAAGCAGCATATATTTTGATGCATAGTTCTTTTTGCTAACATAGTCCATAGTACAACTGCAGTTAGTTCTATAGTCTAACTAGTAAGATATTCCTCATGTGACCAATTTTTTTTTTTGAGGGGAATAATTTCAATAGGGCAAAAGCTTTCCATGCACGCATTTTTCATTCTGCTCATACTAATGATTGAAAAATACTAGACAAAGTTCCCATGTCTGTCCCATTGTGGGCCTGTTATACCATACCATTCCCTATCCCAGTGAAGTCCCTGATGGCATATCCTTTGGGTGGTGGCGGCATTTGGTCCAATTCCTGCAACAAGAAAGCCTGCAAAGCCTGCAACAAGAACAAAGAAACTGGACATGTTACTACTGTGCAGCTAGATATATTTGTATTTTCTTCTTGTACAGCAAACCCAGTTCAGGCAAAATACCTCCCATTCCTTCCATATTCACCATTTCCCTAAATCTACTTGACAGCATGCACACAAATATACATGGTTAAGCATTTTCAATGCAATTCTTTGCTGCCATCTACTGGTGGTTTTTAAGCACTACTCTTTTATGATGTGCTTAACAATTATGACATTGTAGTAAACATCAAAAACTAATTAACTAGCAAACTAACAAAATAAATTAATAAATACATAAATAAATAAATCAGTTATTTCAGTATGGGATTTTTGTTTACACAATACATTATAGTGTTTTATTTTAATTTTATTTTTGGTCCTTTTGAATTAACAACATTTTGAAAAATAATTCTGACTGAGATGTTGCTGATTGAACCAGCAAGACCCATTTGACCTCTGATATGCTTTACTGATGTGCAGATGATAAATGTTATGCCATGTTAATTATTATGTAATTTATACTGTGTGTGTGTGTGTGTGTGTGTGTGTGTGTGTGTGTGTGCGTGTGCGTGTGCGTGCATGCGTGCGTGCATGCGTGCGTGCGTGCGTGTGTTTGTGTGTGTCGGAGGTTCTGATACATACTCCTATAAAAAGGTTATGCAATACTGCCCCCTCTCCCCCAAACAAACAACAAACAAACAAACAAAACACTAAATGTAAAATAGATGTAACATGCAAATTATAATACTGAATTTGAATTTAACTTCAATACTTGTATGTTTTGTGTATGTGCAAAATGAAGATTCAAATTACAATATCATTTGCATTCACAATTTCATTTACTAGTTTCAACACTTCATTTAAACAAACATTCACATAGAATAGAATAGAATAGAATAAGACTTTATTAATCCCCCGGAGGGGAAATTCAAATTGTCACAGCGGCAAAAGTAACAGATACATACAAGACACACCATATACAGACCGGACACACAATCACAGTAGCACTGTACATGATAAATAAATAAATGACAACAGTATGGTCACAGACCATAAATAAATAGGTAAAAGCACCACGGTGCTGGGAGCCTGTGTCCCTGTAAGTACGTATGTACATGTATGGGTGTGTGCGTACGTGTTCGTGTGAGACTGGCGGTTCTGGGGAGGGGCCAGCAGGGGCCAGTGCCCCCGTAACACTGAGTCTGGACCCCGCTGTGGCCCCCCCCTCCGAACAAAGATTATAGGCTACATCGTGATGCGGCTTTCACATAGCGTGCGGTTTGGGCCGCGCTCTGCGCTGGGTACAGCGCACATAGATCTATGACGGCGCAGACTTGAGCAGAGCAGCGTGCACACGCGGGCCATTTCTTCTTGTGGTTGTTGGCTCTGTACAGGACACTTTAGAGATGCTGTGTCAAACATAGAGGCATCAGGGGGACTGCTGTTATTTCCTATTACTGACAAAGAAATGAGACAAATGAACTGGAGGGAAAACTGGTTCACTGCAGCCACAAATAATAGAAGACATGTTACTTTTTAAATTTTTTATTTATACATTAATTCTTTTTTTTTTTTTTTTTTTTTTTTTTTTTTTATCGTTGGGCAACAGGTACAGTAGCCCTAAATGGATCTGGAATTGGAGCATTTTAAATTAAAAGCTGAAACTGAAAAAACAAAATTGGAAAGGACAAGACACACAAGACACACAAACACACACACACACACACACACACACACACACACACACACGCACACACACACCCCAGGTCCCGTCCCCGTATCAAGGAGCAGGCGCAGGCGGTATGGTATTAACGGCAACGACCGCAGTCTTCATGTCGGTGACCCTGACCAGAAGCCACGGAGCAGTTCTTGGCACATCATGGTGGCGCAGTCTGGACAACAGCACGGTCCTTGCGACCAGATGTTCAGCAGGCCAATGGACCGTCTCCATGACAACCGTGATGCAGGCATTGGCTCCTCCTAGCAGAAGAGAGCCTGCATCCGTCAGCATCACCAGTCTGTGGACCCTCATAGTCCAGTAATTTTAGCCCAAAATTGGGGTCAACCTAGGACAAATTGCAAGAGAAGCAAATTGCAAAAGTTTTTTTCTCTTGCAATTTGTCCTAGTTTTTTTCCTAAAATGACTGGACTAATAGTCTCTGCGCAGGCTGCACCGACCACCGGAGACCGGCCTGAGGGGCGCACCTACTGTGCAGCTAGCAGAGCCAGCTGGAGAGCCCGCCTGGGAAAGGCGAGACTCGCTTGGTCTTTGCTCAGACTGAGAGCAGATCCAGCAGATGTGGACACCCCCCCGCTGAACTTGGAGAGCGGACACACACTGCCGAGCGGCCAGCCCTATACAGGCAGCCTAACCTGGTCTCAGACCAGCCGAAGACCAACTCCAGCATGTGCGACACACACCTGCTGCCGAGCCGGCTTTTTATGACCTCTGCTGCTCCGGCCAGTGACGTCACCAGTCAACCAGATGATGACGCATAGACAACACCTGGGACAGTGCTCAGTACTTTACAGTCACCTGCACAGATACTTGTTTGTGACGGATGGCATGACGTCACAATGTCACAATGGTTCTGCATTGTTGATTGTTTTTTGTTTGTGTCCACGGACACTGAGTATGCAGGTAACACATCCGCTCAGTTAAAACAGGCTATGGTGCTAGAGTTTGAAATTTGGTCTCAGCCTCAGTTGATGCTGAAATGACGATGAAATAGTTTGTGTGCGATTAAGATTAACATTGTTATGAGGTGATCCAGAATAAAATTGGAGACAAACAACTGTAACTGTAGAGTGTATGGACCTTTTGTTTTGCCACTTGTGCTCCTTGCTTGAGTTTGTAATGTTTCCAATGATGTGCAGTATGTTTCCTGTCATTATGTGTTGTTGAGCCTTGCTTTGTTCTAGCACCTCCAGCAGGCCAAAATGTTGTAGCAGCTGTAGTGGTGGTTGAAATTTTCTCTTGGTGGGTTTTTTGTCAGGCGGTAACTGGAACCAAGTTCCATAATCTGAGTGCAGCTCTGTTTACACAAAGGCGTTCATCATGAAAGGCACGCATGCACAGCGTGCACGTATGTGGCGCTGGTTGCTACGCGACTGAAACAGACGCTAGGAAGTAGTTTTCCGTTCTGGCGCAATTTTTCTCTGGTGGACAGCACAGCAGCTTCGGATGCACCGTGTAAAGAGGCAAATACATTTTTTAATTTATGAATTAGCTGAACTAATGCTTCTTAATAAATTATGTTACATGAACGAAGGCTGTATTTTTTTTTCTCATTTCTTGTGATTTCACCTGTTACCTGTTGTGTGTGTGACTTCACATGGAATTTTATAATAAATGTATGACTATACTGCATTGTCTTTGCAAGAGTAGTGCATATCTCATGATGTCAATCATCTAGATTTCTAAAAATAAACGCAGACCAGTGCGCTCTTGCGCTCCGTGATCACATACACAATGAATGGCTGAGCCAGCCGCGGTCTGTGCCGTGCGCGTGCTCTGTGAAAGCCGCTTCAGAGCGTTGCACCGCTGTTGATCTACGGTGAAAACAGCGAGCTCGAAAAGTCAACCACCTGATGAGAGGCAGCCAGAAGCAAGAAGCGACTACCATGAACAATATTTTATTGTTACAAGGTAACAATAAGCTTTTAGAGTGTAAATATGATGATGATTTATTGATGAAGATGATAAGAAGACAGTGGTGTAATGAAGATGTGATGATGATGTTGATGAAACTGCCTGATAAAGATTTTAGAAGCAGGAATTTGTACTAAGTGAGGAGTTTGTCTGTACTAAGGTTACACTGAAAATAGGATGTCTCCACTGTTTCTGTCTGTTATACTTGTGTCTCAAATGTGATATTTTGAACCATTCAGTTTGGTTACAATGGGTAATCACTAGTTTTATGGGGAAAAAAATGGCTGTGGGTACAAAGGAGCGCCTGAACCGCTCCGTCCTGCATCTGGGGAGAGTGAGCCTCTGGTTTGCTGTACTACAATGATATAATAGTTGTGACATTTTTTGTCCACATCTCCCTGCTCAGTTGACATATATTTTTCAAAAACTTTTTACATCTTCACATTTTTTTTTTTTTATTATAAAACTGTGTCATTTCATAAGGTAGATGCCTCACTGGGCCTCTGGGTGACACTAGATGGAAGGTTGGTGGTTCACCAAAATTGCTGAATGAAATGAAATTGATTTCATCCTCTATCCAACATGAATATTGTCACCAAATTTCAAGGCATTGCAAAAACAACTTTGAGATATTAGTCTGCAATATTAACAAGTTGGCCTGCTGGTTGAGCTGGAGGAAAGCTCATCAAAACTGACAGGTTTCATCCTCCAGGCAATATGAAAATTCATGGAAATCCACAGGGTTTAACACTGGCATAAGATAACCCTGTCCACAATTTTATGATTATCCTAATCCATGCTTGATCATTACTTTGCTCAAAATCAGAAACTCAAAAGCAGAGCCCCATTCTCTCATGTTTGGTCCTGGGACAAAATGGAAAAATACGTCTGATCGCCTAGCTTGTTCATGATTGAGTTGCATTGAATGTGTTACAACAATCCATGGTCTTCCCTAATGGAAACTGGAAAATTTAAAATGTATTTTCCAAACTACATAGATATATTTTAGGCTATAATAGTATAATGGTTTCAAAATAACTGATGTGTCATCTACATTACAGTTAGGTCCATATGTACTTGGATAGTTACACAGTATTCATTATTTTGCCCTTGTGCACCACCACAGTTGTGTTCACCTCACTTTAACCCTTTTACACATGGTTTTAACATGCATTTCCTGTGATTGGATCACAATTGGACAGTTCTAAGTACAAGTGTGAACAACCACAAAGACACGTTATGATGCGATCACTCAAAAAATTTTCCACGGTGGTCTGTGGTGCATTTAACCACATGTCATCTGTAGTGTGAAATGCTAATGTGTCCCAACAAGGACGTAGTGAACAAACTGATGTAGGTAGTAACGGAATCCCAACACAAGTGGTCAGCTAAGACACTTTGGAGACACATGATAAAGACAGGTATGAAAGACATCTTTTAAAGCTAGAACTGGTTTTGGATTTCTATGTTTAAATATTCGTAGTTTAGTATAGCACAAACAAATATGACCACTTGGTTATCCTGTTCTCTCAAACTCATCCAGATCTTATGATTTTAACTGAGACTTGGCTGGAAAAAAAAGAGATGGATAACCAAACTGTCTCTTTTAGTGGTTTTAATGTTTTTAGATCTGATCTGCTGGTGAAGGTGACAGTGTGGCAAATTATGTAAAATCATCTTTTTCTGTACTTGTGCTGACTTCAGTCACAGTTCCTAAATATTTTGAATTTTTCTCCTTGAAAATTGATTTGGGACATAACAGTTCAGTGATAGTGACTGGTGTCTACAGACCCCCCTCTTCCCCTCTGAAAACTGGGTGAATTTATTGCACGTTTGATTGATCATGAAGTGATTATCATTGGTGACCTCAGTTTAGACTGGCTGACTTCAGCATCTAGTAATGTTAAAGAACTTTTCTACAATCTTAATTTTATTCAACTTATCTCATGTCCCACTCGCCCCAACCTGAAGGATCCGTCCAAGTCAAGCATAATTAATCTAATATTATCAAATAGATAATATTAGATAATATTATCAAATTTCTGATCCTGAATTGGCCTTAAGTTATTTTACTAATGTTTTAACTCTGTTTTAGGTAAGTATACACCTTTTAAAAATACAAGAACAAAATGTAGCTCCACCCCCTTGTTTACTGTTGAGCTTTCTACTTTATTTCACTCTAGAAATAAAGCATGGGTTCTGGCTAGGTGCACCAAAGATGCCTGTCATTGGCTTGCCTTTAGACAGTTGAGCAGCTGTCAGAAAAGCCAAAACTTATTATTACCTGCACTCTTCCACTAATTCCTCATATAACCCATTTAAATTCTGGAAAATAGTCTAACCTACCTGTAACAATACCAGCACTCCTTTCCAGACTTTGTTGTTAAGGGCCAAACTCAGATAAACGATTCCCTTGAAATATGTACTGCTTTTAACAATCACTTTGCTGCATCATGTCAGTTGTTTGACAATCTCAGTTGGCCACAGTGGTTGTGTGGAAGAACATAGGTCGTCCTCTCTTAACATAAATTCTGAAATAAACCATTTCCTTGGTTTATGTCCTGTCTCCAATGGCATGGTGGTTCACTTCTTATGCAACACTGATGCCTGAAAATCAGAGGAAACATTTGCTTTGTTAACGAACAGTTGAAATCATTTTTAACCACTTACTCCATACTAACTCCATTTCAGGCTGGCTTTAGGCCTAAGTATAGCACCATCTCTGCCACATCTTTACTTATTAATAATATAGTCTCAGCTTTGGATAACAAGATTGGATAACTAGATTATCTCTGGTAGAACACGGTGTGAAAATTTTCAGTCCTCTATTCTCACCATTACAAAGTGAGTTTCCTAAAGTTCTATCCCTGAGCTGATCTTATTTACTATTTATATAGACAATATTACCTCCTCACTGTACAACTGCAACTTTCATCTTTACACAGATGACACTTGTCTTTATTCCTGCACAGATTCTATTCATGCAGCCACTCAAAACCTACAGCTATCATTTAATTGCCTTCAAAAGCTCCTCCATAATTTGAAACTGGTCCTAGACGGTGAAAAGACAAAATAGCTGTTGTTTTCAAATGCAAGAAACGTTGACTATGACAGTCCTGAAATTCATTCATGAGTTGAAGGATGTTGTCAGGGGAATGAGAAAGCAAGACCATCTCACTTCTCTTCATCAGGATCTTTGCAGCCGATGGCTTGAATCACTGGCCACTCATGATCATGAGGGTTCAGACTAGATAAAGGTTCTAGATGAGAGGACCAGCTTCTTGGAAATGGTCATTTCTAAGGCAACAGGGACTGGAGCTGCTGCTCAGGAACTTGAACTGGGACTGCAGCTTGGCCCCTAGGAACTGGGACTGCAGCTTGCACAGTGAGAACTGGGGCTGGAGCAATATCAACCAGTTTGGGGATCTGGAACTGGAGCAACAGCATGGGCTTGAGGAACTGGGTGTGGGGCAGCAGCATAGGCAACAGAGGGCTGCTGCAGCTCAGGAGATGAGGATGACTGCTGCACTGAAGACTGGGCAAGAGCTGTCATGATGAACAACTGAAAACAGGACTTCTTTCAAGACTGAAAGAAACAAGACTGGAGGGAACATAGGATAGGCTGAAACAACATAACAAGGACAAAAAACAAGGGCAGAGCTAATGAGATAATGAGAAGATGTCAAGAATATGGAGAACAATAGGGACAAAAAAGCACAAAAACAAAGCTACTAGAAACAGTAGGGAAACACAAAATAAAACTCCAATACAGAGGTAAAACATGAAGACCAGAAACATGAGTTTTGATTAGAAATGACTAGAGTCTCCTGAGTAGAGCTGAAATTTATGACTATGGAGTGGGAAAGTCTGTCAGTAGGGGTGAGGGAAGATGGTTTGAGAACTGCAGGCCTCCATGGTTGCTAGAATATATTCACCACAGAGTAGATTCCCTGGCAAAATAGATTTGAACATGAAATTCAAGACAACTGCTGTAATGTTTTCTCCGGCCTCCACTTGTGGCCACCTGGTGGTTGAGAGTTAAAAGCAGGGAGACCAGCCATACAGACTCCAACTACCATCAAGGGGAATCTTCTACCAAGAAAGTTCTGCCAAGTTTCTTTTCATTCATATATGGCAAAAGTATCTGACCTTGGTATACTCACCTTTTCTCACTTTTCTTTTTCTGCTTAGTATGTCCCCTTGATGGTAACAATGATGAGTGGAGCCTACTCCCTAAACCCATATTATGCTATTGTAAAGAGACAGATGCGGTTCACAGATCTCACAATAATACCAAGGGCTATCTGCCACCAACATCTCTAATAACCACTAATAAGCTTTTTGTGGTGATGGGAACAGCATTTTGTCTCTGAGAGAGGCTTTCCTTCACTGATTTGTGGACTTCCTGTGGTCTCCGAGCCATTAGCCATTAGCAAACAGCATACTTCCCTAACCGCTTCTTATCATGTATCAGAAAGTAACTAACTTGCTAATGTATCTTCACCACGCTGTTACACCTCTATTTAAGAAACAGTGAAAGCTTAATTCTCTACATTCATGACATCTACTGACTCAGTGGGATTTTCCTGGTCTCTCTATGTGAATATATATGTGTGCATATCTATATCTATATATCAATAACACTACCAGTCAAAAGTTTGGACACACCTTCTCATTCAATGTTTTTTCTTTATTTTTACTACTTTCTACATTGTAAATACATACTGAAGACATCAAATATATGAAGCAAGATATATGGAATTATGTAGCAAAGAAAAAATGTTAAATAACTCTAAATATATTTTATATTTTACATTCCTCAAAGTAGCCTCCCTTTGCTTTGTTGACAGCGCTGCAAACCCTTGGCCTTCAATTAGCTTCATGATGTAGTCACCTGAAATGGTTTTCACTTCACAGGTGTGCCTTGCCAAGGTTCATTTGTGGAATTTCTTGCCTTCTTAATGGGGTTGGGACCATCAGTTGTGTTCTGCAGAAGTCAGGTTGGTACTCAGCTGACAGCCCTATTTGACAACTGTTAGAATTCATATTATGGCAAAAACCAATCAGCTAAGTAAAGAGAAACGACAGTCCATCATTACTTTAAGAACTGAAGGTCAGTCAGTCCGGAAAATTGCAAAAACTTTGAATGTGTCCCCACTACGACGAAACTGGCTCACGGAGGACCGCCCCAGGAAAGGAAGACCAAGAGTCACCTCTGCTGCTGAGGATAAGTTCATCCGATATATCTATATATCTATATATATCTATATACCTATATATCTATATATCTATATATATGTATATATATATATATATATATATATATATACACACACACACACACCTATATATATATATATATATATATATATATATATATATATATATATATATATTTACGGGCCACCGCAAACTCAACTACTCCATTAATATCACTATACAAGCAAGCACTCAAAATCCTGGATAAAAAACCAAGATCCTTCCATCATTGCACAATCCTCAATAAATACGGGCTACTTAGCTGGAACAATCTTGTCTTTTTCAAAAATTGTACCACAAAGCATAAGGGAGTCCCTCCCATATAGGTCTTTTAAAGTCAAATTTAAAAAATGGCTGATCGAAAACCAAGCTTGTCAACACTAACCTCTGAACCTCAGCCCTCTGTAGCACATGGCCTAATCTTAATTTTACTTGCAATGTTGTTGTTGTTGTTATTCTTGTTACTGATAATAGGATTGTGACTGTGATTATGACTGATGATAACGTGAATACTGTTTTTTTTTTTTTGTTTTGTTTTTTGATAATATGACTATTGCTACTGTAATCTGTTGCTTTTAGGTATAGCCATAATCCTTCTGGCAGGGGGACTACCAATGGAAATTAGCCTTTTGGCTATAATTGGGTGCATTTACATTTTACTGTCTTTTAAAATGTTTATTAATGTACACTGTCCCTCTCTAACAAATAAAGGTTACAGAAAGAAAGAAAGAAAGATATGTACATATAGTATGTTTAGCCCAATATTAACAGAACGTAAATATTTAATGTGTCTGCTACTCTTTCCCAAAGCAAGCAGTCGTATTTTAGATTTCCTCATTTTTCCTCCCTGTTACCCAGCCAATGGCTTCAATTCATTCCACTATGATATGAAAATGAACTTTCAGAGAGTTCAAACTTTGTTCACACCAGTATTCCATCACCATAATGAAGTCGTCCATGTTAGTTTTCCCAAAAGCAGCAACACTGTTGTGTTTTGATCGACTTTTGGTGTTTTGGACTGACAGTATTGCCAGATGTATGATGATTTTTGTATTTATATTCATTTTGCCCTCTGAAGTTGGACACACACCCAAGGTCTCTCTTTGGTCTTGTACGATAATTTTCTTCAAAATATGATCATTTTAAGCTTCCAGTGTGATAATTCAATAATTTCCACTGTACATCAGGCCTACTGCAGAATGTCATTCTGGCAGGCCACACCATCAGTGTCTTCATCACTGTGTGGGGGTTTAGCTTTTGTTCCTGTCTGTGTCAAACTAATGTGTTAAGGTGAGCTTAAAGTGAAGCTAACATATCTAGGTGACTATTCTGTCCTAGGCTAACACAGCAGGTGAGATAGCATGCTATCTCAGCAGAGCTGCACCTGTCAGCTAGTGCACTGAGACTGTCAGCTGTGGTCAAGGTTGTTGCCAAAGGGAAGACCACATTCCACTTATGCCCTGTTTATCCCGGAAGGATCCTCATCCATTCTGCACTGTGTCCATGACCCATGTGCTCACAGTGCTGTGATGTCCACTACACTGCTGGAGAGAAGTGGCAAGCCAGCACAGAGGATCCCTGTCTGCTTGTCTGTGGTGGACACTGGGTCCCATGTTTTCCCCACACTTCAACAAGCTCCTCATAGATGGTACATATTGGCTGTCCTGGTGCCATGCAACTGATAATGTCATAACAACCAGATTTGTATGAGAAGCTGCAGTGAAATGTCCCTCTAAATGAGTCAAAATGGAATAAAACATGTCAAAACCCATCACATTATTAGATGAACAGCTCTAACTACATTTGAGGTTAGTACAATATTAAATGATTGTGTTACCCAACACATGTTACACCCTTTATAATCTGTTTTAATGGAATAATCTTTGTTTATTTGTTTATCCAGAAGTCACTGAAGGCACAGAATGCAAATACCTCCACTTATAGAAACACTGTGACTACATCATGCTCAAGGCAGACAATGGAAGGAACATAACAGTGGAATGTAAACTGTGCCGTGCAACCACAGAAACTTTGGCTGCATTCAAAGATTCCATGTCCAGAAAAAAACAAAAAACAAAAAACAAAAAAAACCTTTTGAGGAAAGTGTCTTTGACTGATGTTAGCTAGCAGAATCATGGAATGGAATGGTGGATTATCTCAACAAACAAATAAGGGAATGGTTTACAGAAGTAATATATAGAGGCCATATATGGACAAGATAATTATCAAATCGCAAAGCTGCATGCATTTTCAAGATTTTTCCTAAATGTGATCTGAATGAGTTACTTTTTACAGGTGCTAGATACTAACTTCAAGTTGGTGACATAACAGTAAAATTTAACTATTCCTCATTTTGCCTTTGAACCCCCTGAGGGGGTCCTGGTGTCCATGTATCTAACTTTGGGAATCACTGCCCTAGACCTAACAAACTGAACAGGCACCATCAACTGTCCATTCAAACAGAAAAAAAATCAGTTCATCAGTCAAATTTTGGGGGACAAACCTTTAATACAAAAAACAATGTTTTCTCCTTAATAGGATTAAAGGAATAAATTACATATGCACAATCAACATCCAGTTTGTCCACCTCATGGCCTGTATATAAGATGCCAGTATCTGGGAGGAAAAAATAGTCATAATAATAATGATTTGCATCTGGTTTAAGATCTCACCTCAGAGTCAGGAAGTTACATCTTTTTGAAATTCTTCATTCAATTCCTCATTCATTCCACTTGCACCATTCCTTTATTTGTTTGATTATGCAACTATGCAACTCTTTGTCATTATACTGCTTCATTACACTGCTATCCTCTGAAAGGTTTTAACCAGTGTAATAGAAAGGAAGCTCAAAAATAATCTCATTTTAATGACTTTGGGTCAAGGTAGGTATGTATACATATTTTATTCGGTTATGGCACAGTGATGTAACTAGACCAGTCCTGTGTGTGTGTTTGTGCATGTGTTTTACATATTTTCCTCTCCACTTTATTGAAAATCACAATCACAATCACAATCCAAAAAAAAAAAAAAAAAAAAATCAAATTTGTGCAAATGAGAGTCAAACGCAGTATGTATTGATAATCCTTATGATTAATCGGTGCTCGTGTCATGCAAAGTTTTCATGATTTTTCAAGAACACTGTATACCATAAAGCATTTCATTTAGCTGGTGTTAACAACATTAAACTGCTGTGAAGCTTATCCACATACTATACAAAGCATACAATATTTGCCAACTTGAGAAGACACCATGTACTAACATTTTTACTGTTCTTGTTTTAGACTACTATTTGAGAAGTAATACAAAACATCCAACCTCAATGATGAGAACAAGCTTTAACTGTCAATATAATTTAATAAATTATAACCTGACTTGGGTGACAAGAAGTTTCAACAGTACCACTAAACTTGGCAAATCTGAAAGCAGTATGAGCATCCTGGTGCTTTTTTGCTAGTATCATAGTTCATAGTACAGCTGCAGCTAGTAATATTGTCCCACTGGAAGTCACTCCTTACTAAGATATGTTAATACACAGACTTCTACATTCTTCTTGAGAGGAATAATTTTGGAAATCAGTCAGCTCTGCTGGCCAAAAGCTTTCCACACATGCACAGTTTTCATTTTGCTCATGCTAATAACTGAAGAACCAACACTAGGAACATACTGGACTAAATTCCCATGTCTATCCCATTACAGGACTGTGACTCCTGTGACCACCCTGGGCCTGTTATGACCCACAGTGGTAAACAGCAGGTGTGTACAACTCTGTAAACATGAAGCAGACACACCATTGATTACTTAATCATTCTCTTCATCTTCAAATGTCTCTACATTTCCCCTGCTGATGAACTGGATGCACTGGCGGTAGCAGCTGACAATACGCGACTGACCCAGCTTGAAGGCCATGGACATGATAGCCATGCCTGTAATGATGAAGAGTGAGGTGAGCATGAAGTACTTGGGGTGGTTAGGCACAATGTCCCCAAAGCCAATAGTAGTCAGTGTGATGAAACAGAAGTAGAAGGGGTCAAAGCCCTTGAATTCATCTTCCCACCGAGGTAGAATCAGTCCACCAAATAGAATGTAGGCAAACACCACGATGAGAATAAGGACAAAAGGTACATCCAGCTGTTCCATACCATTCCCTATCCCAGTGAAGTCCCAGATGGCGTATCCTTTGGGTGGCGGCGGCATTTGATCCAATTCTGGGCAAGAGATGCTCCTGACCAGTGGGTCTGGTCTGAGGAAGTTTTCCCTGGTGAGAATCTTCTCAAAGATCTCTTTGTTGTGGCTGAGCTGGATTGATTTCTTCTTCACATCTGCCTGGCTGTGCAAAACCTGCCGAATGTCCATAGGTTCGCAGACCACCAAATCATGGCTGAAGACAAAGGTACCGTCCTCCAGGGCCCGGTGGGTAGCCTCCACCGCCTTCTCCTGGTTCTTCATGGGTGACCATGTATGATAGTGGAGCATTTTGCACAGTTTGTGAGAGCGAAGGTAGGCTCTGGACAGTAGCACAGCAAGAAGGTCTCCTACATCACTGATGACCAGAAGCATGAGAGGGATGCCCACCATGGCATACAAGACGCACAGCACCTTACCAGTGATGGTAACTGGGTAGATCTCTCCATAGCCTGCAACAAGAACAAAGAAACTGGATGTGTTACTACTGTAAAGCTGTACATCATATGTAAAAAATATTGTATTTGTGAAAACTCAGTCTCAAAGGCTAAAAGCATTACAATACCTCCCCACCTTCACCATCTTCCCAAATCTTCCTGCCAGCATGCACACAAATATAAAAAGATTCAAGCATTTTCACTATATTTCTTTGGTGCCATCTGCTGGTAATTTCTAAGCATCACAGGATCTTTTAGGCTTGATCCAAATGTCAGCATGCTTGACTAGCAGACCCAGTCCTCACTGACCTCGGTCTACTGTAACATTTTAAAACCAGTGACCACGGTTGGACAGGGGTTATTTTGGCCGTGTTCAGCCAACATGGGTTAATACCTGGTCATGACAACTCAGACACGCCCTGGGTTACAACCCATGTGCGATGCGAAAAATTACCTCACGTGCTACAAATGAGTGCTTCAGACAGCAAACAGCAGGAATGGATTACAAAAACTTATAAAAGCATATTTCACTCATTCAACCATCCCAACAAAGATTTGCTACATATAATACTGACAATTTTCAGCAGGGTATGTGACAGCTGTTGGATTAGTTAGTTTAGTTAGTTATCCCCACTACACCGGCTGGCACAAAGGGCAGCAACAAAGTCTCTCCACTTCAGTCTGTCTTGGGCCATCTTCTCAATGGTCCCCCAGCTCTGATGGTGTTGCTGGAGTTCCTTCTCTATCGTCCTATGCCATGTCACCTTGGGCCTCCCTCCTTGGGTCCAGTGTAATGCAACAGTTGGGATAGCGCTGATGTTCATTTGGAGGACATGGCCAATCCAGGTCCATCTACGTCTGTTGATTATGGTGTGCATGTCATCTTGCTGAGTGATGTTGAGGAGTTTATTGTTCGAGATGGTCTTGGGCCAGAATACATGCAAGATATTGTGCAGGCAAGATGTGTGGAAGGTGGATAGTTTGTGGATGTCTGTTTCTGTGGTCTTCCAGCATTCTGCACCATACAGCAGTGTATGTTTTGTTTTGGTGCTGTACTGGCTTGATTTCCAGATTTGTCTGAGTCTTATGAAGATTGTGTGTGCTTTGTCGATCCAGTTTTGAATGCCTTGACTTGTCCCCCCATCATGGTGAATGATGCTTCCCAGGTATCTGAAGTGATCTGTGTTGTCCAAAACCTCTTCCTCTATTTTTATATTTGTTGTTGTATTGGTGTTGATGGGCACAACCATGGTTTTATTGCTGTTTATGACCAGTCCGACTTGCTGCCCATAGTGTTGGAGTCTGTTTTTTCCTGCAGGTGTGTGTGTGTATGTGATAGAAGGGCAAGGTCATCCGCAAAGTCAAGGTCTTCGAGGTTGGAATAGATGGTCGATTGGAGCCCTCTTGCCTTGTCCTATGTGGTTTTCCTCATCACCCAATCCATAGCAAGATTGAAAAGTAAGGCTGACATCACAGATCCTTGGCGGACTCCAGATCCTTCTGCAAAGCTGATTGTATTTGTTCCCACAGTGCACGAAAAACTGGTATAGAATTGTTGAATGATGTTGATTATGGAGGAGGGGATGCCATAGCTTCTCATGATCTTCCAGAGGCTATCCCGATGGATGCTGTCAAACGCCCTCTGGAAGTCAATGAAGTTGATATATAGCTGTCGTTGCCATTCGCTACACTGCTCAATGATGTTCCTCAGAGTGAAGATCTGATCGACACAACCCTTTCCTTTTCTAAAGTCAGCTTGTTCGTCTCTGAGTACTTTGTTAACTGCTGATGTGATACAATTTATAATGATCTTGCAGAATATGTTGCTGAGTACAGAAAGAAGTGTGATGTCCTTCCAGTTGTTGCAGTCGGATCGTATCTCCCCTTCCACCCTGATGTTGGTGTACAGTGGAAGGAGGATGTTTGCAGCTAGTTCTGGATCAGCTTTGAAGAGTTCTGCATTTAGGTTGTCAGCGCCTGGGGACTTTCTGTTTTTGAGTGATTGAATGGCTTGGATGATTTCTATTTTTGTTGGTGGGTTGGTATTGATATCCAGGTCTTCTGGCAGCTTCTTGTGCTTCTACTGGGTGTAGAGGGGGATCTCTGTTGAGGATCTCTCTGAAGTGTTCTGTCCAGCGTTCTTCCTGCTCTTTTACTGTGGTGAGTAGTTGTCCTTGTTTGTTTCTGATAAGCTGTTGGATAATGCACTGTAAAAGGTTTCCAAATGTAATAAGATGTGTTAAAATTTCATGAAAGTTTGCTAACTGCTCAATAATGTAATAACATTTCTGACCGGGTTTGTTACGTTATGTTTACTTTGTAACAGATGGAAATGATTACAGATATATCTTTCTGCAAGTTGCAATTTGAAAAATTTAGAGTGTAAAAAAGTGTCAAAAATGTAACCCTAACCCTCACTCACAGGAGCAGTTCGGCTACTAGCCGGCTGATTCAACAGCTGGTCTCACCAGGCTGAGTGACAGCAGACATTTACTGAAGCAAAATAGTTTTCATGCTGGCTCCACTTGAAGAAATCGATGATGCTCGTATTTAGAAATACATGATGCACATGTGCAAATAATGATACTACATGAACATGCCATGATACGCCATATTGGATTCACTCTCACTGAATCCAACATAGCGGCGCACAGCAGTGCAGCGGCTCCTCTAGCTCCTAGTATTCAGCCTAGTGGGAGAGTGATCACGGTAATCGAGGCATGCAGAAGTGCTAAACAGTTAAGGTACAGCTCAGCTGTACTTTTGGACAGTAACAGCAACCTGACTGCGACCCGACTCCCACTGATACTCAGAGAACTGCTTTGCAGACTTCAGTTGCTGAGGAAAACCGGCTGGCGCAGCAGGCTACAGCGTCTCAGGCAAGAGGGGGCAGTGTGCGAGGAAGCAAAAAAGGGGCAAGAGTGTCAGCTTGCTGGCTAAACTAAAAGCTAACACTAGCAGGCTAGCCATACCATCACTCTTCCTGTCCAACGTACGCGCACTGGAAAATAAAATGGATCTAATCCGACAGACTGAACCATCAGAGAACCTTGCTGTGCTCTCATTTTTACTGAAACTTGGCTAAATGACAATTTGCCGGATTCGGCTTTCCAGCTCGAGGAGCTGTCCTGTTCTGAGATGACAGGAACCAGCTGTCAGGAAAATCCAGAGGAGGTGGACTCTGCATTTATATCAACAAAGGTTGGTGCACCAACTGTTCTATGATCAGCAGCTACTGTTCTTAAGCAGCATACCTGACAGTAAGATTCAGTGCCACAGTACCTGCTGCGGAGGTTTTCTGCTCTGTTTGTCGTCCTAATGCTACCCAAGCACTGAGGGAGTTTCATGACAGCATTGGCTCACTCTGGAACAAGCACCTGGAGGCACTCTATGTCATCACAGGAGAATTTAATCAAGTCAAACTGACAGACACTTTGCCGAAGTTTCACCAGCACATCAACTTTGCCATGCAATGGGAGAACACTCTTGACAAAATGTATAGGAAGGCGACATACAAAGCCTCCCCCTGCCCCCACCTCAACCTCTCTGATCATGTTTCCATCATGCTGGTCCTGGCATACTGCCCTGTGATTAAGTCTATGAAGCCAACACAAAAGACTATGACTGTGTGGCTTACTGACGCTGTTGCTATACTCCAGGACTGTTTCGAACGCACTGAGTGGCAGATGTTCAGAGAGGCAGCAGCAAGAGAGGGAGCTGTGGACCTTGAGGAGTACACATCTACAATCACAAGCTACATCAGTAAGTGTACTGTGGCTGTTACAGTCACCAGAACAATCGCCATACACCCCAACCAGAAACCCTGGCTGAATGCGGAGGTTCACTCATTGCTGAGGGATCAGAACTCTGCATTTAGGTGGTGTACAATTATGCAAGGGCGCCGGGCTGTAAGGGGACAAAAACCGTGAAAAAGTGGTCACTTCAATGAAAAGCAGTTTGTTCATGTAACCCTGCAGCATTTTTTTTTTTTTTTTTAAAAAGGCATGTCTGCAAACTGACAGGTTTTAGGCTATATAAATTGGCCAGTTACTTAAATTGGAAGACCCTCTTATATGGATTTGTGGCCATGCTTTCAATACTTTTGTATTTATTTATTTATTTATTTTTGAGTTTCTATTTTTTTGCATTTTATTTTTCTTCCTTATTGTCTTTGTATTGTCACATCCTTGATCTGACGAGGGAAATCTACTCTGCACCATTTGCCCCTTTGTGGACTTAATGAACTGCAGAATTGGCCAGCCCTTGCAGATTTCACAGCAACATGCCGATTAACACTGCTAGTCTGCATGTGCAGGGGAGTCCAGACATTTAGATCCAGCATTACAAAGCTTGAAATAGTTACAAACACAAAAAATATAAATCAGTAAATACAAATTATATTATTGTGACCTTTTTGTTTAAATAGTAATTTACTCACAATTTTATTTTTCTAATATTGAGTTGACAAATGTCCCATTTTTGACCTCAATGAGGTGTTACTGATTGAACTTGCTGGACCTCAGATATATTTTACTATGTGCAGATGCTAAATTATGTCATGCTATGTGGATTAATAAATAATTTACATGGTGTATATGTGTGTCAGGGGGTTGTCCAACAGTGCTTATTCCTGTAAATAGACAACTGCATGCAAAAGGGTAATGCGATGCAGGACCACTGAAGATGCATTATAATCAGACAAGAGATTCTAGAATCAGTCAACAGTAACTAACTATTTCTCAATAGGATCATTTCCCCCTTTTTTTTTAAACTGATCTTTAAACTGTACAGTTAAATCTGCACAATTTATACTCATACTAATAAAATAGCCTTTATTAGCAGGCAACATTGAATTTAGATACCTTGGAGCCTGGCCCTTAACCCATCTTATGCTGGCTGTGGACAGACAGATGATGTTTACAATATCAGTAAGATATATACAGGGCTATCTGCTTCTAACCTCTAATAACCTCTAATCAGCTTTTTGTGAACAGCATTTTCCTCTGGGAGTGACTTTCCTTCGGCGATTTGTGGACTTCCTGTGGTCTTCAAGCCATTAGCCATTAGCCATTAGCTAACAGCTTGCTTCCTTAACCACTCATTATCAAGTATCAGAAAGTAACAGTCTTACTAATGTATCTTCATAAGGCTGTTACACATCTGTTCATGTCAAAATAAAACATAAGCTCTCGACATTCATGGAGGAATATATAACACTTTTATTTTAAAACAACACTTTTATCTTAACACTTTTATTGTATTGTAAAATTACACGTTTTACGCATAAAATGACAGCTCCTGCAGTTTCTGATGTTTATCTCACATGAACAAAGCGTATTCTGCCAATACATAAGACAACTAGTCTCGATTCTGATTTTTTGTGTGTAATTGCTATTATTTTTCATAGTACTAGGCATTCTTTTGGGCGCTAGGCTACTAACTAAAAGTTACCTGTAGACGCTACCTGCCGGATCTACTGTCTCTTTCAACAGGACAATAACCAAGACACACCTGTTTAATTTCCTAAAAAAGTTGGGTACTGGGACTTTAGCACTGGTGTGAAGTGTTATTCTAGGACCTGTTTTGCCATGCTATGGGAGTGAATGTAGAGACAGAAATACAATATTGTAGATTAACAGCCCAGAGAACCAAGAAGCAACTAATGAGGATAATTCACCACTACGTGGCCTCATATCACATCCAGATAGTTATACAACCCAATGCCGTGCCAACATTCAATTTTGCTCTCATGTCCTTGTTCTGCTCTGTTTTAGGATGTATTGTAGGATCAGACTAATATTTAATACTAATATTGCCAATACTGTACATCAGGCTGATACTAGCCTTGGAGTAAAAATGGAATATGGACCTGAATGGACATTTTCAGGGTGTCAGTCTGTAAAACCTGCCTCACTCTTCCTTAAGGAGCTGCTAACCCACCAACAGCAATTTTAGTAGTCAGGCTTTCAATGGAGAGGCTTAGTATCCCATTTTTAAAACCTGTTTATTTGACAGGGACAATGCCAAATGCATTGGACCGGGGTATAGCCCGTGGCTAATTTGCTTCTGTAGTCCTTGGGCAGAAGCAAATTCTTGGGCAGAAGCAGAACATTAAAATACAGTGACAGAAAAACAAAAACACAATAAAAGCAAGCATTAACTACTATACTATACTGTAGTTTTGATGCATTATTCAACCTGTAAAATGCATAAGTCAAAGTGGTCTGCATGCTGTTTCAGAGTCTTTTTCACTTCGATGTGTACAATTTGGAGAAAAACACAACTTAGAATTTTGGGGGGGGGGGTTTGTCAAGGATAAAAGCTTTAGGTTACAAATCAGTTGCATCTAAAAATATCAGTGTCTCTACCTTCAAAAATCCATATTGGATGAACCCTACTTTTAACCCAGACAAGAAAATGTGAGAAGAGCTTTAGAATCACTTACGCTGTCAAATCATGTTTAGTTTTCATATCCTGTGAAGCCACCCAACTTTCTCCTTTTAGAGTGAATATCAGCATTAATGTGTTGATGCCACTAGCCATTTAGTACTATTGGCCAAGTACAAACAGTGATTTATCTGAGTAACAAACATGAGGGGAAATACAGAATGAGCCATTTTAGAGGCTTACTTGCTGGATAATTTCAGGTCTGTTGCACATAGTCAGCATAGGACAGATTCTGACCCGACCAAGGTATGCCGTTGTGACACGTTGTGTACAAATATCATTGAGATGAAATATTCCATTAGGTATAACTTGCAGGCAGTACTGAAATGTTGAAATGTTACAAGTGAAGCCAAGTGTTTGAACAAGGCCACATTAGTGACAAGCTGTAGACTCTTAGGTTGAAACAACTGAACAGAAAGATAACAGGATTTACTGAGTCATGTACTACTCACTTCATGGCCCTCAAGCTCAATCCTAAAAGGCCCCTGGTACGCTGCTGGTGTAGAAGACACTGCACATTTGTAAGACGGTAAGACACACCTAATCAATATATTCTAAAGTACTGTGATGATACAGCGTTGATATCTCTACTAACCTACTCGATATTCCTGAAAAGCACCACCATGGCGTGAATAAAGTGCTAGGGTGGAGCGACAATAATGCTCTTGAGATAAACACAAACAAAACAGAGGAAGTTATCTTTGGTTTAACTCCTGACTCCCACAACGTTCTCACAAGTTTTATTCATAATGAAAAAATGATGCAGGGTAATGCAAAAAGACCAAAGAATTTATTTTCTCAACTGTCTTAGGTCTTTTGACGCTAGTAAACAAATTCTGCTTTTATTTTTTATTCTGATGATTATTGTGTTCCACAGTTTTGTAATGCCAAATGGTACAAGAGTTTGACCATGACTTTAAAATCTAAACTGATACAGGGTTCCATGTTTTAACAAGGTCAGACTGAAACATTCTTCTGTGTACCAGTTAAATGTGGAGTGGAATCCCAGATCAAATGTCCGCTGAAGCACCTTGATATCTGCACTAAGTTTTATCATCAGTGATTGTGATGCTATGTAAATGTATGCATTTTTTTTGTGTGCTCATTTCTTTGTTGATATTTGCTGTTACAAAAAGTGCTGCTGTTGATGCATGAAAAATGTCAGACCTGGCTGAAAATAAAGTATTATCAACCAATCAGTCAACCATTTCAGGAGCAGGAGTTGGAAACTTACAAATGCAAAGTTCAAGCAAGGTGTTTTTTTATACAGCTCTAAAGACCCAACTTTATACCTTGTTTTCTCAGAGTGGTCTCAGTTTTCTCAAGAGCTTTAGTGTCTCATGAAAAAAAAAACCCACTTGGCCAAGGCCAGTGATAGTCAGAGGTAACAGAAATCAAAATATTCAAAATATTCAAACTAATGTATTACATGGCTGTGTTAAATGGTCAGTGAGGGCATTCTGTGGTCCAACCCTTCTGAAAAATGGGTATATTTCTTGGGGATTAGGGTTATCATATCATCAGGAGGTAAAGAGGGTTCAATACGTGGATTTGTTTGATATAGGGATTAAGAAATCTGGGTATTTTGTGAATCAGTTCCAAAAGAGAACCAAGTAATGGAACCCAGCTATAATCCTGATGAACTGAATAATCAGTCTGGCATTAGCCTACAGGCCCACAGGAACTAACATGGAGAGGGCAACAGCCTGGCAGTCCGCAGCTATTCCAGTCATCCCACAACAGCTGCTTGCTGGTGATGAGACATACCAGTTACATGAAAAAAAAAGATAGCCAGTTTTCCTTTTACTATGTCAGTTTAGCATGTCACATATCTATCTATACGCAGTAATTATATGTTCTATGAGCTACTAATTCTTTATGACATGGGTTTCTCTGGAACATGTTAGTGATAAGGTCATATTTGTGTTTCTCAAACAAAGCATTAGTTGAAAGATATATAGGAGATAACCTAGTAAAGTAAGTATTGCTGGCTCGAGCCCCACAAAGAGGTTTGGGCATCATTAAAATGTTCCAGAAAGAGACGTGTGAAGTAACGTTTACTGTGGAAAAAAAACAGTTGACCATATGATGCATGCATAACGCTGGCTGGCTGGCTGGCTGGCTGGCTGGCTGTTTGTTATAGATTGACTGAGGCAAGAGCAGCGTGTCTTTTTACTGCCTGGTAACATTAACAATTAACTCCAAACCATTCCCCCCATTTTAGAGCGGTGGGGGCAGGGAGGCACACCACAGAAAAATTCATGCTTTGATTTGGTATCAAAAACTTTTGACATCTGGAAATAAGAATTGCCTTTATTGGTGCCTGGATGGTGAGCGTTCTGTTCTGGAAACTGTTAACAAAACTCGCCCATACTGTCAAGTTACCTGAGAAGCCAGACAGCCTCTGAAAGGCCTCAGCCTCTAGTTTGTGGTTGTAAAGTCTGTGATTATCCTAGATGTCACAATGCGTCAATTTTATAGAGCTACGTCAAGTTACAAAAAAAATGGTCTCACTACAATGGCTTCATTGTAGTGAGACAAACCCAATCAAACCCAATTTATGCAACTCCAAGACTGTTTAGGCCCCATTTTAGAAAATACGATGCAAAAACCATAAAAAAACTGCATGCTTTTTGCTCAAAATTGCACAGGATTAGCATAAGGTGAGCATGTCTATGGATGCCCATAGAACCGATTTTCATTCAGATATCTTGAGGTCAGAGGTCAAGGAACACCTTTGAAAATGGCCGTGGTAATTTTTCCGTTGCCAAGATGTAGCCTAACTTTGGAGGGATATTTAGTCCCCTTGCCAACAATCTAGTATGGCATACTTGTTACCAACAATTCCATAGGTCGTCTAGTTTCATATGATGCCAGTATCTTTACTCTAATTGAGTCTCTAATTGATTTGTTAATAAAACATCATCAAAAAAAAAAAAAAAAAAATTGTGATACTTAGGTGTCATACTTAGGAGACTGAGACTGGACTGGCAGAGGGCACGAGCAACAACCAAACCTCTCATTTCAGTAATTTCATGTTAAATAGACAGTTTATTATTTATTCCTATTATTACTGTACTTTACATTTCTGTTTTTAAGCAAGTGTATTCTGTGTTTTTATTGTTGAATACGTTTTATCGTCTGTTTTGTGTGTACTGCCACAGGGAAACAAAATTTCGTTGTACTGCTGTGCAGTGACAATAAAGGAATTGAACTGAATTGAATTGACAATCTTGTTGACTTACCGATTGTTGTGAATACTGTGCAACAGAAGAACATGGAGCCAAAAAAGGTCCATCTTTTTGGTTGCTGGAGCCATATTGATTTGAACTTTGTAAGTGTCAGGTTCTTCACGTGCAGCACCAAGTCTTGATGCGTGTGGTTGGAACTCTCTGGAAGAAAAATTGTGTGGCACATTTGATGACACTGGTCAGTGGAACTGTGGGAAAAGCCAAGTTTTTCATTATTAGAGGAACAGATAACTATTACTCAAACTAGTAAGGCATAGCTATCAGTCATGCCCATCACAGTATGGCAGGGAATGTCACTTTATTGATAAATCTGATATTACAGCTGTTAGCATATTTGAAGAAAAAGCAAGGAAAACCTGATATAAATTTATTTGTACAGTGACATAATCAGGATGCCACGACCAGTGTTCCACCAAACCACATGTAGGGTTGGGTGCCTTACAACACACACACACACACACACACACACACACACACACACACACACACACACACACAAAATTGTGATACTTAGGTGTCATACTTAGGAGACTGAGATACTTAGGAGTGCATGCACACACACACACACACACACACACACACACACACACACACACACACACACACACACACACGAGGCAATGCCCTCATGTCTAAAAGAAATACACTGGAAAAAAAATGAGACGGCCATATATGAAAAAACAAACAAACAAACAAACAAAAAAACCTCTATGGAGCCTCTCAAAGTATATTTATTTTCTCGAGTTTGAGGGAAAAACATGACATGTTTAAATCAGTGAGATGAACTCTTAGAGAAGTTCCAGTGTAGACTAATATCCATTGGCTACTAAAGACGTGAATGCAATTATTTGTTCTCTGTTTAGAATTAAAAGCAAATGTCTGTAGTTGTGGACATAGGAAAAACACGTCTTAGACTGCATGTGTTTGACATGTAAAGTCATTAGCATTAACATTACAAAGCCGATATTCAAGGGTGATTTCAACTAACAATATGTGCTGCCACATTAACTCCTGTTATCAGTCGATGAGTTTGCTGTTGAAGATGCAGGGATAACATGGGTTGACGCCCCGGCTTCTAACGGAGAAAAACTACTGAATGCAAAATCCTGTCACCCTGTAATCTGTTCGATAATGTTTGCAGCCACTTACGGGAGAGGCTTTGGGTGGTGTTAACAATCTCTCCCAGGAAGGTGTGGAAGTCCTTTTCGAGTTCGTTGGACTTGTTCTTCCCTTCAACCTGCTCGAAAACCAGCGCGCCGAGGGCTGCGTACGCAACCAGAGACAGGCACAGAAAAAGGTGGGGGAAAAGTTTCCACAGGCGCGCAGCACATTTGGACTTCGGTCCGGAGCTTCCTCCCTTCACCGCCACCGACATCTTCCTCTTGAACTCCTCCTTTTCAGCCTCTTCAGTCAGAGCAGAGAGCCGGCCGGCTGGCGTGGAGCGCTCCAGATGCTGCTGTGCCACTGCGCACGGAGCATCAGCTTCACAGCGCCAGCGCAGTAATGAGGCCTCCGGGAAGTCCGTTATTGACTGCAAGCTCCTGCTCCTCCGCTCTGACTGAAGCCGGGGACTGCAAAGTGAAAGAGTGACACACAGACTGCCTTTGCCAGAAAAACTAGTTAACTACTCCATGGGGTTATTGTCAAATAGTCTAACTCCCCCACTCCCACCCCCACCGCCACCATTTGGCAACAGAAACCTTTTTGGACCTCTATTTGATCAAATGTATTCCTAGGGATCCAAATAGAAATGATGTATCTGTTAATTGTGTGGTATTAAATTAGGGCGTAAAGGTTCAGTAAACCCACGGTTCGGTTTGCATTTTGTTTTATGGGTCACGATTTCGGTTTCAGTTTTTTTTGTATGTTAGGGGAAAAAATCAAACAAACGACCATTTTTAGTGTATGACTGAGTCGCTGGTCATCCCTGGTCTGCACCAGCGGAGCAGCTGCTCCTCCTTGGAGAAGTTAACTATTTTTTCAGGCAAACAAGGTCTAGGTGTCATGTTTTCACTTTGCAATTACTGACCTCAGACAGAGCAGAAACCTCAAAACTTTAGTGTGTTATCTCAGCAATGTCTTTTCAAAGTCCAGATGATTATGACTGTGATTCTGGGCTAAAAACAGCAGGATTTCCTTGTGACTAAATCAAATTGCAAGGTAGAATTTGATGAAGTTATCAACTGCAGGCCCTGATATATGGCAGCAAAGAGAACCAGAGAGAGCAAAGAGAACCAAAACAAAAAAAAGTTCTTCTCGTAAATTTACAACTTTAATCTGAGAGACTACCTGCAAGAGTTTATTCTCATAAATGTAAGTCTTTAATCTCAGAATTTCCGCGTTTTTCCCCGTAATCTGATTTGATTATGGAACTCTGGCTTCCTGAAAAGGCAGTCTCTAAAGTTGAATTGTCTTGGTGTGTTAACACAGGGCAGCAGGTGCTGCAGGCTTCCTATATTTAGTGGACCATGTGGATGCCAGTAGTGGTTCAGGGTCAGGGAACAACTGGGACCTCTCAAATACCTCCAGACCATTAAACTCAAACATTTTATTTGGGATGCCCCTGCCACTGAGTGACTCAAGTCAAATAGCTCAGTTACCACTTGATGAAACAACAAACTTTGCAGACTTGGAAATCAGACAAATCAGAAATCAGACAATTTTGTCTGAGCAATTTGCTCATTGTTTCAGTGAGAGGAATCTGTGTGGTATGCTAAACCACAGAGTAATGTCAGTTTCTGGAGGTTTTACCCAGGATCAAACTCAATAAAGTGCCTGCCAAAATTCTTTAGTGTTGTGTCTGATTTATGCATGATTACTCCAAAAATGAGACTCCAGCTGTGTTGGCATATTCTGTTTAGTGCTCAAAGGGATAGTTCATCTATTTTGAAAAAAAAAAAAAAAAAAAAAAAAAAATAGATGTTATTTAACTTTTGACTGTAAAAACCAATTTCTGAATTTTGAATTTTCTGAATTTCTCATAATTAGTAATCACAGCTATTGCAAACTGAATGACATTTCATAATGTAGTCGTTTAGTTTAACAGAGTAGAGATTAAATTCCGAGGGTTTATCATGGCTTGGATACTCGTAGGTTCATGTGGATGTGAGGAGGTGGCATTTGGCAATGTAATTCTCAGTTTAAAGGAATAATGACCATACTTCCCTTAAGATGGACAACTGCAGCACAGTTGTAGTCCAAGGAATTTTGGCTTGTCCTTATGAAATGTGCCACACTGACAGCCCTTACGTCTGGTCAGTGTCATTGACATAAACATTGTTGCTAGCATTTCAGTTAACATAAACACGCATCAAACAGTCACAGTGTTCTGGGCTCTTCTGATTCCTCATTCATCATCTTCATCATACCAGAGTGGTTGCTCACAGAACAAACAATGATATCATCCCTGGCCTAGGACGCCAATTAGTCTTAAACAAAGCTTTTAAATGTGAACTTAGTCAGCGGTTGTTAGTGTTACCAAGGCTTGCTTTGAGATGAACCTGCCGGGAACTTTGCCTAAGCCTGAAAAATCACTCTTGACTGTGTGTACGCCAGAGGATCATTGCTGCTAAGGTAGCTGAAAACCTATACGTCCTATACAAAGTTCTGGGTGGGATGATGAGTGAAGCATTTTAGAGGAATATAGGGAGCTGTGTTTTTAATGACTTCACATTAATCACTACTATGAAGAGGTTAAATGGAGACGCATCACAGATAATGACTAGGGATCTGGCTGTCAAATGTCTCCAAAATTTGTTGAAAAGGTTGGTAGACGTACACTTTTTTCACTGAGCGCTATCCACACTAATCATGATGTATACTGTAAAAAAAAAAAAAAAAAAAAAAAAAACTATCAGCAATCAATCAAAGGATATTTGTTTCCAGTGGAAATCCATTCTAAAATTCAGTGGGCCTTTACTGTAGCAGCCAGCTGAGAAGCAAATGCTACACAAATTCAAACAAAAGGAAAAAGTTAGAGCTTAGTTCAGCTGTACTTTACTAGTTGTAGATTTTGCATTTCAGCAGTCTCTCTGGTCCCTCTCACAGTGCTTGCGCAAACTATAAGCAGGGTCATAGTGCAAAAACACTCCTCTTTAATTACATGAAGATTTTTTTTTTTTTTTTTTTTTTTAACTTTCAGCAACGTTTACAATATGTGTTCATATGCAAAATGTTGTGTCTCAAGAAATAATGGGAAAAATAACAATATTTTTAAAGCCTACCCTTTAAAATCACTCATAAAATTGACTGTCTGATGCTTGAATGCAAAATAATATCTGACTAAGGTTTCAGAAGCACTGTGCTTATGGAAACTATTTAAGTAAGTTTGATTACATTATGAGGAGATTCACAGCTGAAATTCAATCCTATTTAGATTGAAAGGGTTTTGATAGTATAGTATGCTTTATGGCATAGCTTGAAGCCATTAACACAATCTAATTCCAAGTCTTCAGCCACTACTGACTCTGGAGTTTTGAAGATGTTTTCCACTGATAATATCGCATTTGATCATGAAAGGCATGTGTTTGACTTGCCCTTGATATCAGGCTTCTCATCATTTTGACTACAATCTGAAGCGCACATGCTTTGTTGATGCGTGCACTTGCCTTTTCCTGCTCTGTTGTTGATTTTTGCAAAATGAGGTTTAAGTTTTGTAATACATGTGGAGGGATATGAACCAGAGACAGTCAGTCTGAAAAGGGAGATATTGCACTTAGGCTATGTAGAATTTCATGTTAGCTTGTAATTATTTCTTCATCATAAATATTGTGTAACAATGACAGCAGTGGTCCAGTTGCTGGTAAATGTATGGAATCAAATGAAGAGATCATATTATAGAATTTAGCCCCATTGACCGCCATATTTTAAACTTTGTTTAGCAAGTGCTCAGCACTGCCACCGATGGCAAAAAAAAAAAAACAAAAAAAACTGTACTGCACATTTTGTTATTCTGTCTCACAGCAGCAAATAGCCAGATTTGGCTTACTCTCTCTCTATAGGATTTGGTATTAGCATATTGTTATATTGTATACTTAAGAAAAAAATGAAATCGCAATAGCTGTCTGCTTTTTAAAGTTTATTTCAAACTGGTGATAACATTCAGAACACACATTTAGATACCAACTTAACCAGAGCCCCAGCACTTGCAAATTCAGACTGACCAACACATCCCCTGCATCTCAAACTGACACCAAAATATGCCTTGGGCCTCCTATGTGTGCCTTTTGCTTTGGTGTCAGACGCCAAAGGGTGCCTTTGGTGATGGTATCAAATTCAGAAGGCCTTTATCAAGCCTTTCACACCCTGGGAATGAGAATGGGCTAAATTGACATAATTATCATGTAACTACATGAGCCGGTTGGGTATTGAAGCTGCATACATTTATAACTTGGTTAGCTAATAACTTCCCAGCGGTGAACCATCACTAAATTATTCATTTTAAATCACATGGCACAAATGCAGTGTGTTTGCCTCCTTCTGTAGAGGGTTTGCCTTTTCCTCCTACTGCGATGTCTTCCTCTCCAGGGCCCTGTGGATTATTTTCAGTATGCTTTCCTTGTTGTTGATGACATTGTAGGAGGTCAGGTCCACCAGGGCCCGAAAATCTTCTACTGTGTAAGTTAGGTTTTGGGTTTTGTATGGAGAGTTGCTGCTCTTCACATCCACCCCCCCAGATTTGATCTCCTCCTCACCCTTCCGTAGCACACCTAGAGTCATATGATATGAAATTTGTAAAATTGAAACAAAATTCATCCTGATTCATCCTGATGTTCAAACATACTTTAGTAGACGTGGTGGTACACATACTACATTTTGGTCCGAAGGCCCATTATTCCGAAACCCCAATAATCCAAAAAATGGCTCATTGGACCGAAAGCCTATCAGTCCAACAGTCTGTTATCCTGAAAACAAATACCAATTACTCCAAAACTGAAAAAGTCAGGGTTTTCCTCAGGTTAAGGTTGGAGCAAACAGGGCTGGAGTGTGTATTTTTTGGAGCAATGGGTGTTTGTTTTTGGGATAACAGGACTGATGGGTTTCAGTTCAATGGGACATTTTTCAGACTATTGGGGGTTTCAGACTACTGGGCCTATAATGTTGGTAACACTTCTCATAAATATACTGCATATACTTCCAAATCTGTCTGTAAACGCTTCATTCCCTGCCCACCATATGGCCAGTTCTGTTATTTTGTTAAATTGTCATGTGCAACAAGCGGACCTTAGTGCACAAGCGGACTAGTGCAATTTGGCTTTTAGCCTGTGGTTACTGATGCAAAGACATTTTTGCTACCTACAAGGGGCAGGTAAAATAGACTATACAAAGGTACACTATAAACAGGACTTCAGCTTCGGATGAACTACATCACAATTACAGAGCTAGTCAAGACAGGCAAGACACGCAAGTCTTCATGCTATGTGAGTCATGCATGTCAAATGTAATGCAAGTATTGCACTAAAGCTGTAAGTCATTTCAGGTTGAATGGCAATTAGCAGCATGTGTCAGCTTTAAATGTGAGTATGTGAGTTATATGCAAAATTTCAAGGCAACTACCAGAGTTTCACAATGGCCATTCACAGCCTCTTCAGGCAAGTGTTAGTGCTTCAACATTCTAACAGTGAACAGTTGACTCTACTCTGGAGCAGGAACCCAAGAACATCCCAAAACATGGTGCCAACTACAGCCAGAGTGAATCAAGGCCAGTGACATAACATGACGCAGATGTAGCCTATACATGTAGAATGTAATCACTGGTCAGTATCACCATTGTAGCATTTGTGGAATGTTATCCCAGGGCTAACACTTAGGGCTCTAGTTTCGCAGACCAGGCGAGGCGGGGGTGTAGCGCAGATGCGCTTCGCCAACTGGGTGTGGCCAGGCGGATTTTCCAAGTTTGGCACGCCGTTCTCGGTGGCGCAAGTTCTCCGCCGTCCCTCCTACCGGCGGAGGGGAGGAGAGAAGGCGTGGAGTGGGTTTGACACAGCCGATTCACATTTAACCAATCAAATGAGCCCCTGTCCTTGCCTTTAAAATGCGCTGCGTGAAGGCGTAATGAAAGTTTACACAGCTGACATGGAGGTCTATTGCCGCAGGCGGAGCGGAGCTCAGGAGACAGGCGTGGAGCGGAGACCGGCGAGCAGTGCGGACACGTCACCAAAACCTCACAGGCAGGCTTCCGGAATGTCAGACACATGAACGATGCAATAAATACAGAAAAAAACACTATTCAATGCTACGATCACAATCAGCACATACATATATCTCCATATCAACTGTCCCGTCACAGCTGATGTCAGATCAAAGGAGATTGGCACCGTTTGTGCTGATTGTGAGGTTTTGGTGATGTGCGCCAGGCAGCCAAACTTCCACTGCGCCGGCTCCGCTCCGCCTTGCGCTGAAAGTAGACGTGGTTTCAGATGGCGAGCTTTTGGCGCACCTCGGCGAAGCCTTTTGGCACGAAACTGTCACTGCGCCAAGCCAAATCTGTCGGCACCTCCCCCCGCTGCGCCGCCACTCCCATCTCAGCGAACCTCCGCCTGTGAAACTTGGACACTGTCCGCCTCTGCCGTTTTGCCGGTCGAAACTAGCTCTGCGCGGGGTTCGCCTCACTGCGCCACCCCGCGCTGCGCCGGGAAACTAGAGCCCATAGGCTTAACAAATGCTTAAGTGAACAATATAAGTAGGTTTTATTGATTGCACTATGAAAAGGCCTGGACAGGCTAAAGAGTTGGTGTCTGAATTTCAGGAATATTGTTCTAAAAAATGCTGAATTATTTAGGACAGTTTCTTTTTTGCAAAATTATTACAACGTATACCAAGCAAAGTTGCAAGGTCATTGACAAGGATAGGCAGGCACTTGACACGTTAGCTGCAAAACATCACAAAACTATGGCCTCAAAAATGATCAAAGAACTGAATGAATACCTCAGTGACTTTCATAAAGCTGGTATTTTTGGCTGGGGTGATATTTGGAAAATGCTTATATCTCAAGTCACACACAATGATACTGATCTTGTATAAGGAACAATTTTGTCCTTGCCTATTCTTGCAGTTCCACTTATTTTTATCAGATGTACAAGGGGAGCAAAATAACAATATGAGGGAGCAATATAAAAAATGCGTGCACTGCACACAGATAACTGGGATTTTAATAAGCAAATAAAGAAAAATATAGGCTTTTTCATGAAAACATAACTAATATTACCTCCCAGTGGCTTACCAGGAGCTTTGAATTGCTTGTAAGTGACATTGACAAGTGGAAAGTGAAGCACTATCGGGGCGCTGGGATTCTCTTCATCCTCAAAGATGTAGAGTTCTTGCTGAGGCTCACTGTCCAGTTTGGCAAAGTCAATGCTCGGGAATGGGATCTTGTGGTCCTCGCAGTAAGCAGCTGTCCTCTTTAAGACCTGTCATATGAAACAGTGGCAAAACAGAGACATGTGCTTCGTAACAGGGTTTGATAGTAGCAGCCATCATTCACCAAGCTATCAAGGAAACTCGCGATCCTAAAATATTGGCCACTAGTGATTCATGACACCTATAAGACCAAAACTTTGGCCTGTAAAAAATTAAGGCATCTTGTAGAAAAATTCTAATTCCCTAATTGCAGCTACATGCTAACACATGTTAAATTGACATTTTGGTTGCAGAATTTTACAAAGTAGTTTAATTTGACAGTCATACAAGGGGAATATAAGTTATGACAGCCAAATGTGGCAAGCAATTGGATTTTCTGTCAGCAGTGTTTCAACTGGGAAAAGGGCCCTCCAGTAGATTTGTTGTTACAAGAAATGTGTAATTCTGCAAGGAAGCCCATTTTCCCTATCCCAAGCATACCATATTAGTCCTCATGTCTTATATTAAATGTCTGATATTAGCACAAAAATACTGTGGCAGCACGTAATGCCAGTAATTAAAATAGTTTTCCATGTGCAACAAAAAAATGTCATAATTTAAAATGGGTGTGTGTGATTTCTGAGCAGACCAGAGATTGGTCTGAAGGAAAAAACCAAGATGGAGTTGATAAATATTGACTTTAGTAGTGAAATGAGCATACACTCACTTTTAAAAAAAAGAATTAATCATACAGTCACTCAATGAGGAGGGCCAATTGCTTCCGCCAATCATTCACTGAGAACCTTTAGCCGACTTTCTAAATGCAGGTAAAAATGGGTGTTTTTGATTAATAGTGGTTTTCAAACTAAGTTAAAAACAGTCCAATAAGGAAATTTAGCTCTTTAACAAACTCAGGAAACATTGAGGAATCTCTTTGTTTGACTCTAATGAGTTAAATAAAATTCCATTTACTTTGAAGATATTGACTGGATCCCATGAGTAACTGAGGGATATGATGAGGTCCACTTCTCTCTGAGGCCGCAGGATGGGCACACAGCCAATGTTGATGGCATGACCAGAATCCACTAGGTTTAGTGTGGAGTCAGCTGGTGTCAGTCTGTTTGGGAAGGCATCTGGATGTGTGTCTGATCAGCAAGCAGAGAATGAAACTATTAAGAACAAATTATGAGGTGCACATTTCAATTTCAGTTATGATGGTGGATTAAATAAAAAGTACCTTAACACCTCTGTATTTTGTTTAGAGGTGGGACAAGCATTCAGACTTCCATAACACACATCAGTAACAGGACTCAGAGACCCACCTTTCCAGGCTTTAAAATTGCAGTGTTCGTTGTAGTTCCAGTGCAGGAAGAGGCCGCTCATGAAATTATGTATCTGGGCAACGACTGGACGACTGTTGAAAAAATCAGTCACCATCTTGCCCACATCTGTGATTGGGTTTATGAGGTATGTGTCCAGAGTTGATGGTTCATTGTCAACTTCTGTTGAGAAACGATTTTTAGGGTAACTACGTCAACTACAGTGCCTTGGCAGTAAACACCATGGAGTTTATATATGTAGTAACAGGGAATTGTAAAAAATACTCTTATGTACTGTGTCAACAACAACATTTGTAGCCAGCCTTACTCTTTAGGACTAAATGTAGTCTTGTGGTGACCTTCTTAAATGTTTCTAGTCTGTGTCTCAGTGCACCACAGGATATGAAGGGAAAGTGTAGCTGTACCCATAGAAACTGAATGGGCGGAACCAGCATGAGCCTTTGTCGGCCCTTTGGTTTACACTATTTCCAGGGAGTTCACCTTGCCAAGGCAGCAGCTGTAACTTTCACTAGTGTCACCACATCAGCAGAAGAATTTGGATAGCGCTAATGAAACAATGACAAAACAAGCACCTGGCTGTTGGGTAGCTAGACGTCCCAAAAAATTATCTGAATTACGAGCGAACCTCAAATCTTATCCTGTTTGTCCCAAAAATTAGCCTAAACCTGAGATTTGATTAGTTATAGCTCTAATTAAACATTAAATACTTATCATTGAGAAACATTATTTTGGTGTTGCCCACAGACAGACTCTGTTATGTCTGTAGCCTGCATGAATTATGGCATATGGAATAAAATTTATTTAATGTAATGGATAATGATTTACACACTGTTTTATACAATACGGTTATGTTAAAGTTAATACATTAAATCATTTAAAATTATCGGTGTGCTGGTAAAGTTATTTAAAAATTATGGAAGGTAATTCATAGCCTATCTCAGGCTAATGTTAATATTTGCTAATTAGATGTTAACTAAGCTAATCTTAATTATCTGCATTGTATTGAATAATGCTCTAGAAAAGCCACTAACAACCTACCAGGCAAGACTCAACTCCTCCCAAAACCAGTGTTTTCTTCTTCTGTTACTGAATAAAAATCAAGAGCCACAGGATTCTTTTCACAAAAAGGCAAAAAGTTTGATTCATTTTCTTGTGAAAACAGAACATGTTTCTATCAGCCGTGCATCAGTTCTCCTGACGCGGTGACATCAGATGAATGTGCACAGCTGTTGCCTGGGCAAGGTGAACCACTTTGAAATACTCTGATTTGCCATGAACCAAAGGGCCTCACCAGTTCTACCCATTCATTTTCTATAACCTGTACCTATGACATCAGGTCCTGTCCAAGCAATCCAGGAGGGCTTGGCGCCTGTAGCAAACTGCCACAGTTGGCTTAAGTTGACAGAGAAGGCGCTGCTCCATATCCCTGTTAATGTTCACATGTAAAAAATATTTAATTCCCCTGTTTGCAAAACCATGCATATTTAGCCTACTGATGTAACAATACGTTTCTTCATGAAGGAGCTCTCATGTTCTCACCGATCAGATAAGGGATGCGGATTTCTGGGAGTTTTTTGATCATATGACCGAGGAAGAATTGACTCCCAAAGTCCTCAGCTCGAACAAACGCTCCATACTTGGGAATGCCCACCTCATAGGGCGTAAACTCACACCACTCTGGAAACAAAGATCAGTCAAGGGGGGGCAAAAGAAACGGTTATATAAGATAAGCACAGTAAAATAAGCTCAACGGATACAATGCGACAAGCCTGGGCAAGAGAACTGTTGGCCTGCTCAATACCATGGAATTGGCACAGGCAAGATAGAGGTAGGAATCCTTGCATTTTAAAGAGTCTCCATGGCTTGACTATGTGTCTGACATGGCTGTTTACAGTTAACATGGCGACGACCAGGCTGCGATAAAGCAGAATGTGGTAATCTTGCTTTTTCTTGGGGCAGTGTCTTGATGGACACCGGGATTTGCAAAACTCTTGCATAATTTCAGTTTGAACTTTAATTTGACCCTAGTATTTCAAATAAAACACGACACCCTCCTCCCCCTTATAACTCAAAGTTCTTGTGGGCATCATGTTTCCCCCATCCAAATGTCACATTAACCATCAGTGATTCCGGCTCTGCTGCAGGTATGGTTATGTTTGGTGAGGCCCTTGAGCAGAGGGAAGCTTTTTGAAGAATAAATGGCATGTTATGATTCCGCAGTGTCATCCAAAACATCTAAAACTAATTTGTGTAAAATGTTGATATTTCTTATATGTTTTATACAGCTAAAGCAGCCTGCGGTCAAACAGACCCCAAAGAAACACTGATGCATCCAATTTGTGCCCAGGACACTGAAAACATATCATCATGTTCACTCTAAATTAGGAAAAGTCCTTATACATGAGGCCAAAACAACACAATATTGATCATGTATTTAGGGGCATAAAACACATAATGGGGTCACATTAACTCCAAAGTTAATAGGAGGGCAAGATTTGCCAATCTAGGGTTACCATCTAACAGGACCTTTTCTTGGGCCTGGGGTTTAGTAAAATGTATGTATGCAAACAGTTTGACAGTGTACCTGAATATGAAATACAAATTATAATAGATATGCTTGTACATTAAATATAAGCAACAGGTGGTGACATCACCAGCCACAAAAGACCAGGCACCTTACTTTTCACAGTGAGAGGTCAGGCTCCACACAGATTGGGGTTTAGGATTTAGGTACTCTTTAAAACTGTCTCTAGATGGAGCCACAACACTGCTGCTTTGTTCTCAGCATGACTAAGGTGATAGTCAATGAAAATCCACATATAAATGAAGCATAACATGCTTAACTGTTACCATGACTATGCAGCTGTGTGAATTGCAAAAGCCAGTCAGAGAAAGATATAATATCAGGACGTGAGACAAATTTGCCCTAAAATGTTTTCACAAAGCAAATGCTACCATGGAATGATAGTAAAAGGCTGCCAAAAGGCTGAATTATGACTGACTTAAATCTATTTCTCAAAAAATAAAAAAGTATGATTATGCTAATTTTAGATTTATAAGAAACTGGTGCTTAACTGGAGTTGTCTTAATGTAAAGCAAAAGGATCTTTACCAGCCTCAGGTTCGCAGCCTGTCAGTCTGTCCTTCATGTTGACAGCTGTGTATATAGGGAAAGGGTTTTGGCCCTCACTTACTGCCCTCTCCTGCTCAGCCAGGGTACTGGTGTTTTTCTGTAAAAACAAGGACAGGATATTCATCAATTCATATTCAGTTTCCTCTGTAAAATTAATTGAACAAAATTTTTAGGGACAAAAGAATAAATTAGCTATTATAAGTCATAAATATTGAAATAAGAGCCAGACAAAATAAAAAGTTGTTGTATTAAGATGTACAAGGTTGTAACAGGTGTTGATATTTGTATTATCTGAGTGAATATTTTAGTTTACCACCATTTTCCATCAATTTTACAATTTATCGATATACACAATTCATGTATTCCACTATTCCACTAATGAGGGCTTTAAGCAAGCGCTGCGCTTCTTTTGGTGGGTTGCATACTATAACATGTTGGTAAAAGAAGGTGTACGGTTCTTTACCTTCCCGAAGAGCAAATGCTCAATAATCAGGCCCCACATATCAACAAAAGACACAATGTGACCCTCCCTCAATCTCTCGTCCAGTTCATCTTGGTAGTACTGCAGTTTCTCAATGGAGAAGGAACTCATGAAGCTTTTGGTAAACCTCTCCTCCATTACTGAGATGACAGTGTCTATGTCCTGCTGTGACCAGTTGGCTTGCTGATACAGGCTTGACATAGCCCTGTTAGTATAGGAACAAAATGGAAATAGCAATAAAACAATTAGAAAGGATTGCAAATTATTTAACAAGACAGGCTTGAACTGTCTAAAATCATGCCATAATCCACAAGACATATTAAACGTATCCTTTTATGTTAATGAGGATGTTAACTAAACTAATTAATAGAGATAATATACTATCAGCATACCTGTCTTTACATTACATGTGAGGTATTAATGAGTTCATGTCTATTGTAATCTAGAAAATCCATTATGAAAGCACACAGGTAAGTTATGGGAGAGAATGTAGATTTGGTGGTGCTACAGGATATGTCACAAAGTTACCAAAATTGACAGGGTCAATAAAGTGGGAAGTGAGTTGGGATTACTCTTTGTGGATGCGTGTTTTAATTACATGCAGCGGTGGACTCACACATAGCCTCACAAAACTTGACAGGGGTCATTCTCCAGGAAACATAAACTCACTCAGCAAATTGTATGGCAATCCATCCACTATATTTGAAGATATGTTGAATCAAGTGAAATATTTGGCCTGAGCATGTCACTAGTGAAAAGGTCATCAGGACACCAAAATTGACAGGGTTCATCCTCCCAGGAGCATGATTGTGCTCACCAAATTTCATGATAATCAATGGATTTCAAGATATGTTGCCTTTGAGTAAAGTGCTGAATTGACAGATGGATAATGGACTGACATGGCCATCTGTGGATCAAAAAACCCATCTGGCATTTCTTTTGTTTAAACTTTGCACAGCATATAAATAGCTGGGGGTGAGGTAGGCAGACAAGTCAAGTGTCTCTCTAATGCACAAAATTGTGTACTGAGAGGATGCCAGGGCACAGATCCCAAACTGGCTGACTCACCATGTGGATCCAGACACACCAGTGATGTAAGTGACAGCATCCAGGACGCCTATTTGCTGCAGCCCCCTCAGACTGCCAAACAGGCCTGTCATCGCTCTGGTCCCACCACCTGAACCCACCACCGCTATTACTGGCACCTGGGCAAATAATATAGATATGTTTCCATAGCCGTTGAGATAGTTGAGCCAGTTATTTGTAGACAGATAGATGCTGTGAATTGAGAACACATCTAAAAACATTCATTAAAAAATCTGAGCCGGCCTTTCAGATGATCATGTTGATCCTTTTTTTATTTGTCCTGCTGCCGTTGTCACTTGGCAACAGCAGCCAACAACTTGGCTGCCCAAGGAGGCTGCCCAGGAGGCAAGACCTCGCTGGCCAAAGATTTGGAGCTTGTGTCACGCCAAGCAGGATAAGTGAATAGTCTGAGCAAAGGTGTTGCTACCACCATGGGCTATATTACTGTCCTATCCAGAGTTGGAAGTGATGCATGGGTGGGCCTGACCACCCCTCAGAACGAGGACAGCAGTGATAGATTGTTTGACTCGTCCTTGTTGTGAGGGTTTTGGAGAGAGATGCCAGTATTTGGTCTGAAACATATGCATGTGATCAGGGGCTTGAAGGCAATATCTGCTGATATGTTCCACTTGCTTTCACCAAAAATGCAAATGTTTTGACCGTAGAACATCTTTAGGTCATACAAATGAAGATGCCCAATTCACTAACACTTCATAAAACCAACTCCCCAAGAATCTTGTTTGTGGAAAAGGATCTCATGGAACTCTTGAACTCATAAATCTCCCCTTTCACTGTAGTCCCTTTTCAAGGTCTTGTTTGCACCACTGCTTGATTTAAATTCTGAGATCTCAAGAAACTGAGCCAGTAAAACATGTCTGGGCCAGTGAATCTGGACCAGAGTCTATTCATTTTCCCAGAAAACCTCAAACATCAAGCTGGTTATAACATATTTTATAACTATTTTTAAGTATATGTCATGAAGTTCACCATACTTTTCAAATTCAGGTGGAGAGCTGAGGGCTAACATCTTCTGCAAGGCCTGTCCCACAAACCCTTTCCTTTTTTTAAGATATTCTGTCTCCTGGGGTGGGAGATCAAAATCCAGACGCATCTCAAGACCCTCAGCCCTATAGATTTACAAGGTAAAGAAAAGGTATTCACTTAATTATTGGACATGCACGCACACGCACACACACACACACACACACACACACACACACACACACACACACACACACACACTCACAAACAATTTGTTCATATGAAAGTGTGAGACAATGAAAGACTGCATCCAGACCAGAAGTTATGAAGGAAACACTTTACCTATCATGTGCTTGCAGCTCTAAATCCACAGTGTCCTATAATGGGAAATATGTCACAAGTTTCACAAGTATTCTCTACAGAATAGAAATTATTCATATTCTGAATGGCTGGCAGGGATGGCTGTGAACAGCACTGACCACCTAACCCTAACCACCTCAGATTTGCTAAAAACGTGATAAGTTGTACCTGACCAACAGGTAGAGTTATTTTGCCTTCATGTTTGGCTGGCAGTGGCTGGAGTGGGACAGAGGATAACAGAGGAACAGCAGTGGCAGATATATCATACATCTCACTGGCATCATCTGAGTGCTAGAAAAAAGAGGAAATGTTATTACTAATAATAATCTGTACAAATATGGAGCATCAAAATTTTTGTGGTTATTGCTGGTGCCTTAAAAACGAATTGGTGTGACTGTTCTTTTTTATAGCTTACCTGTATAGTCTACCTGTATAGTTAAAATTTTACTGTGTACCTGTGTAGTGCCAGGTATTATATTAATGTTATATTGATATTGTGATATAAGACTCAATATTTTCTGGAATTTAGAATATACAGCATTAGTGCTGCCTTTTCTTATTTTTAAAGGCAGCATTACAATAAAGCAGGTTTCTCAACTTGTTAGACTTTTACAGTTCTATTATTTGCCTCTACCTGCTTGGTCATCATATCCACATTACTAATGATTGTTTATCAAAAACCTCATTGTGAAAGCATCATCCCAACAATGTCACAATATTGATATTGGGCTATTCAGTCAAGTCAGTCAACCTTACAACTATGTCTTTCTAGGCTGTGGCGTCTCATCTCTGACATTACTGCTGCACAGGTGGAAAGAACAACTTTATAGCCCCCAAATATAAACAGAGCAGTGGCTAATTAAGGTTCCTTGTATGTCCTGAGAGTCTAAGGTTGGTTGTATCAGGTAGGCTATGTTGCACTAAAGGTAACAACATTGTTGCAACATTGTTTTGTGGTAGAACAGTTGTCATGAGATGACAACTGCTGAAAAGGAACAACTGGCATTGTGCATGCATTGTTTTTGTGAATTAGGCATGCATTGTGTTATGCGTGCACTCTGGTGTTTTTGGTGTGTTTCACATGAGGGTGCAGTGGTAATGTTTCTCTTTAGTAAACAGATATATTATTGGCTGAAATTGGCTGAAAGGCTCCTCAAGTGGAATTACGAATCACATTTGGAACTGCCTGAGTGTGGACTTGTGTGGGCCTCTGTCTGTTTAACCACCGCTCCTTGTAAGGGATGGGATTGCTGAGACTGCTGTGGCTAGGACTTGTTCTGAAGGCCTGTATTTGTTAAACAACAGGTCCAGCCTGTATATGTTAAGTCCTGGACTTGCCTAACTCATGTCAGTTGGGGCTTCTCTCAGCCTAGGTAGAGTTAAAGGGATTTTGGTTTTGTGGCCATAACTATGGACTCCATGTGTTATAGAGGCTGTTTTGGACGCAGATATAGAGTTGGCTGACTCTCTTACACATCACACACTTTTCATACTTTTATCCATAGATAAACCTGCAGTCTGATCCTTCTGCATGGTTGCCTGTGTGGCACTCCCATCATTCCTAGATTTTAAGCCTAGGGCTCCTGTTACCTAAAGAGCTATAGTGTAACACAGTCATTTGCACATATTATATGATATTTCCTGCATTTTATTTTTTCTTTTTTTGAGCGGCAGGAGTTTTGACTGACATGGAGGTGAGTAGTTAAGGAATGGATATTCATTTTGGAGCCAACTATTCCATTGAAACTGACCATCATTCCTAGCTCTGTCTCCAAGTCCCTGTTGATAAAAAAGCGTTTTTTTGCTTCCTGGGATTTCTGGATTCCAGTATCCTCTTGATAAGCACCTCTGAGTTTCAGCATCATGTTCTTAGCCTCTGGGGAAAAAAATGAAACACACAATCAAACATTGTTTAGTTTTAAGCCAAGTTACTGTTGCTCTAATAACCCAATGCCCCTAAAATGGTTATTAAATTTCAATAACAAATTGCTGACAGTTATGACAGCATAAGGCTGTAAGGCTAATCTGTCATGTTTGTCAACAACATCTGTTTATAATTGTTATTCAATGATCCAATGATGGGGTGTCCCTCTCAGTTGGAATTGTGCAGCTAGACAGAAAAGTACAGAGTGGCGGAACTTGGATCTGGTGGAGATATCATCATCTTTTTAGGCAGTGGCTTTTGTCCTCTTGTCATCTTTGAGAATTCTGGTATGTGTACTAAATGAAAACTGCCGTTAAGGAGCAACTATATATGAAGAAGAGGTTCCTGTGTAAACAAGTAGCAGTGATGGCAGATTTTAAAGAGACGCTGGAAGAATTTATTTGTACTATCTTTTTTGCAAGACTCTTTCTGACAGTGACAATGCATCATGTAAAGCACACATTTCTTCATGATAGACATTTTAAAATCTCCCTTCCCAGCATGATTGCATTTGTTTCCCCCATGTGTAAAACATGTTGAACCTCTGATTGGACCTGCAGGAGTTGTTCTGCATGACAGCACTATGTAAACTAACAGTTTGTGCGGGTCAAGTGCTTGCACTCACACACGCACTCCTTGCATAGACCAGTGGTTCTCAACCTTTTTGCTGTCAAGGACCCCCAAACCACTACACATCACGCTGAAGACCCATATTTGTTACGATGTAGTTGCAGAGATCACCATATGATCAGATATAGTTATTTCATAACTGTCTATACTGTAAATTTGGCCCTGGGGATTCCCGGACCCCAGGGGCTGGATGCATAAAACTCTGTGTAGATTCATGATTAAAACTGTGTGTACGCACAAAGCCAGAAATATGCATACACATTCTTTTCACCAGATTCATGTGTACACATGCTTCAGTTTTACAAATCTCAGTCTTTGTGTAATTGTTTGCATGTGCGCAAGCCTCATGCACATTCCCACAATCAGCCATAAATGGACGTTGACACACCCCTAAATAGCTCATTTCCATACCAAATAACTGTTTCCGCTCATTCATTTTTTTAGTCATAGTAACTAAAAGGGCATTAAGGTCCTTTAACAACACCAGAGCCACTATTGCTGCATGTCAATATGCACAGCCATTACACATGGCTCAGCCTATTTATAGCACTCATCATAATAATAACTTGTAATTGATCACAAATGTGCCACTGAATCAATCCACCTATCAATCCATCTGCATTATGTATGACACACTGCAACACACACATTCACACATATTACTAAAAATAATATTTAAAAAAAAGCAAAGAGGCTTGTACAAAATCGTACATGCACAATGAAATTGGATATAAAGGACACTCAGTATATTGAAATAATAAAGTTACCACAATAATGCTGCACTTTCCACTTTAATGTTATTTTCTACCACTTCTCCACCAGCCTGCAGCCAAAACTGTGTATGTCTGGTGTGAAATATGCAGGAAGGTGTGCATATTCTCACTGTATGTTCATTTTTTACATATACCAGTTTATGTGTAGAAAATAGTGTATGCATATTTCTGAGCATTTAGACATCTGGCCCCAGGTTGGGAACTGCTGGTGTAACCCATGTAATTGGCCTTACTCATGTTGGCATGCTTTTCAAATGAATACTTTGTGTTTAATTTTGATTGTACATACTTTCATTGTCTTCCAGCTTGTCGATAGACACGTCCAAAACAGAGAATGGGGGAGCCTATGACATGAGGCACAAAGAGAAATCAGTTGATCTGGTTATTGTCATCAAATTAAGGACACTCCACAATATTGTCTGCATAAGCTATAGGTAAGGCAAGACTCTCCTGCTCTATGTCCCAAGCAGCTCAGTGTTCAAATGAATGTATGAAACAATGGGTAACATATGAGAAAGTCATTAGTGTCTTAATCCAGATAACACATATACTATGTTGGCCAGACAGAGGCTGTAAGATCATAAAAAGGCTGAAGATCAGAGAAAGCAGTTCAGTTTGATGCTGGATGCTGGATGATATGCTATCAGGGAATCAAGTAAAACATGCCATGTGTATAGAAAGTCTACTGTGTCTGTCCACTGCAGGAACCTTTTGTGAACATACTCTCTTCATGTTACTTCTTAGTGAGTCTTCATTTGTGTGTGTGCTGTCAGGAGTCCACATGACAAACCTTACCACTAAGATGCCATTTGTGCGGTATTCCTGACCGGACTCATCACTACAAAAAGACAAATGATTTTTGTTGTGTTGAGTGCATGCCAACTTCAGACTACTCTGCAAATCATGACAAATAGGAAACAACAACAAATCAAAAAACAAAGCAGCAAATAACAATTTCACGATTTCATCAGAGCAACGTGACTCGGTTGACCCATTTGAAAATATCTGAAAGGCTCCTCCTTTCCTTTGGCTGAATTTGGAGAATAGAACAGGTGAATTCTTCATGGTCCAAAATATCCCAGAATTAATTTCAGCACTGTATGTATGTATGTATGTGTGTATTATGTCTGTTGTAAATTGTATAGTTTTGTTTATGTTTGCCTAAATAAAACAAGAAAAAAAGTTTTAAATTCAATTTTTTAAATATTAGGTCTTGAGAAATTATTATTTGAATCAGAAAATTAACTATGAATGAATAAATGAAAAACAAGTTTGAAACTGGTTATTTGATAACATGATTACTTGAATAATGACAACATGATTTAGTTTAGAAGGTTATTAAATT